>NC_065448.1:68676077-68989219 GCF_917563875.1 Diabrotica virgifera virgifera | reverse complement strand
ATAGGCAAAATGCCTTTTTTGCCTATTTTGCCTATTATAATTGTTTTTTGCACTTTTTGCCTTTTTTCGTAAATTCCGCCTATTTGTGCCTTTTTTAAAATTTCATGGTACTACCCATGTTATTATTCTATTACTAAACCATTCTATAATAAAATTTTGGGTCAATAATAAAATATCAATGGTTTGTTTATATAACAGATTTCTAGGAAAATGTACCTGATCGAGACTTGAGGGTTAACTATTTGGAAATTCCCAAGCTTTATTAGTTTATTATCAGTTGTACAGTCGGTTACTGTATCAGAGTTTAGTCACAAATTGCTATTAGGTCTGGATCCCGCGTATGAAAAAAAAGTTGATTAATAGCAAGCTGAAAATTTATTAATAGCCTAAGGGTGTCTAGTCGAACAAACTTTGATATATGGGAACACTGGAACAGGGGAAGTTTTAATTTTGGAACAGGTTAAAAATTTGGAACGGTCAGACCATGAAAACGACACATGTATTTTGTCCGACAGAGCAGATTTAAACTATTTAGGCCACTGTTTTGCGCCGCTCTTTCTATAGCATTAAATGCTTCTATCATTTCTCTTTTGCTTCTAGCTATGATATCAACTTCATCTGCAAATGCCAATATTTGTACACTTTTTGTTATTATTGTTCCTCTGTTGTTGACTTTTGACCCTCTAATTATTTTCTCTAATGTGATGTTGAATAGAATACAGGATAGGGCATCTCCCTGTCGTAGGCCCGTTCTAACATGGATTGTATCTGTTAGTACGTTTTGAATTCGAACCCTGCTTTGTACTTTAAGTGTTTCTTTTACTATTTCAATGAGATGAGTTGGAATATTAAACTCTTCCAGGGCGTTGATCAGAAATTCTCGATGGATACTATCATAGGCACTCTCAAAGTCAGTGAAGAGATGATGTGTTTCTGGAAAAATATTCCGACCCAAAAACAACACCCTGTACATTAAATTTTTTTTAAATGGATTTTTCATTTGAAAAGAGGATGAAAAACTAAATTTAGTGGTATACTTTGAATTTTTGGCAAAATGATTTTTCTGGTCAAATTTTGAATTTGAATTCTGAAATTATGTGAATTTCGAGAGCTCTAAGTAGAAAAAAAAAAGAAATACAGCTTACAACTTGTCAACCGCACTGTATATTTATTTTATATTTAACACGCGAAAATTCTTTTAGGTGTCCAATCAATTAATTTATTTACAATTACAGAAAATCCAGGTCTGGATTAAAAAATATTGAATAAATGTTCCGACCCAAAAAAACACCCTGTATATTAGTTTTTTTAAATGGATTTTGTATTTGAACAGGGGATAAACAACTAAATTTAGTGGTATACTTTGAATTTTCGGCAAAATAATTTTTCTGGTAAAATTTTGAATTTGAATTATGAAATTATGTGAATTGTGAAACTCAAAGTAAAAAAATAAAATATGACTTAAATTCAAAATCCATTTTAAAAAAAATTTAATATAGTTACAGGGGGTTTTTTGGGTCGGAATATTTTTACAATATTTTTTAATCCGGGCCTGGATTTTTTATAATTGTAAATAAAACAATTGATTGGACACCTAAGAGAATATTCGCGTGTTCAATATAAAATAAATATACAGTGCGGTTAACAAGTTGTAAGTTGTATTTATTTTTTTTTACTTAAAGCTCTCGCAATTCACATAATTTCAGAATTCAAATTCAAAATTTGACCAGAAAAATCATTTTACCGAAAATTCAAAGTATACCACTAAATTTAGTTTTTCATCTTCTTTTCAACTAAAGAATCCATTTTAAAAAATTGAATGTACAGGGTGTTGTTTTTAGGTCGGAAAATTTTTCAATATTTTTTAATCCGGGCCTGGATTTTTTACATTTGTAGATAAATTTATTTATTGTACACATTAAAGGATATTTTAGTGCCAAATATAAAATAAATATACGGTGTGGTTAAAAAGTTATGAACCAAATAAGAAAATGGCAAAATACATAAAACACCCAGTATATTTGTTATTAATGGAGTAAGACCCATTAAGTATGGTATTTTTGAGACCGCCTAAGTATCCTCTTTCTACAGTTAACGTAGTTAACGTTTCATTTGCCAATGAAACACCCTGTATATAAGCTATATAATCATAACGAAAACTTTTTCATAATAAAGAAATTGCTATTATGAAAAGTTGTTTAGAATTAAAAACTATGTTTAGTGTGCAATTATATCATTCAAATTTAAATGTTGTGAACTATAAAGGTACTTTACTCTTGTTCGAAATTCAAATTTTTTATATACCTCGTTTAAAATTAATAAAATTTGATATAATATGATCGTTGCATGATAAATCTTAGACCATGAAGAGCTTTTTATAAAGAATAACTTTTCTTCGTCAAAATAAAAATAAAAGAGTTATAAATGAAAATGATCTTGGTATCCATAATTTGAGAAAAAACTTCTATTTTTTTTTCATTAAAAGGATGTAATTACATATATCATAACATATTTTTTTATTCCAAACAACATTTAATAATAACAATTTTGAATATTGTGAAACAAATTAAGATACTTTTTATTGATGAAGTGTAGCATAGTGTTTTGAACCGTCAACAATAACAATAGTTGGAAATGGAACCATTTATCACGGAATGGGACGTTTCTTCGCCGCCGTTTCGATGCCGCCGGTTCATCGCCAGTCCATTTCATCGACGTCCGTTTCATCGCCAGTTAGTCAGTTGATTTTGTATAATGGGAGATGACACGACACGACGTTAAATTTAGTTCAAAACTTATGACAATTAAAAAGATAAAAAATATTATTATATTTACTGTTCTACTTCCCCTCAATTTTTGTACAGAAATTTTTGGGTTCTTTTCGAATTTAAGAAACAGTTTCTCTTGGTTGGAAATGTTGACCGTGAAATTTAAAAGATTATCAGTAGTAATTGCACAAGAGCTCTAAAATTATTGAATTTTTCCCGAGTGTCACTTTGGCAGTTTTAATTTCACGAGCCGAAGGCGAGTGAAATTATGTCAAAGTGTCACGAGGGCAAAAATTCTATATTAATTTTAGAGTTCGAGTGCAATTTGTTGCGATTATTTCATGAATAAAACTGTTCAAAACCAAAATTTTATTGTAATTTATATATGTAAGTACCAATTAGTGAAATTAAACACACAGTTGTTATAAATATGTAATTGACGGTTGAAAGTCATCACTTTTATAATTTTTAAAACATTTGTCATTAATGTCACTGAATGTATTTTTTCGTAGCAACGAAGGGCATCTGACGTAATATGCTTAACGACGGGAGATTATCAAAAATTGTCACCTTAATTTGCATGTCTGTAGCTTTCTATTGGTCAGAATCTCCTATGAATGAAATAATCAGTAGTAATTGCACAAGAGCTCTGAAATTATTGAATTTTTCCCGAGTGACACTTTGACAGTTTTAATTGCACGAGCCGAAGGCAAGTGAGATTATGTCAAAATATCACGAGAGCAAAAATTCTATATTAATTTCAGAGGTCGAGTGCAATTTGTTGCGATTATTTCATGAATAAAACTGTTCAAAACCAAAATTTTATTGTAATTTATTTATGTAAGTACCATTAAACACACAGTTTTTATAAATATTTGACGATTGAAAGTCATCACTTTTATAATTTTTAAAACATTAATTGTCATTAATGTCACTGAATATATTTTTTCGTAGGAACGAAGGGCATCTGACGTAATATACTTAAAGACGGGAGATTATCAAAAATTATCGATTTAATTCAGATTTCTGTAGCTTTCTATTGGTCAGGATCTCCTATGAATGAAATAATCATTATAATATATTTTATATTATAAAAGTTTAAAAGTCTATTAAAAGATTAAGTATGGCAACGCGAATGGTCGTATCTCGCATTTCCTAGAATTACTAATTAATGCTAAAAAAAATTATAAATGTAACTATCGAAAATTCGGAAATATATCACAGCGATTAGGCGATGAATCGGCCGGCGACGAACTGGCGTCATCGAAATGGCGGCGATGAACTGGCGGCGATGAAACGTCCTAGACCCATTTATCATTAGGTACTCCCATTAAAGGGATGGCCGTATACTCCTACAAATCTTTTTAAAGTTGTTAATAAATTATTGCTTTTAAAATATACTCAAATTGTATTTTTAAACATCTTATTTATTTTATATAATAATTAAATACACTATCAAATGTAATTTATAATTTATTAATACCTAATTTAAAATTTAGTTTGACATTCAAGAAGTGTCAAATCAAATGTAAATAACCTATGTTTTTTAACAAATTCAGATTAAAACTAGCTTACTTTACTAGCCAACAATATTAGATACGCAGACGATACAGCCATTTTTGCTGAAAATTTACAAGATCTTTAAACATTACTAAATCTAGTCAGTGAAGCAAGTTATCGGAGAGGCCTTAAAATCAACATTTCAAAAGCAAAGTGGATGGTAGTTGGAAAGATTAATATAGATCAAGGTCAGCTTTCTCTTGATGGAGAGGAGTTAGAACGGGTGAGTCATTTCAAGTACTTTGGCAGCTGGTTAAATGTAAATTGTGACTCTGATGAAGAGATAATAACTAGGATCGAAATATCACGGAAGGCTTTTATGACCTGGAAACCAGTTTTATGTAACAGAAACCTGTCGATGAATATTCAAAAGAAGGTCCTGAAATGTTATGTGTGGTCTATCCTATTCGATGGTTGTGAGACATGGACGTTAAAAACCACAATGCTAAACAAAATAGAAACATTCGAATTGTGGTGCTATCGACGATTCCTAAAGATATCGTGGGTTTCGCACACTGCCAATGAAGATGTTCTTCAAATGATGAACTCAGAACGTCTGCTCCTAAGCATCATAAAGAGGAGAAAAACAGAATATTTCGGCCATATAATTCGAGGGCCTAAATACCATCTGCTTCGCCTATTCGAGCCGAAGCTTCGCCTTATAATACAAGGAAAAGTGGTGGGAAAGAGATGGATTGGTCGAAAGAAACTTTCATGGCTGCGTAATATTAGACAATGGTGTGGCTGCACAATATAAGAATTATTTCGCGCAGCAGCCGATAGAGAGAAGTTTCAAGAAATTTTAAACATGATGACGGACAACGTCTGAATACAGACACGGCACCATAAGAAGAAGAAGAAGACTTTACTAGCAACGGTTTCAGTTGACGTTTAGTGTGTCAGCAGAAAATAAAAGGATTGTGACGTTACATTTTAGATTTTGAGGTCGGTTTTCTCGAAATGGTTAGAGATATCTAAATGGCATTGTCAGATTTGGATTCAGAAGACAACACTACATAAGAATTCATCGATAAATGGGTTCTGTATATTGCAGGAGCAGCGACGCACGAACAAACAGACTTTGCGAATTTATAAATAGTGCGGCAGATTCGTGCAAATATTACAAGAATTGTGCATTTAATGATACAAACATATAATTTGGACCACATATACTACACATATAAAGGTTCAAATTTGCATTCAAAATGGCGACGATACATATATGGCTAATAGCACGATAACTTTTGAACGAAAAATCCGATTTCAACCAAATTTGGTATATAGGTTATTTTTTAACGTAAAAGATCGAGGTCTTGAACTGGAAGAATCGGTTTACCAGAAGTTGTGTTTTTCCAGTTTTTTTTTATGTTAAAATATGTTGTTTATTTTTTCAATTCTTTCACCCTGTATTTATTAATTTTTCATAAAGGTAATACCGGCGCGTTGAAAAGCTTATTAATTTTTTTAGGAAATATTTTGAACTCTTTAGTTATGTTAATTACGAATTAATACATTCATATCGTATCTATACATGTACCTATGAACCTATGTGCGGCAGATTCGTGCAAATAATATAAGTATTATTGTGCATTTAATGGTAGAAGTATATAATTTAGACCACGCACACTACACATACAAAGATTCAAATTTAGATATGAGGCCATCTCAGATATTGTCTTTTACAAAAATGGCGGACATTCAAATTGAATCTGCCGCACATAAGTACATGTTATGCATTTATTAAATGGTAATCAACATAACTTAAAGTTCAAAAGATTTCCTAAAAAATATTTTTACTTTCTTTTTAAGGGCCGTATTACCTTTTTGAAAAATTAATATATACAGGGTGAAAAAATTGAAAAAAAAACAACATACTTTTACATAAAGAAACAGCAAAAACACAACTTCTGGTAAATTGATTCTTCCGGTTCAAGACCTCGATCTTATTCATCAAAAAAGGAGCCTTGATGCCAAAGGCTGACTTCAGACTTGTAGTTCAAAAGTTATCGTGCTGTTAGTCACATATGTATAGTCGCCAATTTGAATGCCCGCCATTTTTATAAAAGGCAAACTCTGAGATGGCCTCGTATCCAGATTTGAACCTTTATATGTGTAGTACATTTTGTCCAAATTATATCTTTCTATCATTAAATGCACAATTGTTTTACATATCGGATGCACTAAAGCGGAAACTTTTCGTTGAAAAAAATTATGATTAAATTATTAAGGAAAGGGTGAGGTATGATTAAATTACTATTATTAATAATGTTGTAATACTCATTGGCTTTATTAGATTTTTATTTATATTTTTTAGATACTTATATTAAAAAAAATCACCGAAATTCTATTTTATTTACTAGTATATTATGCAATGGGCATTTAATGATTGTCATTATGAAGCGAGTATGGCGAATACAAAATGAGCCACCTAGCGGCGAGTTTCGTTTAGAATCCGAGCTTCATAATGATAATTAAATGCAAGTTGTATACACGATTATTTCACAACAAAATATATATTCGCACACATTGCACACATCTTATGGAAAATATAATGTCACTCAAATTTAATAAAACTTACATGAATAGATTCGTTTCAATGTAACGGGCACTTATTATCATTGCGCCAACTCTGAATTTTCAGTAATAAGAGCAGGAATTGATATAAATTAATCTGAAATCAAATGGGTAGGTACATAAGTTAGAGAGAGAAAAAATATTTTAAGATATCCAAATTATCGGGAGTTCATAAATATTCTAAGATTATTAAGCCTCTTACCTTGTAAATCATAAATGACAACGCACTTCCAGTGACGCACCGTAAAACAAGGGTATTTAACGCACTAATGAGAATTTAACAGAATTTTATTTAATTAACACTATTGAATTACGACTTAAATTGCTTTCTACTGTGTTTTAACAGTATCGATCAATTAAAAGAAAATTAGGCAAATCGTTTGCTTTAGAAAGAATCAACAGTTTTTGTCACTAGTCAACTTTATCTGGTAATTATTGTAAACTAGTAATTATTATAAAGGGTCGTTACGTTCCGCCAAATGGTTAGTTTTTGTCGAACTGTTGTTCTACTATTAACTATTTTAATTAGTGAAAATGCAGTGTTATATTTGTGATGTTCGAGTTCGTGCTAGAGGTTTTCGTCGAGTTGAGAACTTAGATAATCTTTCACCAAGATTTCAAGAGATTGCATTGGGTCGCCACATGAACAACCATCTACCGGAAGCCAATTTTGATATTGGGATTGTGATTCACATAAACTGCTACAGATACATCATTGAAGAAATTGAACAAGGTAATGATGATAATGTGAATGCTTGTAGATTCAAGTGTGTATTAAAAAGAAATAATTTATGTTTTGTATGTGATAGAGCTAGAAATCTTGAACGTTTGTCATTAGAAGCTAGAGTAGATATCTACATGAAACGAGAGATTTTTGTAGGAAAGGGTGCTTTATGTTGCAGTGATCACATAAATGATGACAGTATGCTAGATCATAATATAATAGAGAATTTGCGTGGTAATATGCGTAATGTTTACTTAAGTCCGAAAGAAGTTTCAGAGTGGTTTCAAGCGTTACGTCTGACAGCAATTGAAAATACTACTAATCGTTTCGAGACAGACACGGGTATTCAAGGGGACGACTTCAAAGCATTGACAAACTTAAGCAAAAATAATTTTCAAGATCTTTATACTTATTGCGATGAGGTCGTAGTTTATGATAGAACTAGAGTTATTGCTAAAAAGGATTTAATTACATTTCTTATGAAATTAAAATACAATTTAAGTGACGATTTATTAAAAAATTTTGTGCTCATATTCTAGCAGATCCAACGTTATTCTGATAATAACTGCAGTACGTACAAGTCTTTGTCAACCATTTGTTAGAGAAAATCTGGGTTTAGAAGCAATTGGTCGCCAAGAATGTATTAGAACCCATGTTACAGATTTTGCTAACTCCTTGTACAATCCGAATCCTGACAATCCTCAAGCCATTATTTACATAGATGGAACCTATCTCAAAATTCCCAAATCGTCTAATTTTCGAAGTCTCCGCCAAACTTACTGTCTACATAAGGGTTATCATTTAATCAAACCTGTTTTAATAGTCGGACCTGACGGATATATTTTGGACGTACAAGGCCCCTATTTTTCTGATTCAAGAAATAACGATGCTGCAATTTTACAACATCACCTTGAAGATGAGGAACAAGACGAAGTAAATAACTTGCGTAACTGGCTGCAACCAAATGATATTGTAATGGTAGATAGAGGCTATCGTGATTCTATTCATTTATTAAATTATTTAGGCCTAGAATGTCATATGCCACCACTTCTACCAAGAGGACAAAGACAGTTGTCTACTGAAGATGCTAATAAAGCGCGATTAATTACTAAAACAAGATGGATAGTTGAAGCTCGGAATGGAAATTTAAAAAGTATTTTTAAATTGTTTTGTGGATTAATACCGGTCCATCATGTGCCTAATATTAGAATGTTTTTAAAAATTGGGTGCAGTTTAATTAATAAATATTTTCCACCTATTCAAATGCAAGGTGCAACTGCAGAATTGGCAGAAACAATGCAGGAATTGGCTGCATATGAAAATGTCGTAAAAGCTCGTGTTGAAGTTGACTGTTTGGACTTACAACGTATTCAAGACGATGCATGGGTGAATTTAGATGAACTTATTTTGCCAGAATTTCCCATTTTGTCGTTACAACAGATTAGAGATTTGACTATTGGAATCTACCAAGTAAAACTTGCACCCAGTTACATTCAAGATAAATTACAGAGAGAAAACATTGAACATTTTACATTTCAAGCACTTTTAGAAGAACAGGGTCTTCTCAGAGCTCGTGTTTACTCTAGATTTCGTCAGGCGACTAAACATCAATTATGGATAGCTTTTCAACCACTCCATCTAGAAAATGACGGTGACAATATACCAATCGACGGTTACTACTGCACTTGCAAAACTGGTGCACGAACTGTTGGATGCTGTGCTCATGTTGCAAGTGTATTATGGTATCTAGGGTATGCAAGGCATGACGCAAATATAAGGTATCCATCAACACAGTTATTACATTCTGTCTAGACGCTCCTAATAGAGACGTGCATTTGAATCAGTAATTGTTGACTTTTTGAATACCACAACTTGGTTTTCAATTTTTTTATATATATTATTAATAATTAATGACAACATGGATTAGGCCTAATGGGGAAACCATGCAAGAAAAAACGCGCCTTGCATTTTACCTCAATGGTGGTGGGGAAATGAAATGCATTATTTAATCGAAATTAGTTACAGATTTTATGTATACTTACCATACATAAATAATAAAAAATGATTAGTATTGCACAACATTTACACAGACGAACCACTCACTAATGAATGCATTATTTAATCGAAATTAGTTACAGATTTTATGTATACTTACCATACATAAATAATAAAAAATTGATTAGTATTCCACAACATTTAAACAGGCGAACCACTCACCATTGATAATTTTTAACGAACGCCTATGTAATAATTAAATATTTGGTGAGAAGTAGGAAAGTATAAATAGTTTTACTAATCCGCTTTTAGGACCCGCTGGGTTTAAGCTGCTTTGAATAGCACCCTGAGTAATAGTGATTGTATCTGACATTTTTATGAACTCCCAAAATATGATTTTGATAAACTTTAATTGCAATTTTCGCCGTAATTAATCATAATTAAGAGTTGGCGCAATGATAGGATTTGATCGTTAATTTAAAACGAATCTATTCGTATGAATTTTATTGAATTTGAGTGACATTATATTTTGTACAAATTTTTTAAACAAATGAAGTAGTTATATGGTTAAATTAATTATTTTATTGATGAATTTATATTTTCAATATTTCAATTATTAAAATGAATTTGAGGATAACTTTTTTATCTCCCTATTCCGTGCATGACTGCACGGAACACAATTTGACGTTAAATATACACATGACATATTTGAAATTAATGTAATATTTTTATTTACCATTTTTAATAAAATTTATTGTACAAACAATGGGTGTGAGTGTCAAATAAACTTCAAATTAAAAAACGGATATTTGGAAGTTCTCTGAAACAAATATCAATTTTAATGGTTTTTCTTCATTTTTTCGTTATAGTTTAGTTGTTGGTGTGTTAACATTAATTAAGTGTACATCGAAAGCAATTAGACAGTGTGAATTATTATTACCAGATTTTAATATTAGCTGGGTCTATTGAACTATTACTTTGATGGTGTGTGTGTAACACAAAATGGAAATAAATGACGATAGGAATATATCACCAGATCAATGAAGGAAAGAAAGTCAGTATGAAAATACAAAAATAAATTAAAAAGGGGTAGTTCCCTGGATTGGCTGTATACCTTATAGTTAAACAAACTGGAACATGAAGTAAAAACCACTTCTATGTAAAAGGTATATTTACTAAAAATTTTTAGAATCCCAATGGATTCAATAAAATGAGTTCATCAGAACGTTTTCAAACCTATCGGTCCATCATCAGTGATTTGAATACTTGCAAAATAGCCCCAGAACCAAACAATGGTTGTGATTATAAATAAATCTACATTATGTTGAAATAAATTTAAAATGGCTAAACGCCGATGTTCAAGGATTAAACCTCTGGGAACATGGTGAAACTCTACCCGAGGACCCAATCAACCATCTTCGGTCAACGATGACTACTCTACTCTAGAGTTTCACCATGTTCCCAGAGGTTTAATCCTTGAACATCGGCGTTTAGCCATTTTAAATTTATTTCAACATAATGTAGATTTATTTATAATCACAACCATTGTTTGGTTCTGGGGCTATTTTGCAAGTATTCAAATCACTGATGATGGACCGATAGGTTTGAAAACGTTCTGATGAACTCATTTTATTGAATCCATTGGGATTCTAAAAATTTTTAGTAAATATACCTTTTACATAGAAGTGGTTTTTACTTCATGTTCCAGTTTGTACAAAAATAAATAATAAAAAATCAAAATGGCAATAATAAGGTAAGCGAAATATTTATTAAAAACAATTATTATTCAGAAAATTATTGGTTGAATGCTCGAATAAATGAATTTTAAAGTCAAAAGGCAGATATCAAGCACTGAATTTAATTAAATCTTGTCCAAGTATACTTTCGCTCACAAGAGCATCCTCAGGGGCATCTGAAATAAGTAAAGAAAACGCCATTGTAGAAGAGGAAAAAGTTACAGACTTCGACAAAAAATCGAAGGTGATATGATAAAAAGTACAAAAACGTTTCTAGACTTACTTCCTTAATTCATTAATAGTTTTACATTTCTTTAAATTTGTATCATCCATAACACATTACATGTTAGCCAAGCTCATTTGAGGTCAATTGTTTCACAGCTGGACTTAATTAAAACTTATATATATATATATGTTTTTTTTGGAATTTAAATATTTCATTGACAACATATATTTAGATGGCCCTCGCTGTTTTCATTTGATCTTGGATTATGCTTGACACTTCAATCTTGTATTCCGATCATTGACTTCAAGTTTGACTCAACAGTGGTATAATATTTCATATTTCATTAAATTTTTCTAAATCTCAAATTTTACTCAGTCCATTTCAATAAGTCAATTTCAATTTTTTCAACAGCTGACACTTAATTAGTACTACAGAGTATGCAACCCACTACTCTTCATATTTCAACCAGTGCCACATCCAATCTCTATGTCCAGAAACATTGTCGCCAACCAACGTCTTAGCCCACCTCTGACAAGTTTGAATGTGGTAACTGGCTTTCACTTTTAACTACAAATAAATAATTTAACAAAACATTCTAATAACCTCTCATTTCACCGTTTGCTACTGATACTGTTTTGTCTTGCTTGAGGCCTTTGATCGTTTACAGTTTTTTTGAATGTACAGCCCAAATGTGTAGTGACTGTACATATTACACAGTTATAGTCTCACCAAGTTGTCATCGGTCAGCCATCACTTGATCATTTACGTCAAGAAAAAGTAATACTTCATTACTTCATTCTTCATTCTGCCTCCATATTGTAAAATGTAGAACCTACTGGCAATTTAATTTATCTGTTTTGTCCCTTGTTCAGTGTTTAGTTAGATGTTAATGTAAGTTTGCCACCAAAATTATTTATACTAATTAAATGACATTCGAGGATACCTTCTTTTTATTGACGAAGTAAATCTAGAAACGTTTTTGTACTTTTTATCATATCACCTTCGATTTTTTGTCGAAGTCTGTAACTTTTTCCTCTTCTACAATGGCGTTTTCTTTACTTATTTCAGATGCCCCTGAGGATGCTCTTGTGAGCGAAAGTATACTTGGGCAAGATTTAATTAAATTCAGTGCTCGATATCTGCCTTTTGACTTTAAAATTCAATTACTATTCAATCATTTTTCGCCAAAGTTGTCATATTTCGCCGCTACGGGCGCTGGTATAGTTTCCTATGCCCACCATGGTCACGCACGAAGCCCGTAGTCTTCAGACCCTCTCCTCCTAAGTGCCTTCTCTATTGAGGTTGGCGATCAATATGGCAAATTTCTCTCTGTTCTGGGCTTGATGGATTAAGTCATTCCCTGTTGTGTGAGTCCAATCTCTGATATTTCGGAGCCAGGATTTTTTCTTTCTTCTTATACCCCTTTTACCTTCGATTTTGCCTTCTAATATTACCTGGAGCTGCTCAAATTCCCTATGGCGCATTATGTGTCCTAGATATGACGTCTTTCTAATTTTTATTGTATTCACCAGATGAGGACATGTGTTCATTATTTCCAGTACTTCTTCATTTGTAGTTTTGCTGGTCCAGCTTATTCTTAGCATTCGGCGGTACATCCACATTTCGAATGAATTCAGTTTGTTGACGTCATACTGTTTTAATGTCCAGGTCTCACAGCCATATAGTAATAGAGACCACACATAACACTTTAGTGTTCTTAATCTTATTGCGACTGATAGCTTAGGGTTACAGAGCATTTTACGCATGTTCATGAAGCCAGATCTTGCTATTTCAATACGTCTTCTAATTTCTTTTGAGTGGTCTAGAGCCCAGTCTGTGACTTTCTTCTGATAGTATGCTCATCAATATTTTTAGTTCGTCTTCTGTTTCCGCTAATACTACGGGGCATATCTTACATTGTTAATGATAATTCCATTGACTCTGGCACCTTCAGGGCAATCTTCAAGAGAAGCTCTGGTGATATGTTCGGCATAGACGTTAAATAGTAGAGGGGACAGAATGCACCCTTGACGCACTCCTCGTTCTATGTTTACATAATTGGTATTTCCGTTATCTGTTCGAACACATCCTGTGTGGTTCCAGTATCTATTGCTTATTATAGCTATGTCGTGTCCGTCCATCCCTACTTCTTTTAGCACCTCAATCAATTTTTCGTGTCTAATGCGGTCGAAGGCCTTTCTATAATCGACAAAGCACACATACAGCTGTTTTTGAACCTCGAGATACCTTTCTGCCATTAGTGTCAATCCCATAATTGCTTCTCTGGTGCTTGTAACTTTTCTAAAACCATATTGGGAACGACTCAGGTATTCTTTACACTTATTGTGAATGCGGTTATAAATTACTCGCATAAAAATCTTAGCAGCATGACTCATTAGGGATACAGTTCGATGGTCTTCACATTTCCTTGCTTTTTGTTTTTTAGGAAGAGCTACATATGTGGATGTTAGCCAGTTACGCGGTAGAGTGCCATGTTCATATATAATGTTAAAGAGGTAGGTTAATTTCCTGACAGCATCATCACTTAGGTGTTTAAAATGTTCGGCTGTTGTTTGATCTTCGCCCGGTGCCTTGTTGTTCTTTGCGTCTTTTATTGCCCGCATAACTTCTTCGGTTAGAATATTTAGTTTTCCATCTGTATCTATTTGTGGAAGCTCTTCTGTTCTCTGATCACCAAACAAATCTTTAAGATATTGCTCGCATATTTCTTTCTGTTTTTCAGGGTCTAGTTCCATTTGGTTTTTCTTGTTTGTTACAATAGATAAATGTTTGGGTTTCCATATTCCAGCGACTTCTTTAACCTTTTTGTGGAGTTCTCTATCTTTATGCTTCCTTTGCAGATCTTCTACCTCTTTACATTTTTTTTTTCATCCACTCTTCCTTGGCTACATTTATCTTTCTCTCAATTTCCCTGTTGAGTTCTTTGTATCTTGTTAGGTTTTTGTTTTTTACCATCCGTCTCCTCTCCATAATTTGTAATATTTCGTTTGTCATCCATGGTTTTCTTTGTTTACGATTTTCTTTCTGTATATTTTGGTTTGCTGCCTCCAGAACAGTATTTTTAATTTTTCCCCACATGTCTTCAATGTTTTCTTTTATTGTCTTCTCTTTAGTGGGAGCTAATGTCTTAGACTCTAACTGCGTGTCTACCATATCTTTATACGTATGTTTTTGTTCTGGGTCAGCACTACTCCATGCTATTCTCTGACTGGGTTTAGCCTTGTCTACCCTTTTAAGTTTTATTCTGACAGTTGCAACTACAGGATTGTGGTCTGAATTTATGTCACAGCTTGGGTACGTTTTGGCATTTAAAATACCATTACGGAACCTTTTGTTAATTGTAATGTAGTCGATTTGGTTCCTCACAATATTTCCTTCGCAATCTTCAGACACTTTCTTAAAAATATTTAATTTTTATATTAGTCAGTTTGTTTTCATATTGAAAACTGTCAAAGCGTATCTATTTAACCCGCCATTGGTCACTGCGCGTGGGCCACCTTCATCTCGAATGCCGTATCGCAATTCTATTGGTTAAAAATCTGTATCGTAATGAAAATATGTATCATAATGAAGCTCATTATGATACAGATGGTGAAATCATAATTGACAATAATATATTAAAATATGAGAATAGAAAAAAGAATTTAGAATTGTCCATAGTTAGTATTTAATTTACAAACTCAATTTATATACATTTATAAAATAAAATACAATGCAATACAATCAGAATATCAATTTACATTCCGACATTAATTTATCTAACTGAATAAAATAATAACTGAATAGGTCCCGACTTAAAACCTATAACTACTTACACGCTCTGTCGTATTTTTTACGCCAGATTTAAGAATTCTACAGCAAATGTTTAAACATTTAATTTTTGACCTTGTTCATCTATCTATCCGATCACTGGAATGTGTTTTACAATTGGCTTTAGCTTCGTTATATCGGCGTTGTGAAAAGATGGTAATTACCAGTTTATTATTAATTTGTTGTTTCCGGTGGTGTACAAAATACGCCACGTTGAGGCGTATCCCAATTGACTTACTGAGAAGGAACTCTAAGCATTCGCTGATGCCGAATAAGGTTTATAAAAAACAACTAAGTGTATTTTTAAAAATAAAAATAAACAAAGCCGCTGTGTTTAATTGTATTCTCTTGTGGTGTATAAAGTACGCCACACGTGTACTTATGTTACCACTTAATGCGCGGGTAGTTAAAGATTAAAACGTGCCACTGTTGCCAAAGTTGCGCAGAATTTTCGAAAAAAGGTGTGCTTCTATTTCCCGAAGTAATATTGATGACGCGATCATGTTGGCTCTTAATGAGATTCTACTGTAAAATTTCCAAATGACTATACTCCTCTCAGGACTCTCACGCAATAATATATTTTCTTGTGGGCTTATTTTAATTAAAACAATGTTGTTATAACAATAATCCAGATAAGAATTATTATTTATTGTACCAGAAAACTAAAACCTTATCAGGTGATTTTATACATTGTAGAGGACACTCAACTAAAGTGATGTAAGTCTGTATTTTCTATTAATAAACTGTGAAACTTATTAAACATTTTTTATTCTCGACATCCACAATTTTAAATAATTTTTCATATCATAGGAGAGCTATGTTAGTGCGGCAGATCCGTGCAAAAATTTGGACCACATATAAAGGTTCAAAATTAGATAATGAGGCAGACATTCAAAATGACGACGAAACATATATGACTAATAACACGATAACTTTTAAACCGAAAGTCCGACTTCAACCAAATTTAGTATGTGGGTTCTTTTTTTGGTGTGTAAGATCGAGCTCCTGAACCACAAGAATCGGTTTACCACAAGTTGTGTTTTCCTGATGTTTGATTTAAAAATATGTTGTCTTTTTTTTTTTCGATTCTTTCACTCTGTATTTATTAGTTTTTCAAAAAAGTAATACCGGCATTGAGAAGAGCGTTAAAATATTTTTTAGGAAATATTTTGAACTTTTTAGGAACGTTAATTACCATGTAATAAATGCATAACTTATCTTCACATGTACAGTTGAGTCCGCGAATCTTTACCCGTGCGTCATCACTTAAAGCATACGAAATAAGTCGATGATAAGTCGGAAATTTTAATTTACTAAACGCAACAGCAAGTGACAGTAAGTGACTTGCTGTTGCGTTTATTAAATTTCAATTTCCGACTTATCATCGACTTATTTCGTATGCTTTAAATGATGACGCACGGGTAAAGATTCGGGGACTCAACTGTACCTATGTGCGGCAGATTCGTGCAAATAATAATATAAGAGTTATTGTACAGTTAGTGGTAGAAGCATATAATTTGGACCACACATACTGCACATACAAAGATTTAGATATGAGGCCATCTCAGATATTGTCTTTTACAAACGTGGCGGGCATTTAAAATTAATCTACCACCCATAGGTACATGTGAACATACGTTATGCATTTATTAAATGGAAATTAACAAAACTAAAAGGTTCAAAATATTTCCTAAAAAATATTTTTACACTCTTTTTAATGGCGGTATTACCTTTTTGAAAAATTTATATAGACAGGGTGAAATAATTGAAAAAAAAACAACATATTTTTAGATAAAAAATAGTACATACACAACTTCTGGTAAACCGAATCTTCCGGTTCAATACCCCGATTTTATTCATCAAAAAAAGAACCTATATACCACTCGTTCAAAAGTTATCGTGCTATTAGTCATATATGTATAATCGCCATTTTGAATGCCCGCCATTTTTGTAAACGACAAAATCTAGGATTGCCTCAACCTTTATATGTGTAGCATATGTGGTCCAAATTATATGCTTCTATCATTAAATGCACAATTGTTTCACATATCGGCTGCACTATGTATGAGTATCATCAACTTATTCTCATCCGATTTGAAAATCTTGTGCACTTTATCCATTTTTTACTTTGAGAAGTGTTCTTTTTCTTGTTTGAATAGGATTTGACCGACAATTAATGCTTTTTACATACGTAACTTTGACCGTACGCGTACCAGATTATCCCAAATTGTTTATCTTACTTTAACCATAGTATTGGAATAAAGCTGTTTATAAACAATAGCCAGATAGTTTTTTTTTCATTCATAGGAGGTTCTGATCAATAGAAAGCTACATAAATAAAAAGGAAACTGATAATTTTTGATAATATCCCGTAGTCAAGTATACTACGTCAGATGCCCTTCGTTGCTACGAAAAATACATTCAGTGACATTAATGACAATAACTAATGTTTTAAAAATTATAAAAATGATGACTTTCAACCGTTAAATATTTATCATAACTGTGTGTTTAATTGTACTAATTTGTACTTACATAAATAAATTACAATAAAATTTTGGTTTTGAACAGTTTTATTCATGAAATAATCGCAACTAATTGCACTCGATCTCTACAATTAATATAGAATTTTACAGCTCTTGTGCAATTACTACTGATTATTTCATTCATAGGAGATTCTGACCTACATAAATCGATAAATTTTTGATAATTAAATCGATAATTTTTGATAATTTCCCGTTGTCAAGTATATTACGTCAGATGCCCTTCGTTGTTACGAAAAAACACATTCAGTGACATTAATGACAATTAATGTTTTAAAAATTATAAAAGTGATGACTTTCAACCGTCAAATTAATATTTATAACAACTGTGTGTTTCATTGTACTAATTTGTACTTACATAAATAAATTACAATAAAATTTTGGTGTTGAACAGTTTTATTCATGAAATAATCGCAACAAATTGCACTCGATCTCTAAAATTAATATAGAATTTTAGAGCTCTTGTGCAATTTCTACTGATAATTTGACAGACCGATACTATAGCATAATTTTTGGTTATAAACGCTATAATAAAATGTGTTCATTTTGTTAGATCATTTGCTTAAACAAAAGATTTGATAATCTTTGTCTCTTTCTAGATATAAGTACATACTCAGTTTATAATTGATTCCTCATTCTCTAGGCTGAATATTGTTGAACACCTTTGTGTATTTTTGCCAAAATTTCTGAAAAATATTGTTTTTATGATTCTGTGCGTTGCTTTGGTAGAAGTGTCTTTATTATAATGCACATCTATTTTTATATTTTGGTGAGTATAATGACTTATTCTAACCATTATTGCATGTACGTCTTCATTGGGTGTCTCTATTACTGTTTATGTTGGCTGTCTATTTTATCCATTGCTATGTTCTCTGCAACTCGAAGTGGGTATTTCTTTAGTTTCTATTTTACTGTAGTAGTCTGCTGTAGTCCATTCACTGACGGTAAAATATTGCAAAACCTTTAATTTTTAAAGAACTGCTTGGATTTATATAAAATTTGGCCTACACATAGTTAACATGTCAGAAAAAAAGTCGTATTGTGCTGATGTGTGCTTTTGCCTTGGGGGTGAGTTTTGCCCCTTCTCGGGGGTGAAAAAATATACGTTTGAAATAGTTCTGTAAGTGAATAAACTGACTAGTTCACGGCAACTTCTGTTCTATAGCTTAGTTAGTACTATTTGAGTTCTTTACGACTGAATATTGTCACTTTCAACAAAAAAAAGACACGTTTGTATGATTTTTCGCAGATAACTCAAAGAATAAGTATTTATTTCGTCCAAAAAAATATTCAAAATAATCAAATTGAATAACCAAAAATTTTCTGTTGAATGGACTGGGAAGTTCTCACTGATATCAAACAGTATTCCTGGCACAAAGCTAATAATTAGGCACAAACCTAATAGTGAGGGTTGTGTACTAATGGTTGTATAATATTGTATTGTAACAGGAGGATATTGTAAAATATCTTCTGTAATGACTTGATAATATTATTTTTGGTAGTCTGTCAGATAATTATTTAACATGGTTAAGCTTATTCAGGGCTCTACTTGGATAGGCTCTAATCTACTCCACCCAATAAATCCCCACGACGCACAGTGTAGTCCAGGAACTGAAGCTTTTTATCTCGCAATTTTTACAGAATTGATCGATTTGCTTGAAAATTTAAAGATAAGTAGTGGATGGTCCAAGGATCAAAATCTATATGATGGCAAAAGGCGCTTTTACCATGGGGGTCGTTGCCACCCCATCTAGGGGGTGAAAAATTTTTATTACGTTTTGACCGCAAAAGTTGATAAAAACATTCATTTTAAGCAACAAATGTTCTATACATTTTTTTGATAGAATTAATAGTTTTCGATTTATTCGCTATCGAAAGTGTTAGTTTTATATTGAAAAAATCAATGTTTTTCGATATTATACTCATTTACGATTCACTCAATTTTTGTCGTAGAAAAAGTTTTTTAAACCAAATTCTCAAGAATTAAATAACCTACAATTTCATATTAAAACATTTTTTCGTATCTCTGATGCTAATCTTTCTATTCTGAAGAAAATGGCGTTTTTTACAAAACTACAAAAATTCGTTATTCGTTGTTAACTCCAGTTTTTTAAAAACTAATCATTATAAGCCAGTCAAACTTCTAAAATCTATTAATAATGCATAAATAAAGAAGAATAGAAGAGCCCAAGGACTAAAAATATCGCTAACTTACATTATTATGCTTCCAATTAGAATTCTCCTTTTTTTTTTTTTTTAAATATATTGATTTTTTAACCGTAGCTTTTTTATTTTTTATCCTAGAAAGTTTGTTAAAAAAGAATTTTGTAGGTTTTTATAAGCTCTATAAGGCTGTTAATAATAAATCCTTTTGAAATACTCAGTCGAAAAAAGAGGTGACTTTGAACGGGTTGGTAAAGGTGGTTTTTGCATGTTATTATAAGTTTTAACTGTCAATAACTCACTCAATTTTTACCGTGAAGAAAAATTTTTTTACACCGTTTTCTTGTAAATTAAATAATCTACAATTTTTTATTAAAATATTTTTTCGTATCTCTGATGATAATCTTTCTATTATGAAGAAAATCGCATTTTTTGCCAAACTACAAAAATTCGTTATTCGTTTTAATTCCATTTTTTTAAAAACTAATTATTATAAGCCGGTCAAACCTCTTGAACCTATTAATAATACATAAATAAAGAAGACCAAATAAGGTCAATGACTAATTTTAATTAGGGTGGTGAGTAAGGTGAAGTTTCCGATCACTTTTTCGCTAAAAAAAATAGGGACTGACATTCTTTTTATTATAAGTCACTTAATTTTTGAGCTAGAGACTACTTTTTTATTTCAGAAGATAGATATTTCTAAATACTTCAAATTAGTTTGAACAAGTTATCCTTGAAAAATGCATAGTTTTCTCGTCTTTTGACTTTGAAAATACAATATTTAGCATTTGACGAGGAAGGGCTAATATATAATAAAGTATAGCTCGATTTCTATTGGTCCTAAAGAAAATTAAAAAAAACCGTTTTGTTTATTTTTTAAAGGTACATTTTTGTTAAGCAAAGTTCTTTTGATAAAACGAAAACTTTTTGAGTTATTAGCAGAAAACTGACTAAAAACATTGATTTTCTCGCTAAAACTAAGACTTATGATAGCGAATAAATCGAAAACTATTAATTTTATCAAAAAAATGTATAGAACGTTTTTGGCTTAGAATTAATGTTTTTAACAACTTTGGCGGTCAAAATAAAATAAAAACTTTCCACCCACGACATGGGGTGGCAACCACCCCCACGGTTAAAGCGCCTTTCTGCCTTATATAGATTTTGATCCTGGGACTATGCACTACTAATTCTCAAATTTTCAAGCAAATCGATCCATTCTGTAAAAATTGCGAGGTTTTGTCCTATTTTAAGCTTCATTACTTGGACTAGTGGGGCAAGAGACAACTTAAGTTGATATTAAATCATTGTCGATATATTATGGGCGAATTTTTTTTAAATATTGATAAGTTGTGTTTACATATACAAAAACGATGTTTTTTACAAATGTTTTCTTCTTCTTCTTGGTGTGCCTATCCGTGACGAATGTTGGCGATCATCATGGTAATCTTTATTTTACCTGCAGCAGCGCGGAAAACCTACACAGATGTTGTGTTGAAGCAGGTTCTAAGGTTCTTTAACCAGGATGTGCTTCTTCTTCCTGGACCTCGCTTTCCAAATATATTTCCTTGAAGGATGGCTTGTTCAAAAAATGTTTTGCTCAAACTTAATTTTTAAAGCTGCATGTCCGTAGTTACTACCGATATTGATTTAAATGTTATTTGAAGTCTAACTATTTTAATTTAAAATAAATCTAGAGTCTAATTTACTTGTTTTTATGTATATTTATTAACCTTCAACTACACGCGCTGGCGTATTTTGTACGCCAAATATAAGAATTCTACTGCTACTATATTTAAAAATTTACCTTGTTTATCTCTCTAACCTATTACTGGAATGTTCTTTACAATTTGGTTTTAGTTTCGTTATAATCGGCGTTCTGGAAAGATCGTAATTTGCAGTTTATTATTTGTTGTTTCCGGTGGTGGCCAATATACGCCACGATCATATTAATATAAGCAGTAATATAAGTAAATATTTCAATTGTTTTTAGTCATTATGACACAAAATATATTTTTCTTTATAAACAATACTTTTTCTCCTGTAAAAAACCACATTTCAAAAAATTTTTTTTATTAGTAATTATATTTATCATGGAATCCAGTTATTCCATGATTCCAGTTATAAATCCCAATTGGCTTACTGTGAAAGAACTCCAAGTATTTACTGATGCCGAATAAGGTTTATAACAAACAACTAAGTGTATTTTTACAAAAAAGAAATAAACAAGTCCGCTGTTTTTAAGTGTATTTTCTTGTGACGTATAAAGTACGCCACGCGTGTAGTTATGTTATAACTTGATCCGCGGGTAGTTAAAGGTTATTATTATTTATATCTCAAAAGAATTGTGTTAACATTATTTTTGAAAAATTACGTAACCAAATTGTTCTTTAAAACCATTTACCGCATATTTATAAAAATAACATAAAATTATGTAGGTAAATTATTGAAAAATTTAAACTACAATCATCATCAGAATCATCAGATGTGACATCAACATCTTGCACATTCGGAGATTTCAACATAATATGCACTAATGTGTAGTGCTTTCACTGGTAGGTGTTCTAATTTCTTTCTTTTTATGTTTCTTTTGCTTGTGATCAGTGGATCGCTACTAATCAACAAAAAGTGGAATACACTTTAATTTGTTTTGGATCTACTACAGTTTCTTGAATTTTTATGCTTGAATTATGCAAATAACGAAAAATTGGAATAGAGTGTTTATTCAATTTAACTAGGTTAACATAACCTCACAAAAAGTAAAATTGTGAAAAAAGGAGCAAATATGAGCAAAAAGTTAAAACGACTTTTAAAGAATAATACTGAAGCTTTCAAAGGAAAACAAAATTAAAGTTTGATCAGCCTTGGAACACTAACAAATCACTTGCTCTTTTTAAAAAATGCATATTTTGATATTTTATAAAGATAATTTTAAACAAAATTATTATAAGAACCTATATTTACTTAATTATTATATCACATTTCTAGTAATATTGTCACTTATCTGAAGATCACATATGCGTAACCAATTTTAGTAGTAAATTAATTTTTGACTTGAAATAAGTGGATCAAACATAAGTCGAATTACGCTATCACGGCTTACGGATTGTTGATACGGTACTATGTGCACTAATATGATATATTATACGTATGATTGTGTACTATTTAATTAAAATGAAAACGACAGAAAATATTGTATTTAATATTTTTATTTTATGCCAACTTTTTAGCTCTCCTGCCCCACTGTGCGACGCTTTAGTAACTGAAAATTTAGCATCCAAACCTTCCCTACATAGGTATCACACACAACAATACATAAGGACCCAATCAGAAACTTGGAGGAAATAAATATAAATTTTATTTTGTGTGTGGTACCTATACAGTATACAGGTAATAGTAGGAGAGGCTTGGATGCTAAATTTGCAGTTATTAAAGCGCCATGGGGATTTATTCGGTTGAGGGGTTGAGATCAGGACCTAACCAAAAGAAGGAAGTTTTCCATTTTTGTGGGGATTTTGGATTTTTTAATTTAATTTTCCATTTCCAAAAATGGTATTTCCCGATTATAGCACCATCTATCCATAATTCGAAAAAATGTCTCGACTACAAGTTATTTATTTTTAAGTAAGGAATCCAAATCTGCAATAAAATATAGGAATTCCTATTTATGATTTTAAAACAACTCCCTTACCCCACCTCCGTGTGAGATAGTGTTTGGTATCATTCGATAGATCTTTGAAAAGTATTGAACACGTATTTTTCAGTTTCTCGATCTGATATTCATTTCGCGAAATATTCGCTTTTGTTTGTGAAACTTTGTGACTCATCCATTTCCTTACGCCCCGCTCAAATCATCAGATTTTTGAAATTTAACTTATCTTGTCTGTCTTATCTTGTCATATTTTCTAAGGATAGATTTTTTTACGGACTGCCCATAACGCACGCCCTTGTATTAAGAGTTCATATATGGTAAGGGTACAGTTACAGGGTACAAGTTTTCTCCCCATGTGATTTTCTGACGCGCTCGAGGAACTCGCAAAATCCCCGGTTGGGCTCCGCTACCATAAGGATGTTCAGACTTTTTTGCCTCTTTGCCAGGCTAGTATACACATTTATATACAACGAACATTAAAAAATTTCATATTTTTTCTTATACAGTAAAGTTGTCTAGAGGTGAAATTATTATAGTCCAGGGCGCATCGGTTTTGAGATGGACGCTGAGAGGTAACTAATATTTCTTTGCAGAAATTTCTTGGAATTAACTCCTATAATCATAATTGGGTTATCGTTCCACTAAAAAATATCCGGAACTTTGTTTAAATAATCAAAATGTCAAAAAATGAAAGAAAAATTCGATTATTTTCTCCGTTTTTGATTATAACTTTCAAAGTATTTACTTTCAAGAAAAGTTTTGCTAATATAAAAGTTGCGTAATTAAATTTCCTACAATAAAAGATTGGTCGTAAATTTTAAAAATTGTCACCCTTGTTGCAAAATAGCAATAATTGTGAAAAAACCATAAAAAAAACAAATATTTGCATTTTACGTTTTTCAAGCAGTTATGCTACACTTAGGACCTTTATATTTTAACCAGGAAAACTATATAATATATTAAAACAATACTATAAATTTCATTAATATCAGTGCAAGAGATTTTGCAAAATAAATTTTGAAATCCAGCTTTCGCAAAAAAAAATAATTTTTTCAAAATGTTTTAGGACTGAAAATAAAGCAGATAGCAAATTGAAATTTTTTTTCGTATATAAGAATACCTTACCTTTAATTTGCAATTTTTAAAATTAAAATACATTGACAACCCCGGCGTCAGGAATTTTTTTAAATAAACATTAATTTTTGGTGCCTACGCACAGGACAGCGGTGTTCGATTCACATAGTTGATTTCCACCAAAATTTCTTCCAATCTTTATCTAATATATTATTTTCTTACACTATATTTTGTTGTATTTTAATATTTAAATTCCACAAAAATCAAACTAATTTGATTATTGTTTGTGAAATATTTTTCAAACAGTACCATTATTACCAGGTCATCGGCATATATCAACTCTGACACGTAAACTTGTTGAAGTTTATACACCCCAACCGTAGTTCTTTTTACCTTACCCCTGCATTCTTTTGCAATTTCGTTCATTAGAGTAATAAATAATAAAGGACTGAGAACACCACCTTGTCTTACACCTGTCCTTGTGTAGAATTCTAGAGATGAGCGATTGTTCGTTCTTACATTATTACGTGTACATTTATACATACTCTTTACTGCTTGGATTAACTTCGGTTTTACATTTCTACGGTTTAATATTTCCCAGATCTTGTTCCGTGGCGCGCGATCACATGCTTTTTCCAAGTCCACAAAACAGAGAAACAACTTACTGTTATGCTCTAGGGCTTTTTCTGATAACTGTCTCACCGTGAATATTAGATCGGTTGTACCTCGCCCTGGCCTAAAGCCGCATTGGCTGTCATCCAGTGTGGCCTCGATATTTTCTCGAAGCTTTTTCTCTAGTATTATTTCGTAGATTTCACTAGCAACTACCAACAATGATATTCCCCTGTAGTTAGAACACTTATGTTTATCACCTTTTTTGTGTAATGGTAGAATAGTTGCAAGAGTCCAATCTCTAGGTATGCATCCGGTACGCCAACAGCTCCTTATGATCTTCCATAGCAATTGTAATCCTGCTCCTTCCATATACTTAATTAGCTCAGCCTTAATATTATCGTGTCCTGCAGCCTTGCCATTTTTTAATTTTAGAATTGCTTCCCTGTATTCTTCGTATGTTATGTCATCATCATCTTGTTGTTCATTTAAATTGTACTCCTCCCTGTCATTCTCTATTCCGTTGTTTTCTCCCATTAATAATTCCATAAAATGTTCCCGCCATCTTTAGGTGATCTCTTCATTTTTTAATAATATTTATGTTACCATCTTTGTCCTCTAAACCTGTTACTCCGTTTGATTTCTTTTGTCTTAGATATTTTTTAGGGTCCTATAGAGCACTTGCGCAAATTTTGGATTGTAGGAAATTTAATTGCGCAACTTTGATGTCAGTATAAATTTTCTCAGAAATGGATACTTTAAAAGTTATAATCAAAAAACGAACGAAAAAATCGAGTTTTTCTTTCATTTTTTGACATTTTGATTATTTAAACAATGTTCCGGACCTTTTTGAGTGGGAGGATAACCCAAATATTATTATATGAGTTATTTTCAAGCAATTTCTGCAAAAAAATATGAGTCAATTTTCAACGTCCAAATGTACTAATATTTTTACAGATGCGCCCTGGTCTATTAATCAAATCATATTTTTATATTCAAACACTGTATTGTAATTTTATTATACCAACATGTCGTAAAAGTACAGTAAAAACAGAAACTATTTGAGCTTTTGAAAAATGTGTAAAAGGTTTTTGAATTGCGGTAAAGGTTCGTTTTTTCGCAGCTAAGTTTTTAATTCGCTTTAAAAGAATCAGCTATTTTTGCTAGATAGAAATCCGGATTTTTGACGTCCGGATTATCGACGTTCTACTGTTTTTGTATTTTAAACTTAAAAAATATATTAAAAGTTCTACGACTAAATTTTATTTTACAGTTCTAACATGAGCATCGTTGGTATTGTTTTCGCCGCTCTTGCAGTTGCTTTAGTTACGGCTGATGAAATTAGTGACTGCAGATGTGTTCCAGGACATGAAGCAAGAAAGGATTTTGATGGGGTAGTAAAATGTCATTTTCCTCCCAATTTGATAATGCTTCCTTATGATTGTAATATAACAGACTATCCTCCATGCATTTGTTCAGGTATTTAATAGCTTTTTGTTTAATACTTAAAACAAAATATTATGTATAATAATTATCTAAACTTTTATAAAAAAGAACATTTTATAATACCACGTTTTTATTATTTATACGACACAATATAAAAAGTCTAATAAAAATAATTATTTTTAAAACCAAAATGTCAATTTTAAAAATAAAAAAAGGATTTCCGATACCGGGAAAAATTGAACTCGGGCCTACTAGGTAAAAGTACAGTATCTCATCCACTACACCATTGAGATAATTAAAGCTCGGATTTATAGGCAACAAAAATTAAAGAAAAAGGAGCCTATATAGGCAAAGATTTTTATTAAAAAAGGCAGGAATATTAACATTTAGGCAAAATATAGGCAATAAAGGAATATAACTTATTATTTATTGTACAAAGTGAATTAACGTAATATTAACTTAAGGCAGGTATATTTACACATTATTATAAATAAACTACTAACTAAATAACTGTTAATTAATAATTAAACATTATAACCACATAAAATTTGATCATTAATAGAAACAACTAAATGTTTTTCAATATTTTCGGTCTTAAAACTATGTCTTCGATCACTTAAAATTAATTTGTACATTGAAAACGAACGTTCGACATCGACAGATGTAATTGGAGCATATTTCAGAGCGGATAATAAATCTGGCATAATTTGTAACTCCTCGGAAAATGTCACATTCAAAACTTTAGCAACATTAGATAAAAACGAATAACCTTGATTCTTGTCGAGAACATATTTCATTTTTTTAAAAATTAATTGACCGTTACTTCCAGGTGCCGATTTAATTTTAGTCTTTAAATTATCTATTATGTAATTTTACTGACTCACATAAATTTATCTCTTGTTTTTCTAATAAGGTAATTGTGGTAACTATTAATTTATAATTGTCATTGATATAAGCGAGTTCCTGTTTCAATTTGGGATTTTTTAATATTTTTTTGCTTCTCGAATGGCTTCGGAAATATCATCATCAAATTCTGACATAACTAATTATATTTCATAGCAGTGTTCAAAGTAAAAAAACTGCTCCGAGCCAGGTTCCCCACCTTGAAATGACTGGTTTAGGTGGCAAAGGGACACCGGGAAGTCTTTCTTTATATATTTGCACCCTCAACGGAGCCTTTACAAAAACTTTTTTCATAAAATTTATAAAATTATTTACCAACGGAAACAGATTTCTTATTTCTTCAGCAATTCTATTTACCCCGTGGGCTACACAAGTGCAATGAATTACATTAGGATAAAAAATCTTTAAATTAACAGCAGTTTTTAACATATATGCCGCAGCATCTGAAAGCATTAAAACTATTTTATTCACTGGTATAGGGTTGGGTAAAAAGAGGTTTGTTAAACTATCTTGTATAAAGCGACTTATTGTTAAATTGTTTGTTTTTTGCAACTCTTTAACAGCAACTAAATAAGGTTTTCTAGCAAAGTTTTCGTTCAAAATTCCAATCATTAAATTAGCTATATACCTGCCGCATACATCTGTCGTTTCATCCACGATAATATACAAAAAATTGCCCTCTAACTCCCGCTTAATTTTTGAAATACATTCCACATAACGTTTTTCCACAGTATGTTTTCTCAACGTACTCTCGTCCGGTAAGGATTTATTAAGATATTTTTCGAAAAAGCATTTAAAACTACGGTTATTAACTTTATATATAAGAATGTTGGATGCAATCATCATCTAGCATAAGTCAAATTTAAATGCGTCTTCCTCCTTTTTTTTTGAACTGCTTAAACTATCCCGCAGAGATATTTGGGCTAACTTAGAGGAATTTAATTTTTCCAAATTACGTTTATGAAGTAGGGTTCCACAATGCTGGTCAATAAAGTACTTTTTTCTACTTGAAACCTGAGAATTAAAAAAAAATAATTATAATTCTAAAACCGCTTTAGAATTTAGTTATGTTGTGGGACGAGAAAAAAAGAGAAAAAATAAAACTTACCGATTTGCCGCATGGTTTACAAAATGCTCCATCTCCTTCTAGAGAAAGTTCCGAATAAGGTGCGATCCATAGCCTTAATTTAGACGTCATCTTTTCACACAAATGTCTAAAAGGTTTTAAAACGTGTTCTTTGCTTTTCGGTATACGCACAAAACTAAACTAGGATATAGCAATTTGTGATTAAACTCTGATACAGTAACCGACTGTACAACTGATAATAAACTAATAAAGCTTAGGGATTTCCAAATAGTTAACCCTCAAGTCTCGATCAGGTACATTTTCCTAGAAATCTGTCATATAAACAAACCATTGATATTTTATTATTGACCCAAAATTTTATTATAGAATGGTTTAGTAATAGAATAATATCATGGGTAGTACCATGAAATTTTAAAAAAGGCACAAATAGGCGGAATTTACGAAAAAAGGCAAAAAGTGCAAAAAATAATTATAATAGGCAAAATAGGCAAAAAAAGGCATTTTGCCTATAATCCGAGCTTTAGAGATAATACTCCGGTCAACTTACACATCCGAGGTTACAAAAATTACCATCAAGCTGAAAATTGGCAGGATTGTTTAAAATACCATCATAAGTGATATCTAAAAAGTTCTCATAAATTCGACCCGAGCTAAGAAATTTACGCGGAGCCAAAGGTCACCAAATATAGTTTTTAGCGATTTTTAGAGAAACGGTAAGTTTTATCATAAAATTAGTTCCAACAAAAAACGTAGACTAGATAATTAACTATAAAAAATGTCCTTATTACTTTTTTCCTAAGAGCTACCGTTTTTGAGATAATATGCGCACACCGTTGAGAGCCACCGTTTCATAATATGCACACACGTTTCCACACCACCTTTGAGGTAGTGCACTTAGCGCATTTTTCTAACGTGGTTTCTTCAGTAGGTCTATTCCACAGATCTGTTATGATTCTGATTTATTTGAAGCTATTGAATAATTGATATTGGCAAGTATTAAAAATGATAAAAATTAAATTTATCTAACTGGTTCATAATTTTCTAGTACTTCTGCTTCCTATTCACCTTCTTCTTCACCTTCTAGTTCTTCTTCTTCTTCTTCTTGTTCATCCTAGGTGCAAGTAAACTGCCCCAATAATGACACATCGCATGGCTCCTCGATATTTCATTATTTCAATTGTTGGTGATTCAACATTGGAGCACGACCGGTTTTGACAATTATTGCATGCTACCGAACAAAACAGTCCAATTTTTTTGCAACCACATCCCGTGCTCTACATGCCTTTGCATCCCTTTTTACATGTGCGCTACATGTACATGTTTTACATGTGCGCTACATCCCTTTTTACAGTTGCAAAAAATTGTGTTCAGGAGTTTTTCCGGCGCAGGTGGAAGTAAAGTTTGAATTGGTTTTAATGAACTGTCGAATAATTTCCATCCCCAGTCTTTTGGATCTAGCTGATAGACTTAGGCAAATATGCAAATAAAAAGGTATGACCTATGCGCATAAATATGCAGTATTTTACCCAAAAATATGCACGTTTATCTAGAAAATATGCATGTAATTAAAAATATATATTTACAGTATTTTTTTATTTACAAACATATTTATAATATCTCCACATGGTGTATTAAGTTCATGTATATGTTTTACTAACTAAGCTAATTAATTAAATATTTAAGTATTTAAGTATTTTAACAAATAAATAATTGATATTATTTCGAATTGTGGTAACAATAAATAATTATCAAAATGCTGTTCAAAATTTTCTAACAAATACTTATGGCTTCTATCTGATTACGTAGAAAAACTTCTTTCGATATTAACTGATATAATTGGGGCATTGTTCAAATTTACGATAATAGTTGGTTGTAAATAATAAGTGCTTCGAAAAATGTCCCATCTAGTACTTGAACCACTTGAGAAAGAATCTGGCAATAACCACTGTTTTTTTTCCATGGTTGCTTTAAATTTTTGAAAAATTTCCTATCCAATATGTATTACTTTTAACGTTTTGAAACAATGACTCAAATTCTTTTATTTAAAATGTACTGTCTAACAATGATGATTATTTGGAGGATTCTAATTGAGTAATAGTTTTTTGAACAAAACTACAGTTTGACTTTATGAATGATACCACGACACTGAACTGTTTATTTGCGGCATTTTCAAAGCAAAATAATTATTCACAATTACGAAGATATTTTACAACAAAAGTGAAATGGGCCGTCAAAATAAAAAATTTTACCTAGAGATATAAACTGGCTGATTTTGGAACATTTGTAACCAAAACGTGATAAAACTGTGTACATAATAATAAGCCGCTCTTTTATTAATTACTACATTCAGGTACCCAAAATTTGAATATGTACCAAGAGATTATAAAATAAAATTAAATATTGAGATTTCCAAGGTACTTGTTACAGTAATATAAAAATATATGTATAGTTAAAACCAAAATTTAAAATTATATGCACTTTATGCACACTTATATAAAATATGCAAAATTGGAAATTGTTGCATTTTTTATGCATTATATGCAAAATATTTGCATATTTGCCTAAGTCTACTGATAACCAAGCCACACTTGAACTTGGCAATATACCCGAAAAAGATGTTGATGAGCAGCCGCTGAGTTTGGAGGAAGAAAGGAGCATGCATATCGAAACTTATCAAAGCACATTCTTTTTTATGCGCTCCACACATAGAGAGAAGAAAGCTAATTCCGTTGGAAATACTTTCTTGTGGAGTTGAATTAGTTTTTTGAAAGACTTCAGCACATTCAAGTAATAGGTTTCAACACGTATTTTGACTCCGGAGTAGTACTCACGACTAATTAATACCTCGAGGGTGTCATCTACCTGAAGGATTTCGCCACCCAGGAAGATAACGGTGTGTAATTTTAATAATAGTAAACAAACCAAATTTGCATAAAGTTTATTGTATATTTAAATGTTTATTAGTACTTAGCAATAAACATTTTGCCCAAAAAGTTGGCTTTAATTATTATGTTCAAACCCTTCTGAGAAAAGAATAGGAAGGGTGATCACATTAGCCGATGTACCGATAGAACGTGTTTATTCCGACAAAATCCATCTTTACAAATTGGGAATTTTTTTTTGGGAATAAGCCGTAAAATTGAAATAATACTTCTTGTTATTTTCTCGTTACATTCACTTTGTAAAGATTTTTTTGTTGGCACTGTAATATAATACATTGGTTTTGTCCGCCCCCGCTAGAGGGTTAATGTAATTTAGTTGAAAACTGTCTACAAAATGTCCCCCATACAAATAGATTTGACGTGTTTTTGTATATTTTTAGAGTTTCTATAGGGACCAAATTATAGGGGTGGCAACTTTTCAAATTGACACCCTATATAATATTTACATATAATAATTAACTTATATTTATAATATGAATTTTTAGTATATTAACTGAATTATTTATTAAAAAAATTAAAAAAAGATAAGTACAGCAAGGTTCGAACTCGGGATCTCTCGATCTGTAATCTAATGCTCTACCACTACCACTGAGCCACCACCTATCGATATATTAACGTAATTTTTAAATGGAATTTAAATATCACTGTATCAGTAACATTTTAAAAATAGTTTGAAATTAAAAAAATCGATTTATCCATATAATAACAATTAAATATGGCATTGTTAGCTAGTTCTGTGCTATTCTGAAAAAATTTGCGGATATCGAGGGGGGAAAATTACAGAGAAAAAAATTACAAAGACCAAGCCAAGTATATAAAAACGTTTTAAAATAATGCTTAACATTACAAAACTTACACTTTTATATAAAAAAAGGACTTTAAAAAAATGTTTTTTGTGTAGAATTTTTTGAACTTTTTAATGGTCAGGTCAGTTTTTAGTTAGAATTTACATTTTCGTAGATATTTAAAAAAAAACAACTAAATTCGCAATTCATTTGTTTAAAAGTGAAGCACCGACTTTTGGAGTAGAACTTTTTAATATGATGTTTATTAAACATTTCTTAATGCAATTACAAAAAGGTCTATCTTGTTTGATTTTTTCCTGAGCAAAAACTCCATTGACTTATACCCTACGGTATTAGTATTGACTTTTAAATTAGAATGCAATATTATTATATCTTTTCAGTTCTAATATATGGAGTAAAGGCATGGACTGTAAGTAAGGGGATACTTAAAAGGTTAGAACTTTTTAAGTTGTGGGTTTCTAGATGACTACTAAATATCTATAAAAGAATTAGAATGAAAAGTATTTTTGATGTGTGTGAAAATATTTAATCTCCTAGCTGAGAAAATTTTGCGCCTTTAAAAATGCAGAAAGTTTAGCGAGACGTGGCAGCCTGTTGTACGTGACCAGTGTAGGCGACTTTGATGAGGTAAAATATAAAAAAGTTGCGGTTAACGAGGGAGGGGTATAGTTAATTCTGAGTTTTTTTTTGCATAATTTTAAAACGTTTTTTCTTGAAAGTGGTGGGGTTAAATTAAATGGGTAAAAGGATATCTTAACCTTCGGATGACCAAGTGGGGGAAATTGTGACCCCAGCGTAGGTTTTTGTTTAATAAATTCAAAAGTATTTTTAATTTTGACTTTAATATCATTCTAAATATCCTCATATTTTGAAATAAAAAAATTCCCTATATTTTACGAACAAAAAATATATTCTGAAGTTGATGTTTAGTAAAATAGCGTCTATTATGTGTAATTACAAGTAGTTTTACGCTAATGACGTCGACTTTGCAACGTATTAAGACACTTACTCAACATACACACTACACATGACACTAATACTCATGTTGTGACTGGCTGAGTGACATAAAGTCCATGCAAAAAAATTAAAATTAAAAAAAACTTTATTTTTTTGTTAAATTGTCATTTTTGATCTGGGGTCATTCCCCCCCCCCCCCGGTCATCCGTGTAACAAAAAAAGGTTGGTCATCGGAAGGTTAAAGAACAAAACTTGAAGATGATTCAGTTAAATTTTTATTGAAAAATATTAAAAAATGAAGCATGGCGTCATTTTTTAATTGCGGTGTACATTGCGGTGCGATGTAAGTTTTAAATGAAGATGATTTGCGGTGTACACTATATCTTCGGACAAAATCATTTGAAACATATAAACCAAAAAGATTATTTTAGCTTAAGAGTTTCTTCAGGTAGTGACGTCGAGTTTTTATGATTATATTGATTTTTAAATTCATGGTATAACTTTAAAGTGAAAAAATCGAAAAAAACAAAAAAAAGTGTGTTAAGAAATTTGTTAAAATAAGCAAAAACTCGACGTCACTACCTAGTAAAATATCTAAAAAAGAAGTGTGCAAAATTTCAGAAAAATCGGTGCATTACTTTTTGAGTTATGATGTACACCGCCTCAAAAAACATGTTTTTCAGAAAACGCGTTTTAAAAAAAAATGTAGTTTTGCCAATAATACTAAGAAAATATTTGTATATATACATATCTCCGTCAATTTCGCTCAGATTAACTTGAAATTTTAATGGTATACTCTTGAAAATATTTCTTGAAAAATAATCAAAAATACTATAGCCCTCCCTTAAAAAACCAAAATTTAATTATTATCATATATAATGAAATAAAATTTGATTTATGTATAAATATTATATATTATGATTTACAAATATTTGTATGTGGAATTGTATTATTATAATAATTGTAAATATTTATAAAAACGTTGTATTCATTTTATGTTTCGATTTTAATTACAAAGCTCACACAAAATTTTGTTATCTTAAGATTTTTTATATACATATTTTGGCAATGAGGGGCTACTTTTACCCTTTCAAAATTAATTTTCAAGGGGTTAAAATATTTAAAAATTACACTCGGAGCACCAAAAAATCATTATTTAATTCATCTTAACATAATTTCACTGTTTATAAACTTTTTTGTAGAGTTCGGAACTCAGGGTAGTTTTCACCCTTATAAACAATTTATAAGGGCTGAAATAATCAAAAATTATATTAAGAATATCAAACCATTATTACGTAAATCTAAGATTTTTTAAATCTGTGCAATAATTATTGGTAGTTTTTACCCTTAACTTTTAAAGGCTTGATATAGTTAATAATTATAGTTATACTATAAGACAATCATTATTTAATTTATCTGAACAAAATTTCACTTTTTAAGGTACTAGTGCATTTTAGAAGACCAAAAATAATCATTTTTTTCTCAAAACCTTTATTATTAATGAACATAAAACTTTTTATAATTATAATGTACTAATAACTCTTAGAGCCAAACCAAAGGGACCACGCTGTGGATCCACAAAAGTAGTTCCCGATGATTTACCGTGGGTTCTTGTGAAGAGTGGCCGTCTTTCCCCAGACGAGCGAGTGTAGCCGGCCACAGTCGCTCGCTTAAGAACCCACACGGTAAACTACTTTCGTGGATCCACAGAGTGGCTGGCCACATAGTCCAGGGTAGTAAGGTTTTTCCCATGACACTCGAGCCGCCAGGGTACTGAAGCGTTTTTTCTACAGGTAATACTATACCTATAAGAGCAAATTGTAACTATTTCCTGCGTACGATCTGGCGGCCATTTTTATTTATAAACAATTAAGTGTCAATGGAAAACAATAAAATTTATGGTTTTTTTAGTACAAATATCTTTGAGATTATGGAAAAACCTTTAAAATAACGTATTACAAGGTTTGATATACTCATTTATTGTTAATATAATTGCGAAAAATATCGGAATTGCAAAAAGAATTAATTTCGCAATATCTACTGTAAAAATTATTGTACAGCTTTGAAATTTTTGTCATATAAGGGTTCTTTGGTGCTTAATATGTGATAAAAATTTCAAAGCGATTCATTCAATTGTTTAAATTTTATTCACATTGTTTATCCCAGAGAGCATTTTTTTGCAATAACATAAGCCAAAAAAACATGACGTCAGAACCATTCCACAGGTGTCAAATGAAAGAGCATGAGCTATATTTTCAACTTGGTTTAAAAAAAGCGAATAAAGAATGCATTTATTAGTAGTAAATAGTTATGCAAAAGTATCGTAAATCTTTCCTTATAAACTTTTTATTTTGTTATTTAAGAAATTATATATATTTATTACAATTTTTTATCAATTATGATATAAATAACTGTACTTGGTAATTGGGCACTTAAAACAGGTAAAAAAGTTAATTTTTTTGGAAAAAGTTAATTTTTTTGGAAAAAGTTATCCAAAAAGTTTATAAGGAAAGATTTACGATATTTTGCATAATTATTTATTACTAATAAATGCATTTTTTTTAGCTTTTTCTAAACCAAATAGAGCTCATGTTCTTTCATTTAACACCTGTGGAATGGTTCTAACGTCATGTTTTTCTGACTTATGTTATTGCAAAAAACTGCTCTCTGGAATAAACAATTTGAATAAAATTTAAACAATTGAATGAATTGCTTTGAAATTTCTATCACATATTAATCAGCAAGGGACCCTCATTTGACAAAAATTTCAAACCTGTGAACTAATTTTTACAACAGTTATTGCGAAAATATTCCTTTTTTTGCAATGCCGACCTTTTTTCGCAATTATATTAACAATAAATGCGTATATCAAACTTTGTAATACGTTATTTTAAAGCTTTTTCCATAATCTCAAAGATATTTGTACTAAAAAAACCATAAGTTTCACTGTTTTCCATTGATTTGAAGAAAAGGGAAAATGCCATTTTTTGACAGTTAATTGTTTATAAATAAAAATGGCCGCCAGATCCTACACAGGAAATAGTTACAATTTGTTACAATAGGTATTACTTTTCGAAAAAACGCTTTAGTACCCCGGCTGCTGAAGTGTCACGAACAGGGTATATTTTTGTCTTATTACCCTGGCCTAAAAATCGCCCGTCTGTTATCGGCATTAGAGAGTACAAAAAGGTATTTTTTTTTTTTCATTTACGCAGGTACACTAATATTATAGAAGTCGAGTCCTCGAAAAATGATGGCGGACAGTTATCTCAGGATTGGGATATCTTAAACAAAAAAAATCGTATTGCATTTATAAAAGAAGTTACAATTTGACCGAGAAAAAAAAACAAATATTTTACCATGAAAAACTGAAGAAAAACGGGCGATTTTTTCACAGATTTTTTTCAAATTTCCTTAAAATATTTTCTTTTTGCAGAAATTTTCACTAGCGCTGGTAAATTGTCACGTAAGAAATCGTTCTTTTTCAAATGCTGTACGATCTTAACTGTCCGATTAACTGTCCGCCATCGGAACTACTTTTTTTCGAGGCCTCCATTTTGGTGCCCTCTACCATATTAGTAAACGTGCATAAATGAAAAAGGATATATTTTTTGTATTCTCTAAGAATTAGGTATTAATATATAAAAAGTTTATGTTCATTTTTAATAAAGGTTCTGAGAAACAAGTCTTATAAAAATGCTTATTTTTGGCCTTCTAAAGTATACTAGTACCTTAAAGTTTTTATAGATCTTGGCAATTACGGGTAGTTTTCACCCTTAAAAAATAAAAAACACCCTTGGTCGCAACATATATTTTGAAGTAGAGGGTAAGGTGAACGTAATCCCAAATTTTTATGCAACTCCATATATTCTGTACAACTTGCGAGGTTTGACCCTATTCTAAGCTTCATTTGGATTATATTGTTGATTATTTCATTCATTGGAGATTCTGACCAATAAAAAGCTGCAGAAATAAAAATTAAACTGATTATTTTTTAATGATTTTATCTTCCAATCTTATAGTAAGATATTTGATTATGTGTTTAATTCTGTCCAGTCAGATTAAAATTATACTGGAAATTATCTACTGTAGAATATTACCGATATAATTTTTTTTAACTAGATTGTTTCTGTTTAATGGCAACCAGTTTCCTAGTTTTGACAACTGTCACATTTAAGAAAATATCCATAATATACGTATTAAAAAATAAGAATATATATATATAGATAAATAAAATATAAATAGATAAAAAATAAGAATAAATAAGAAAATAATGCTTCATTTTTACTCAAATTTGTTGTCATTGGTCAATTGCCACTCGAGCCCTGCGGGCTCTCGCGTCTATTGCCAGACAACAAATTTTCGAAAAACTGTCGCATTATTTTCAATGTATTCTCACTCTCTTGTGATATTATACCCGATAATTTTTGATAATTTCCCGTCGTCAAGTATATTACGTCAGATTCCCTTCGTTGCTATGAAAAAATACATTCAGTGACATTAATGACAATTAATGTTTTAAAAATTATAAAAGTGATGACTTTCAACCGTCAAATATTTATAATAACTGTGTGTTTAATTGTATTAATTTTTACTTACATAAGTAAATTACAATAAAATTTTGGTTTTGAACAGTTTTATTCATGAAATAATCGCAACAAATTGCACTCTATCTCTAAAATTAATATATAATTTTTGCCCTCGTAACACTTTGACATAATTTCACTCGCCGTCGGCTCGTGAAATTAAAACTGTCATAATGTCACTCGGGAAAAATTCAATAATTTTAGAGCTCTTGTGCATTTACTAGTGATTATTTCATTCATAAGAGATTCTGACCAATAGAAAGCTACAGAAATAAAAATTAAACTGATAATTTTTGATAATTTCCCATCGTCAAGTATATTACCTCAGATACCCTTCGTTGTTATGAAAAAATACATTCAGTGACATTAATGACAATTAATGTTTTAAAAGGTATAAAAATGATGACTTTCAACCGTCAAATATTTACAACATCTGTGTGTTTAATTGTACTAATTTGTACTTACATAAATAAATTACAAAAAATTTTGGTTTTGAACAGTTTTATCCATGAAATAATCGCAACAAATTGCACTCGATCTCTAAAATTATTATAGAATTTTAGAGCTGTTGTGCAATTACTGCTGATAATACTTTATAATTTTTAAAAAGTTTTAGGCACGAATATTATACATACTAAACATAAGTTAATTTTGTTTTTCAGGTTCAACAGAACCTGAGAAAATATTAACGACTGCTAAGGGATTCGAATGTAAAGAAGTCGAACAAGTTAAACCCCTTAAGTTCAGGCGATGGCCGTGTGAGAATAAGGAAGAATGGGAGAAATACTATGAGAAACAAAAAACTTTATGAGGACTTAAAACCTATACCCTAACATTCGGCATGAATTCTAAAATTAAATTTAGTAAATTACATGTTTTGAAATAAATTTTTGCAAGTTGTCGAATTTGATTTTTAAACCCATCTACAAACCATATAGTCGGAGAGATAGAAGCGGATTTTGTGCGTGATAAGTAATATGGAAAAACGATACGGGGATATGTTGAATTAGTTGTGTACATCACTTTCACCAACGGCCGGAAACCAGAGTTGGGGCCGAGGGTAGTTATAAGGGGTCAAAGTCGCGGATTTTATTATTTTTTTTATGCCGCTTATGATCGAGATAGTGCACCAAAATTTGGGAAAAAGTAGGTCATGACGTAACTAAGTAAAATCTCTAGGGGCGGAACGCTGCGTGGATGCCAAAGGGGTGGGGGTAGGGGTGAATATAAAAAATATAAAGGGTTTTTTTGCGACGTTCTTGATTGAGATAGTAGACCAAAATTTGGAAATAAGTAGATCATGACATTACTAAGTAAAATCCCCAGAGCCGGAAACCAGTGTTGGTGATGAGGGTAGTTATAAGGGGTCAAAGTCGCCGTTTTTATTATTTTTTTTGTGACGCTCATGATCGAGAGAGTGCACCCAAATTTGGGAATAAGTAGGTCATCACGTTACTAAGTAAAATCTCCAGGGGTGGCACTCTGCGTGGCCGACAAAGGGGTGGGGCAGGGGTGAATACAAAAAATATAAGGGGTTTTTTTTGCGACGTTCGTGATTGACAGAGCGCACCAAAATTTGGGAATAAGTAGACCAAGACATAACTAAGTATAATCCTCAGAGCCGGAAACCAGAGTTGGGCATGAGGGTAGTTATATAGGGTCAAAATCGCTGTTTGTATTATTTTTTTGTGACGCTCATGATCGAGATAGTGCACCAAAATTTGGGAATAAGTAGGTCATGAGGTAACTAATTACAATATCCAGGGGTGGAACGCTGCGTGGCCGATAAAGGGGTGGGGGTAGGTGTGAATATAAAAAAATATAAGGGGTTTTTTGCGACGTGCTAGATTAAGATAGTGCACCAAAATTTGGGAATAAGTAGACCATGACTTAGCTAAGTAAAATCCCCAGAGCTGGAAATCAGAGTTGGGGATGAGGGTAGTTTTAAGGGGTCAAATTCATAGTGTGTATTATTTTTTTGTGACCCGGCACAACATTTGTCCCCCACGCAGCGTTCCGCCCCTGGAGATTTTACTTAGTAATGCCATTATCTACTTATTCCCAAATTTTGGTGCACTATCTCGATCACGATCGGCAAAAAAACCCCCGTATATTTTTATACTCACCCCTGCCTACCACCCCTTTGTATCCAAAGCAGCCTTCCGCCCCTGAAGATTTTACTTAGTTACGTCATAACCTACTTACTCCCAAATTTTGTTGCACTATCTCCATCATGAGCGCCACAAAAAAAAATAATAAAAACCGCGATTTTACCCCTTATAACTAACCTCGTCCGCCACTCTCGTTTTCGTCTCTGGGGATATTACTTAGTTATGTCATGGTCTACTTATTTCCAAATTTTGGTGCACTATCTCAATCACGAACGTCGCAAAAAACCCCTTACATTTTTTTATATTCACCCCTGCCCCACCCCTTTGTCGACCACGCAGCGTTCAACTCCTGGAGATTTTACTTACTTACGTCATGACCTACTTATTCCCAAATTTTGGCGAGCTATCTCGATCATGAGCGTCACAAAAAAAATAATAAAAAACGGAATTTTGACCCCTTATAACTACCTTCCTTCCCCACTCTGGTTTCCGGCTCTGGGGATTTTAATTACTTAAGTCATGGTCTACTTATACCCAAATTTTGGTGCACTATCTCAATCACGAACGTCGCAAAAAACCCGTTATATTTTTTATATTCACCCCTACCCCCACCCCTTTGTCGGCCACGCAGCGTTGAGCCCCTAGAGATTTTACTTAGGTACGTCATGACCTACTTATTCCCAAATTTTGGTGCACTATCTCGATCATGAGCGTCATAAAAAAACGCAACTAATTCAACATATCCCCGTATAGTTTTTTTCATATTACTTATCACGCACAAAATCCGCTCCCAGCTCTTAGACTAATATATACTAGTACTAGACGAAGCAACGAGGCACTAAAAAGCCCAAAACCTACCAATTTTGTGCAGTAAGATGAATCATAGTCAACCTTTTACATTCGATTCGAGAAAGTGTCAGGCAATTTTGTGAACTAGATTGACCTCCGGCAAAAATTTTTGTGCATAAGAAAATACATTTTTAAAGTGCATCTTGAAGAGATGGAAAATGAAAAATTTAGAAATCAGGAAATATTGACGGAAATGAATTTAATTTTTATACCCTGGGGGTTTTGGAGGCCATTGAACACGAATGGTCTCCGTGGTACTTGGTGCCCAGGGTGGAAATCGTCGCTTGGGACGCACGAATAATTCGCGAAATGAAGATTGGATCGAAAAACTGAAAAATAAGTAAAAATAAAAATGTATACCATTTATATATGTTATATTATATATATGTTATATTTATATATGTTTTATATATGTTTTATATTAGTATTACTCCTATAGAGTAACTAGGTCCATTATCCGTTGGAACTTTACCACGCTGCAGACGGGGGTTGTGAATTGCATAGTGTAGAATTCCTTCCCTTTAGTCTTCACTGCAGCATCCATTTGGCTTGCATATTGTAGAAGCCTTGGAGGTTGTCACCAGGAAATGGGCCAATAAAGTTTTTCAATTAAAAATCTTTTAAAAATATTTAATTTACAAATATTTTTATTAGGTTGAAAAACTTAGTCTTTTAAACTTAGTCTTTGAAAAATAAGTATCCAGTATTTTTCAAAATTCAATCAAATGACACTAAACACGACCCCTTACTCCACTTCTGTGGGTGGAGTGGGGGTAACTTTAAAATATTAAATTGAAAACCCCATTTTTTATTGCAGATTTGGATTGCTTACATAAAAATAAGCAACCTTTGATAGAGACATTTTTTCGAATTCTGGATAGATGGCGCTATAATCGGAATAAACGGATTATCGTGAAACCATACATAAATGATACAGAGTTGAGATAAAGTATGAAACCAAGCAAATATCTTTGAAACGAAAAGAACAATATTTATGAAACTTTGCATGCAAGTACAGTGACGCAAAAAGCATCTGATGCCATATTTTTTGTTACTACTCCACTTCCGGTTTCACCGGAAATACCCTTAACTTATTTACTTTAAATAAGACACCCTGTATTTTTTGCAGATTTTAAAAGAACTTGTTATTTTTAATTCATACATACCAAGTTTAGAAGAAAAAACTATTAAAACAAGAAATAAATATTTTTACAGTTAAAAAAGAGGGGAATTTATTTACGTTAGACCAATGATAATAAAAATAAAATAAAAATAATTTCAAATGTTGAATATGTTTGCTGTTCACCTCCTGACAACGTCCAAGTCTATAAATAAATTCGTGAGTCACTTTTTGCAAGATTTCTCCACGTATTAGTTCACATTCATCAATTATTATTCTTTGTCTCAAATCCTGCAAGCATGTTGGTCGCCTAACGTAAACACGTAATTTTAGATAACCCAAAGAAAAAAATCTAACGAGTTGAGGTCCGGAGAACGAGTGGGCCACTCTATGAATCCTCTACGTCCAATCCATGAATTTGGAAAATTCACTTCCAAAAAATGAAAATTCACCATAACCTATTAATTATCATTAATATTTCAATACGATATATTCCACTTAAATGAAGAATTTTTAATATAACTTATTTCTGTCAATTAGTTCAGTAACAGTTTTACCTACTATACTAAATTCAAATAAGTTATGCAGTGCATGTAAACAACAATTTTAGTCTACAGTATAGATGGTAGGTACTCGTTTATTTCCTATTACGTTGTATTAATACAAAAAATTATCTACAGACACTTTTTAACAAATTTTCTCTACCAAATTTGCTATGTCTGAATTAAAAATAACAAATTCTTTTAAAATCCGCAAAAATATATAGGGTGTCCCATTTAAATTAAAGAAGTTAGGGGTATTTTCGGTGAAACCAGAAGTGGAATAGTAACAAAAAATATGGCAACAGATGCCTTTTGCGTCACTCTACTTGCATAAAAAGTTTCATAAATATTGTTCTTTTCGTTTCAAAGATATTTGCTTGGTTCCATACTTTATCCCAACCCAATAGAAACAGTTTAATATCTCGAGAAATACACTTTTAAATAAAAAACCAAAAATACGTGTTAATATTTTTTTAAAAACCTGTCGAATAACATCAAACACGACTTTCCACTCGACCCGCTAGATGTGGGGTGGAGGGTAACTTTAAAATCTTAAATAAGAGTCCCCATTTTTTATTGCAAAGTTGGATTCCTAACGCGAAAATAGGTAACTTTTATTCGAGACATTTTTTCGAGTTATGGATAGATGGCGCTATAATCAGAATAATACTATTTATTAGCGCCATCTATCAACAATTATTCTAAAAATGTTTTGAATAATTGTTACTTTTTTAATGAGAAATCCATATCTGCCATAAAACATGGGGTTTCGTATTTGATTTTAAAGTTACCCCCACCCCACCTCCAGGGGTAGAGTGGAGGGTCGTGTATGATGTTATTGGATAGGATCTTAAAAAATATTAAACACTTATTTTTTGGTTCTTTATTTGGAAGTGTATTTCTCGAGATATTAGACCGTTTCTATAATTTACCTATGGTATCACGATAAAACGTTTTTTCCGATTAAAGCGTCCTCTATTCACAATTAGAAAAAATGTCTCTAATAAAAGTTGCGTATTTGTACGTAAGCAATCCAAATCTGCAATAACAAATGGGTTTTCCACTTAAGATTTTAAAGTTACTCCCACCCCATCTTTAGGGGGTGGTCGTGTTTAGTGTCATTGGATATATTTTTGAAAAACACTAAACATATATTTTTCAGTTTTTCGATCCAATCTTCATTTCGCGAATTATTCGATCGTCGACGTCGATAGGCGCCGAGTTCCACCCTGGGCTCCACATACCTCGGGGACAATCGCTGTGATGAAATTCGAGTTCAGTAACCTGCAAAAGCCCCAAGTATAGAAATTGAACTGATTTCCGCCGATATTTCCTGAGTTCTAAATTTTTCAGTTTACATCTCTTCGAGATGCACTTTGAAAATGTATTTTCTCATGCACAAACATTTTTGCTGGAGATCAATTTAGTTCACAAATTTGCCTGACACTCCCTCGAATCGAATGCAAGAAGCTGCATGACGATTCATCTTACTGCACAAAATTCCTAGGTATATGCTTCGTTGCCACGCTTATAAAAAAAAACAAAATTTAGAGGCCACTAGATATTACTGTACATAACCATGCAAACAAGTGATATCTGATTTATTGGTGTCGCTAAAGCGCTTTCATCACTTCTTTTTTTTTTTCTTTAGGTTCCATCTCCTCTCATGAGGTTTGGACCAAGAAAAAAAAACGTAGGAAAAAAATTTTTTTAAGACAACTGGTTCTTTAATATATTATTCCCTATGCTTCCTCGAACAACGTACCGGCCATCTGGTTGCTGAAACAGGTTGCGTTCATTACTGTGCAGCACATTTGTACAGGTAAACATCGAATTTAAAATTATGGTAAGACGAAAAATTATTTTGTCATTACTTTTTAAACATTATTAGAAATATGAACTATAATTGCCAGACATTTTTGTGGTTTAAAAAGTAATGACAAAAAAATATTTCGTCCTAAGATAATTTAAATTCAATATACAGGGTGATTGATGAGTGTGATAAAGCTCAGTAGATCCGCTATAGTAATAGATAGCGATAAAAGTTGATAACAAAAATTGTAGCCAACTTTCAGATTTACATTATGAAATTAGTTAGAATGTTACAGGGTGTTCAATAACATGGTGGCATACCAAACTTATGTTTTTTTTAAATAGAAAATCCCATATTTTATTTTATATTCAAAATTCTCTTAACCTTGCCATCACAAAAATATAATGGTTTGTTATGTTATATAGGGCTTTTACAAAGTTATAACCAATTTTGTATGAAAAACGTAGCAAGTTCAGCTCCCTGTATAAATAAAAGTAAGCAAACAGAAATGGTTCATTGGTGCTATATTTTTTAGTTGGTTGTCAAAATTTAAAAAAATGGTTGATATTGCTAATTTTCCTTATATCGAATACAGGGCGAGTCAAAACGCAAGTACATTCTTTTCTCAGAAATTTTAAATGGAACACCCTGTATTTTATATCACCATCGAAAAATATCATTACCGTACTTTAATTTTTGTATAATATTCCCTATGCCTAAATTTGTTAGTTTTCGAGATAATTTCATTTTTCAGAGCAAGTTATTAATTAAGGTGTTCTATTTAAAATTACTGAGAAAATAATGTACTTGCGTTTTGACTCATCCTCTATTCGATATAAAGAAAATTAGCAATATCAACCATTTTTATAAATTTTGACAATCAACAAAAAAATCTGGCATCAATAAACCATTGCTGTTTTGCTTATTTTTATTTATACAGGGAGCTGAACTTATTACGATTTTCGTAGAACATTGGTTATAACTTTGTAAATACCCTGTATAACATAACAAACCTTAGATAAAAAACAAAATATAGGGTGTTCCATTTAAAAAAACAAAAGTTTGGTCTGCCACTATGATATCGAACACCCTGTAACATTCTAAATAATTTTGTAATGTGAAGCTCAAAGTTGGCTACAAGTTCTGTTATTAACTTTTATTGCTATCTATTACTATAGCGGATCTACTAAGCTTTATCACACTAATCAATCACCCTGACTTTGTATTTACCTGTACACGTGTGCTGCGCAGTATTGAACACAAGCTGTATCAGCAGCCAGATGGCCGGTACGGTGTTCGAGGAAGCATAGGGAACAATATACAGTGCTAGTCAAAAGTCCGTACCCCCTCGTATCTTTTGAACGGTTATACTTATAATAGTGGAATTTGGAGGGAGGAAATAAACGGATATAGGCTTCTTAACTAGTCATGACAGGTGACGTAATAGTGACAGATGACGTTACAGCGCCACTACGACAGATAATTTTAAATGGGACCTTATGGCAAGTGATACCTCGTTTGAAAGGTATTGAAAATACCTATCCAGTCATACTATTTTTTTTGGGTTTAAGTTGATTTTGATTTTGGTGAATAAATTAAATAAATATAACATTGTAGTTTCGTATTTAACTAATAAAAAGTCAAATGTCCGCCTATGGTTTTTTTGTCAAAAAAGTTGACGTTTTTCAGTTCTCTAGTAGTTTTTACGTCAACGTCAACCTTTTTGACAAGTTATCATAGGCGGAGGTTTGAATTTTTATTAATTAAATGCGACACTACAATTTTACATTATTTCATTTATTCATCAAAATGAACTTAAACTCAAACAAAATTAGTATGACTGAATAGGTATTTTCAATACCTTTCAAACGAGGTATCACTTGCCATAAGGTCCCATTTAAAATTATCTGTCATAGTGGCGCTGTAACGTCATCTGTCATGATTGGTTAAGAAGCCTACATCCGTTTATTTCCTCCCTCCTAATTTCACTATTATAAGTATAACCGTCCAAAAGATACGAGGGGGGGTATGGACTTTTGACTAGCACTGTATGAAAGAATCAGCTGTCTTAAAATAGTTTCTCGAAAACGTTGCTAGCTCTTAGACCAGTTGGTGTCTATCATGATTCAGTCAATGTGTACTCTACGAGCTCCCTAGTGGGAAAGTTTTGGGGTAGTTCTGATTTCTTCTATTATATATGGATTTTGGGCTGCTAAAATCCGAATATGAGGTTTGCGGACAAAATTTCTTGCCGGAACATTGAAAAAATCGCGAAAAAAGCGAAAAATTTCAGCTTTTTCCGCTTTTTTCTCAAACCTCGAAAACTATTAACTTTTAGTAAATGGTCTGTTAACAGAAATTTAATTACTTAAAATTATCTACAAATATCACTATTTACTTTTTTTTAGACGAACCGTTCGGTCTAAAGTGCAAGTTGAATATTGCCAATTTTTAACGGTCTCGGCAAAACCTACTTTTTACATTCCAAAACTTTAGTTTTTATTAGAATGCTGTAATTTGATAAATTTCTCCTAGTTTTCTGTACAAATAATAAATGTTAGTTCATAATATGAATATGGTATGTCTCTTCTTACAGCTTCCATGAATCCATTCCATCCTAAAATACCGAGAATGTCTCTGCTTTTCCCTTAGAGCCACAGAAGATTAGGCACAGATAGAGTCACAGTTTCAGTTGGTGTGAACATTCCTTTCGGATCTACTTTCTGATAAACCTTGAGGTTTTCTCCTTTCAAAATGTATTAGTTGAACAGCTCTCTGACTTCCATAAACCTCAGGTGCGGGTTTAGTTTTTAGCCGAGGAATGGATTGGTTAGGAGCTATTGCATGTTTTGGTGCAATACAAGAAATGCCACCCATGACGTAAAAAGTGTGGTATCCGTCGATTGTATGTACGTTAACCTTTTCTCTCCCAATGCTGTATATATACATATGTTTTTGAAAAAGTGGGTTTTTTCTCCAAGCCGCCGTATATATACGTTCAAGGTGTTATGGTCTCAATTTACCAAAGCCGAAAATATGCGTTGCTTATAAAGTTTTAGACTCATTGGTGTCCCAATACCGTAGAAATATGTCCGAAAATGTTAGATTATTGTTCCCAAAGCCTCAAAATGTTGGCACCTAAGACAGGTCATGCGGATCCATTGCCGTATATATTTGTTTCCATATTTTAGATATATGCTATATTGTAGCACTGGTGGCAACGGTTATAGGTAGCTGCTAGAAGGTGAAGCGTTTGTAGCCACAGAAAAGAACAGAAAAAAAAAAAGGAAGCGAATCGAGATACATCAGGTCGGCCTTTGCGTAGTGCCATGTTTTGAGAACCACACAAAAGAAAACTTTTAATGTTTTGCTCTCTGATGAGTACTTTTGAAAAGAAAACGTTTAAGTCGGTTAAAAAAAACTCATTAAAAAACATGTTTTGGTCAATTATTTTTGTTTATTTATATTCGACGTATACATAAGGAAATGGGACTCTAAGTATGAAAACAACTTTGGGATTGAGGGATCAACATGTAAATTAAGGCCTGGCATAGAAAGGGTTAAAGTCAGCGTTTTCGTACACCTGTTGTGTAAAGCACGTCTGGTCAATTTTTTGCGGACCGCCTGCGATTGCTGACACTTCCAGATAAGCAACGCGCTTGCTCAAAGTCTTGTAGTGGCAGTAAGACCCAGATAGTTTGTCTCACCATTATTTGCAGGGTTGGCCGTTTTCTCTACACAAAGTACGGCTCAAGAAAATAGGTTGATGTAGTTTTCTCTTTGGGGTTTTGTTTATCCTATACAGAAGCTGTTCGCCTGGAAGTGTCAGCATTCGCAGGTGATCAGCTTTACACAGCAGGTGTACTATAACGCTGATTTTAACCTACATAAAATCGACGAATACCACACTTTTCACGTCATATGTGACATTTCTTGTATTGCACCAAAACATGCAGTAGATCCTAAGTAATAATCCATTCCTCGGATAAAAAAGAAACCCGCGCCTGAGGTTTATGGAAGTCAGGGAGCTGTTCAACTAATTCATTTTAAAAGGACAAAACCTCAAGGTTTATCAGAAATCAAGATAACAGATCCGAAGGAAATGTTCACACCAACTGAAATTGTGACTCCATCTGTGCCTGATCTTCTGTGGCTCTAAGGGAAAAGCAGAGACATTCCCGGCCTCTTAGGACGGAATGGACTCATGGAAGCTGTCACAAGAGATATTCAATACCTATGAACTAGCATTTATTATTTGTACAGAAAACTAGGAGAAATTTATCAAATGACAGCATTCTAATAGAAAATAAATTTTTGGAATGTAAAAAGTGGGTTTTGCTGAGACCGTTAAAAATTGGCAATTTTCAACTTGTACTTTAGACCGAACGGTTCGTCTGAAAAAAAAGTAAATAGTGATATTTGTAGATAATTTTAAGTACTTTAATTTTTGTTAACAGACCATTTACTAGAAGTTAATAGTTTTTGAGATTTGAGCAAAAAAACGGAAAAAAGCTGAAATTTTCCTATTTTTTCGCGATTTTTTCAATGTTCCGGAAAGAAATTTTGTCCGCAAACCTCATATTCGGATTCAGCACCGCAAAATCCATATATAATGAAAGAAATCAGAACTACCCCAAAACTTTCCTAGTCAAAACACAATTTTATTGAATCATCATAGCGATTGTATGCCGTGGCTTTGAATTAATAGTTTTGGAAAACTGTAGTTGAAGCACCCTCTGAGATTATTTAGCCAGGAAACACCTCTATTACCTCAACTTCTTTGTATTTATACTTTCTTCTGTATGATCAACTGTACCAGGTCGTAGGATTCACCGCTCATAACATAACCCAAATATAGCAACTTTCCAATTATAATAGTGTTTAGGACCTCTTTTGTTTTCTCATTATTTCCGAACTACGTTGTTTGAAACTCTGTCCACCGAGACTATCTGAAGCACTATTCTGTAAGGATTTCGAAAACCCTTAATCTATCTGCGATCTGTTTCTTTAGCGTCCATGCCTTTACTACATACAACATTACAGATACTACGTAATATCTGAAAAGCCTGATGCTTAATCCGATCGACAAAACTCTTTAACACAAAAGATTGTTTACACTTAATGGAACAAATAATATTTAAAACTAACCTACGTAAATTCGATAGTACATAAAACAAAGCACTAAAAATATGTATGGAAACAATTAAATCCACACCTTGCGAATCCTCAAGAGAATGAAAAATGAGGTGTCAAATGCAAGCTTATAATCCAGGGATGGTACTAAAAGTGATACATTTGACCTAGGCTTTCTGTCCGTCTGTCCGTCCGACCGCGAATATAACTCCTCCATCATTATACCAGGTAGAATGACAAATGAGGTGTCGAATGAAAGCTCATAATCCAAGGATGGTACTAAGGGTGAGATATTTGACCTAGGCTGTCTGTCCGTCTCTCCGCCCGACCGCGAATATAACTCCTTCATCATTATACCAGGTAGAATGACAAACGAGGTATCAAATGCAAGCTTATAATCCAGGGATGGTACTACAGGTGATACATTTGACCTAGGCTGTCTGTCCGTCTGTCCGTCCGACCGCGAATATAACTCCTCCATCATTATACCAGGTAGAATGACAAATGAGGTGTCGAATGAAAGCTCATAATCCAAGGATGGCACTAAAGGTGAGAAATTTTACCTAGGCTGTTTGTCCGTCTGTCCGCCCGACCGCGAATATCACTCCTCCGTCACTATACTAGGTAGAATGACAAATGGGGTATCGGATGAAAGCTTACAATCCAAACATGGTACTAAAGATGAGAAATTTGACCCAGGACTTCCGGTTTTAGAAATGCGACTAGAAGTACTTTTTTAAAGTTATCGGAATAGTACAAGTGATATATTATTCAACGCGCCTTCGCAAGACGAGAACAAATATATAAAAAGACTAAGTTTTCACTCTAATGGCATATAACATATCCCACCAGAATGAAAACAATGGGAACCTTCTCTGGTTACACCTCCGAGGCTTCTACAATTTGCAAGCCATACGGATGCTGAGACCAAGGAAGATGAGGGAATTCTACAATTTACAATTCACGTCACATCTGCTCAGCGCGGTAAAGTTCCAACTAGACTGGTTCCCTTCATACTCCACACAGAGTAAATGTAAATCAAAAATGAATAACCATTTTCAATTTCGTTGCAAAACGAAAATACAGCCGAACCATATTCCAGTACAATCAGAGAGTGCTGCAAGCACCTCTACCGGTTTCGAAACTTATTAGTCTCTCATCAGGAGGCACATATGCTGCTACTGGAATATGGTTCGGCTGTATTTTCGTTTTGCAACGAAATTGAAAATGGTTATTCATTTTTAACAAATATATACTTTCGGTTTCATGACTCTCTGTTCGTATGTCCGTTCGTCCGCGAATATAACTCCTCCGTCACTATGGGCCGATTTTTTAGTGCTGGGTTAACCTATTTACATATTTTTCGGTCACCGAAATATTTATGGTTAATCAGTTTTTCAGTACTGGGTTAGCGTTTAAACCCGTTTAAGTTGACCAAGATTTTAACCGATACCCATTAGTGGTGGTTTAACTCTGAATTTTTTGGTTACGCTTGCGCATAGGTTCAGTGAATGCATCAGATAAGTGTTTATTTTGAGAATTTTCTGACAGAATAGGTTAGGTAGGTTATGTTATTTTGTTTTTATCGCGGGTGATATTCTTTTTTTATCCCGTTATTATAAGGATATTGTTATCGAAGTTATAAATTAGTGTCGTTAGTTATTATATAGGAAGAAATTATAAGAAAATATATTATTTAAATATATCATAACTGAAACAGGTAGGTATAGTCCGTCCGGTATAACTTTTGCCATGCGGTATGATTCTTTTTTAATCAAATTAAGTCAAAACATAAATTGAAACGAACGTCGATGTGTATATATATATATACATTTTATATACTGTATACTATATACTACACACATCGGCGTCCGTTTCACTTTCTGTTTTGACTTCATTTGATTGAAAATGAATCCATGGGAAAAGTTATAGCGGACGGACCATACCTATGTTCACACATACCTACTGTAACAGGATTTAATGCATGATTCCTACTAATATTTTAAAAAGACAATTATACATTTGTCTATACAGCAAAATATGTGTTTACCAAACAGTTGAACTTCTTATTTCGTGGTCAATCTGCTACAATAGCGATACCGCCGCACCGTGGTCTTTGACAAATGAAATCAGCAAAAAAAGTCTAAATCGTCCCAGTACTTGTAAATAGTCCCATCTATTATAAAACCGAGACAGATGAATGCAATTAAGATATAAATATTTTTTTTTAATTTGGTTATGAAATTGTTTTATTTATTTTGCTGTCAAATTGATCATAATTTCGCAAATTGCACATGCGCAATTATATTAACTGCAGCCAACAGAAGAGAAAAAGGAGTTAGCTAACCGAGATTTTTTTAACTTGGGTTTTAACTTGGGCCGGGTTTAACCCGGCATTGGTCGCTAGGTAGGTTGTTATGCAAGTGGTCGCGCGTGAAATGTTCTCTCACGATTTTACACAAAAGATGAGGTTTCATCAACGATAAAGCCATTTGCTTTAAAAAGACACGATGTTTTTCTTTTTTCTGTTATATTATTATTATCTTTATATAAAATGTTACTATTGATGCCGCCAATATTTAACATTGAAAAATATATGGTAAGTGGCCATCTACAACTAACCCGTGAAACAGAATATAGGATTTTCATATCATCGACCACATCCACGGCGCCTTTTATTACATCATAAAAGGATATTATTTTAGGTTTTAAGGGAAAAAATTAATTTTTATACACAGTTGGTGACGCCGGTAGTCGCTTAATGAGAGAATCTCTCACATGAAGCGCACTGACTCAACAATATGGTGATATTAAGTAAACTGAGTCACTATCTGAGCGAACGAGTCTATTTGATTGTCGAGGGAGGATAGTTAGGAGACTAGAAGGAACTACAAAGCGTATAATTTCCCAGAAAAAAAGTTGTGCACAATTTTCTGAAACCGTGAGAGAAAATCTCTTGTAGCGACCACTGGCGGGTTAAAGCACTGAAAAACGATATAAGGATTGAAATATTGGTTAAAATTTAAACTAGGTTAGCTAACCAAAATTATAACCTGTCACGGAAAACCGGGCCTGTACCAGGTAGAATGACAAAGGATGTGTCAAATGGAAGCTTATAACCAAGGATGGTATTTAAGATGAGAAATTTGATATCGGACTTCCGGTTTTAGAGTTGTAACCGTAAGTACTGTTTTAAAGTCACCGAAATGATAAGTGATATATGATGAGAACAAATGTAAAATTTTGGTTTTTATATCATTTCCGGTTAAAAAGTTCTAACCAGAAGAGTCATATTATAGTCGCAGAAATAGTACATGTAACACATCAATCGAAGCGTATTAAAAGTTCGAGTTGGAGTCTTTAGTTCAGGTTTTGAAGTAATTTCTGTTTAAAAAATGATTAGCCAAAGTTTAGTAAAAATGACTCAAAATTGGTAAAATCGTACATAAGTCGACGCAAAGTTACACGAAAAGTTCAAATATCGACTTCCAGTTCTACTTTCGATTATTTTGGGTGAAAACCTAGGACTAACGAAGTCCAATTACTTGTGTATAATACACATTTCAAATTTAGTTGCGATATTCTGATCTAAGGGTAACAATGTCTTCGACTAAAAGAAAGTTTTTAGTAGGAAACATATCGGTGATAGAAGCATCTGAAAAAAATAATTATAGTGCTCGAGTTTTCAGTTTATGAGTTATAAAAATATTTTAAAATAATATTGTATGTACTTACAAGTTCTTCAAAAAACCAGAAACTGTTAAACTTACCTGGAAAAGAAAATAACGATATTAGTGCAAAACGTTTATGCAGTTATCATTAATAAGAACTTTAAATTTATGAGCCCAACTTACATTTAACATTAAAAAACAATCATAGAAAATAATAATAATTAATCAAATTCTTAGAGTTTTCACATGCTGACCGTCACCGTTTTCTTTCAGTTCCTTCATATAAAAAAAATAAAAGTAGCTATATAAGTAGTGATAATGTGGCTTTTATTGTGAAAAAATCAGGCACATTTCTCAAACAAGCTGAAATGTTTTTTTTACTAAATTCATAAATGATAATGAAATATATAATTATGACGGGCAAATTTTTGGAGCATAAACTTTGAAAAATGTTTGAAGCATAAATGTTGATGCTATTAACTTCTTCTCTAGCTCATTTGATAGGTATTTATAAGTACTTTGGCAAGTATTGTGTAAGTATATTTTATAAAATGCATCATTTTCCTGTTATTTAAGCTTGAATGCTTAGATTTGAACTGTTCGATAATGAAAGAGGGTACTTGGAACACATAGAACTTACTTCAGGAGAAATAGGTTCAGATATTACAAAAGAAGAAATAATACATCCGTTAAAAACAATGAAGAACAGGAAAAGCCCAGGACCTGATATGCTTCGTATCGACCTTTTAAAAATTATAGATGAGCAGCATATTGATGTTTTAGTGGTACTCTTGAACAAAGTTTAGGCTCCTCCTCGCGGCGCCGCTTGGTACTATCGTATCTCGGTTAACAGAATCCTGACTCGTGGTCGAAATTTATTTTTATTTATTTTGTCATTCCCCGTTAGAGGACAGCCTAACCACACTCTGCTGCAGATATTTTAATATATGCAGTTCTTCTTCGTTTCGAGTTGATTCAATTAAGTCTACTTGCATAGCCTCTTTGATAAGGGGTAGAGACCCCGAAACACGGTGTCAGAGGATGGCAAGAGACTCGAATTGAATCAAAACGAAAACGATTATTTTCTTTTCATAATTATTTATTACTAATAAATGCATTTTTTATTCACTTTTTTAAACCATGTTGAAAATGTAGCCCATGCTCTATCATTTAACGCCTGTGGAGTGGTTCTAACGTCATTTTTTTTCTGACTTATGTTATTGCAAAAAAATGCTCTCTGGGATAAACAGTTTAAATAAAATTTAAACAATTGAATGAATCGCTTTGAAACTTTTATCACACATTAAGCATCAAAGAACCCTAATTTGACAAAAATTTCAAAGCTGTACACTAATTTTTACAGCAGTTATTGAGAAAATATTTTTTTTGCAATTCCGACCTTTTTCGCAATTATATTAACAATAAATGAGTATATCAAAATTTGTAATACGTCATTTTAAAGCTTTTTCTATAATCTTGAAGATATTTGTACTAAAAAAATCATAGGTTTCACTGTTTTCCGTTGATTTGAAAAAAGGGGTAAATGCCAATTTTTGACAGTTAATTGTTTACAAATAAAAATGACCGCCAGATTCTACGCAGGAAATAGTTATAATTTGTTCCTATAGGTATTACCTGTTGAAAAGACGCTTCACTACCCTGGCTGCTAAAGTGTCACGATTAGGGTATATTTTAGTCTTATTACCCTGGCCTAGTATTCTCTAATAACTCGCCAATTTTCAAGAAAATCGATGGAGGTTCTCCGAAATCGCGAGGAGGTAGTAGTTGACTTTTAAGGCTGATTTATGTTACACCGGGACATGGACGGCAAGGAGCGTAGAACAATAGAAATCGCACGTCTTCGGCACTTCCCGGTCTCGCCTCGTCCCGGTATAACATAAACCAGCCAATATTTTTCATATCAGTCGATTCTTCAACGTGCCCCGTCCCGTCTACGTCCCCGTCCCGTCCACGTCATCGTTGTAACATAAATCCGGCTTTATCTTCATTCTCTGTACTAAAATTGCTTTTCATGCATCGCTTTGTATGCTTCTCTGATTGCAGTGTTATTTTCTGCAACGTGAAGTGCTAAATCGGTTCTCGGCGTGACAAAAAAATACAAAATAAGGAACCAAGACTTAGGAAAAAGAACAGGTATCACTGATGTCGTTGAACGTACTGCCAAGCTGAAATGGAATTGGGCAGGTCACATAGCGCGACTGAAAGACTCAAGATGGACCAGAAAATTCATTGACTGGCGCCCAAGAGAAGACAAATGCAGCAGAGGAGGACCACCAACACGCTGAATGGACGACATTAACCGAATATCGAAGAAATGGCAGCAAGAAGCACAGAACCGTGAAGATTGGCGAAGAATGGGAGAGACCTATGTACAGCAGTGGACAGAAGAGGTTGCATGATGATAATGATGATGATAAAGTACTAAATAATTAACAAATTTATTGTAAATGATTTACATAAAATCATCTTCTAATAATGTTTAGATACATATTCACTTACATACGAAACTCACGGCGATCTATAATTTGCAACAAATCAACCTCATGACTATCTAATTTAGCCCTGTTTGGCAGTAAATTGTAGCTGGATTTCAGGTGTACCTACTCCTAGAATTTCAGTAGTTAGTAACATATGGACCTCAATTAAACAGCTAGTTCAAAAGTTAGTAACATGTGGACCTCATCAATATGCTTTTCGCTAAATACTAGTGTCTAGCTATTTATTTATTAAGCTCAACAGACCCTGTAGGCCTAGGGCTAAAATGTTTACATTTCTGATTACATTTTATTTTAGTCTTATAAATTTTATTTTACTACTTTTATTACACTTCAGTTCTTTATACACTCCTTCACCACCTTCCTCCATCTCCTTCTGTCCAATGCTCGTTCTTTCCATCTCTCAATGTTACTTTTCTTCAGGTCTTAGTACACACTGTCCTTCCATCTTTTCCTTGGCCTGCTTTTCCTTCTCTTTTGTATTGGTCTTCGTGAGAGTATTTATTTCCCATTCTCTCGATGTGCCCCAAATATCGTATTCTCTGTGCTTTGATCGTCATCGTAATCGTTGGCTCTTTATATAGTTCTTCCAATTCTTTATTGCTTCTTCTTCTCCACTGGCCTCTATTTTCACACCTCCATATATTGCTCCTTGTATTTTTCTCTCCCATCTTTGTAAAAGGTGTGTTTCTGACTTGTTCATTACCCATGTTTCGCATGCGTATGACTGATAACGGCCTTATAAATTCTGATTTTTGTTTTTCTTGATACGTATTTGGATTTCATTAATGTGCGTAATGCTCCATACTTTTTATTTTCTTTAGCTATTCTTACCTTTATATCCTCTTCCTGATGACCATTTTCATCTATTTTGGCTCCCAGGTAATTCATTTCTTTAGCTCTCTTGAACGAGTATGTTTTGTCTCCATCTATTGGTACTATGATGTTATTTTATTTTCTTTTTCTTTTTGGATCTCTCATATTATCATATACTTTGTCTTTTCTTTATTTATTTTAAGTGCCAATTTCTGTTATTATGTTTTTCATTGACTTTTGTAGTTCTTATAGCGTCAGATGATATGCAAATACGCACTGGTGGCCGTTTTTTAATAGCTTTTCTTGCGTGTCTATTTTGATTTTCCTGATTATTCCTTCCAACGCTAGATTGGATGCAGTTGTTGATAGTTGGTCTCCTTGTCGTAATCCTTCCTTGGTTTTAATCTTTTTGGATGTATACCGTTTCCATGCTATTTCGTTTGTTGTGTTTTCCATCGTCATCTTTACCATCCTCACAATTTTACTTGGTATTCACAATGCTGTCATCCGTTCGTCCATCTGCTGTCTGTTTACTGTGTCGAAGGCCTGCTTAAAATCGATGAGCAAAGCATATAGTATTGTTGTATGTTCGCAACAGGTACTCTGTATTTATTTTGAGACAAATATTTGGTCCGTCGTTGATGTGTTGTTTCTAAAACCTGCCTGGCACTCTCCCAATATTTTTTCCGATTATTGAGTTAGCCTTGTTCTTATACATGAGGAGAATTATCCATTTTCTCAAATGTGGTCTCGAGGTAACAAAGTACATAAACTCAAAGAAGTACCCCAAAGTTTGTGGTACTTCTTTGAGTTTATGTACTTTGTTTTTTCTTATACTTTGTGCCAAGATTTTGTAAACTATTCCTAGTAGTGCAATACCTCTATAGTTTTCGCATACCATTCTCTCACCTTTTTTAAATATAGGGCATATCCTTGCTATGGTCCACTCTTCTGGCGTTTTTTCACCTTCGCATATTCTTTTTATCAGGTCATATATCTCTTTTTTTAGCCGTTTCCCTCTTGATTTTATCATTTCGGCCGATATTTCTGTTAATCCTGGGCTTTCGTTATTTTTCAGGCCCTTTATTTCGGTTTCTATTTCTTGCTCTGTGGGTACTTCTATTGCTATCTGATTATCTTCAATTTCATGATTTGTTTCCTTTTGTACTTCGCTCTTATTTAGCAGTTCTGTAAAATAGTTTTACCAGTTTCTCGTTATTTTTTCCGGCTTATTTAGCAGTATCACTTTATCATCTCTCATGTATGGGTTAATTTGCAACAAATCGTATCGTCGCTCCCGTTAGGTAAACTAGTCCGATTCGTTTTTTTCGCACAAACTTACTCAAAAAGAGGCCCTTATAACAAATCCACGGGGTGCTGGGAGGTGCCGCGGTCGGAAAATTGTTTAAACAATTTTTCTTTAACAAATTCAAAAAATCAATTTTTTCACTTCGTGAAATTTTTTTTGATTCTTTGTTCTTTAGGATTATGTAGGGGGGATGGGCTTTATGGTAGGGGAGCCCAAGCGGGGATTTTTGCAGTTACTCGAGCGCGTCAGATTATCATATGGGGAGAAACGTGGTACCCTGCAGATGTACCTCTGCCATATATTGGCTCTTAACACAGGGGAGTTCGTTTAGGGGGGCCCGAAAAAAAAAATCTATCCTTAAAAATACTCGAAATTGTCAGATTAAGATAAGGTAAGTTAAGTACATGCAAAGCAGTGTATATTTAAAAAATCTGACGATTTGAGCGGGGCGTAAGGGAATTGGTGAGTCACAAAGTTTCACAAGAAAAAGGCGAATATTTCGCGAAATGAAAGTCAGATCAAAAAACTAAAAACTACACGTTCAATATTTTTCAAAAATCTATCGATAGATACCAAACACGACCCCTCGCAGAGAGGGGTGGGGGGTAAATTTTAAATTTTAAATACAAATCCCGCGATATTTAGTAAAATAAACATCAGATCGAAAAACTGCAAAATACACTTATTTAATATTTTTGAAAAATATATCGAATGGTACCAAACGCGACCCCCCACGGAGGTGAGGTGGGGGGTTACTTTAAAATTTTAAATGGGAGCTCCCATTTTTTATTGCAGATTTGAATTCTCTCCATAAAAATAAGCAACTTTTATTCGAAACATTTTTTCGAATTATGGATAGATGGCGCTATATTCGGAAAAAACGGTTAATGGAAATGGAAAATTAAATTAAAAAATGGCAAGCGCCCGCTAAAATGGAAAACTTTACTTAACTTTTTTTGGTTTTAGGACCTAATAATTACAACCCAATAGGTCCCCAAAGCGCTCGAGTGACTGCACATTTAGCATACTTTGCTCCCCTACCATTAGAATTTGATTTAGTCACTTTTTGACTTTCATAATAATAATTTTTAACGGAGTTATTAAGCCAAGCAAATTTCTATTTTCGCGTTTTTCCAATTTTAAATCACGTACAACTCGACAACAATTAATTTTAGAGAAAAATCACAACAGACCTTTTTTGCTCATCAACGAAAAATTGATTTCTTGAATTTGTTCAATTTTTTGAAAAAATGTGAATTTGTTATAAGGACCTCTTTTTGGGTAATTTTGTGCAACAAAAACGAATCGAAATAATTTACCTAACGGGGGCGACGATACAGCCTGGTCTACCATGACTATCTAATTTAGCCTTGTTTGGGAGTAAATTGTAACCGGATTCCAGGTGTACTGTATTCCTAGAATTTCAATAAAGTTAGTAACATATGGACCTCATCAATATGCTCCTCGCTAAATGCTAGTATCTAGCTAACAGCAGTTCATTAATATTGTTGTTAATTACGGCTTCGATGTCAAGTAAGATTATGAGTCCTACACTGGAAGAAAAGGGGCATACTAATGTATGAGACATAATTTTTAAAGCTATTTCTTTGTGGAATGTTTTTCAATAGGTCCTTTATAGGAATAATCCACAATATTTTATAATAAGTAATATAATTTATTAAAGTTAGGTAAAATGATGAAAAGGTTGCCAATGCGAGTCCATTATACCACTGGATAAGGAAATGAGTCTATACTCGCAATCTTATAGTTTGTATGTTTATTAGTTGTTACAATCAAGGGGCGACCGGTTTCGAAGCTTACATTTTATGCTTCATCATCAGGCCCAATACAAATAGTCTTCACGTGTACAAACTACTCGCTAAAATTAACAAAAAAGGCGAAATGTACATATATATAAAAATATAAAAAACAACTATGTCTAGGTTGTGATCAAAAACACACCATAAAGCAAACCAACTGTGGAGTATTGAACTCAGTGTTCCATAAAGTGTATATTGTGACTTTTTGTATTGGGAGTGACCAGTCTGATGTAAATTGCTTGGTATGTAAATTTTAATATATACTACCCTCAATCCTCAATTGCTTAAGGGTTGAGGGAGTGTAGACAAAAGTGTATAAATGATCAAAATACACATAAAGTTTTTTTTTCTTTGCAATAGGTATGTACTTACATATCAGTACTTGGAACTGTTCTACAGCCAAGGATAATTTTTTCTTCTGCATGTGTGAGTTGGACTTATTCAGCTTATACAGTTGTGCATATGTGAGTTAGAGTTGTTCGGCTTAATCCTTATGTATAAATAAAAAATAAAAATAATACCAAAAATACATATTAAAATCCATTATATACAACAAGACAACTACAGACACATAGATAATATGTCAAAAATACAAAATATATTTGTGACAAACAGATTTTACCTGAGGACATGATCACACACACACACACATACATACACATACACGCACACACACACACACACACACACACACACACACACACACACACACACACACACACACACAAACACACACACATACACGCACATACAACATATTTAATCACAACATGAAATAATTTTTACATAGGTAAATGAATAAACACACATATGCACATACATACATACACACACATAATATATTATATAAGTATAAATAAGAATAACGGATAAATGTATACATACGCAAAACATGGATATCGCCCTTCCACGTATTGATACTTTGGCTGCACAGCACATAATTTGTTTGTAAGTAACTGTACAATCTTAACACCTAAGACCGGTGGTCACCAGCTCTTTCGAAAAAGAAGAAGATATGTCACTCAAAAGTAGTGGGAAATCTGACATATAAGAAATAGAAAAAATAAAATACCTCCATGGCATCCTGAGAGAAAAAAACCCACTTTTCAATAAAAATTTTGTGAATGTTAATTTGTGAGTGATGTCCAATTTTTATATTTAAATGTTTTTACACCAATACAAACATTATTATACAACATTAAAAAAAAAACAACTGCATAAAAAGTTTGAAGACAAAAACCAACTGTTCTTACAAAAAATTATACATTTGCAACTTAAGATCCAAAAATATAGCTTATCTGCTTTTTGATGGGGCTGGTGACTTCCGAAAAAATTATCCTTGGCTGTAGAACAGTTCCAAGTACTGATATGTAAGTACATACCTATTGCAAAGAAAAAAAAACTTTATGTGTATTTTGATCATTTATACACTTTTGTCTACACTCTCTCAACCCTTAAGCAATTGAGGATTGAGGGTAGTATATATTAAAATTTATATACCAAGCAATTTACATCAGACTGGTCACTCCCAATATAAAAAGTCACAATATACACTTTATAGAACACTGAGTTCAATACTCCACAGTTGGTTTGCTTTATGGTGTGTTTTTGATCACAACCTAGACATAGTTGTTTTTTATATTTTTATATATATGTACATTTCGCCTTTTTTGTTAATTTTAGCGAGTAGTTTGTACACGTAAAGACTATTTGTACTGGGCCTGATGATGAAGCATAAAATGTAAGCTTCGAAACCGGTCGCCCCTTGATTGTAACAACTAATAAACATACAAACTATAAGATTGCGAGTATAGACTCATTTCCTTATCCAGTGGTAAAGTTAGGTAGGTTAAGTTGACACCTAGACTGTGTGCTGGAATATAAAACTGTTTGGCCAGCTCAACACAGAAAAGTGTTTGTATTCTTTTTCTCATAATCATCTTTCAGTGCGTCACAGTTTTTCGATTTCTTTCTAACGCATTAAATTGTATGTGAAGAAAAAAGGCACGTCCGTGATTACAGACACTTACAACATTTATTCTAGTTATTCTAGTTGTCGATAGATGGCGCCATAATAAAAAAATAATTTTTTTAATTAGATAATAATATTACAAATATAATCTGTATAATTTAAAAGACTATACAAATCAAAGAAAATACCATTTTATAAATGCAAAAAACACATTTGATTTGTTTTTATTCCAAATGTCAGATTTAACTAAAGTGTCATGTTGGAATAAATGTCATAAATGTGTATTATCACGGACTTATCCTTTTTCCTATCATTTGTTACGCACTGAAAAATGCTCATGAAAAGGACAATAATTAGGTTAGACATCACTTTTCCATCGACTAATCGACTAAACACTTTTCTCTGTCGCACTGGAGGAGCAGATTTAGATTACAGCACGAAGTCTAGGTATTATAATATGTCTATGAATATAACATATATAACACCTGTGAACCGACCTAAAAGGTCTATTGTAACTCAACTCTAGGTAAACATTGTCCCTTCAGCTCAAACTTTTTAACAAAGTCTATTGTGGCCATGTAACGCAAACTATAGGAACTTCGACATACCAACGAAATAGAAACCAACAAACAAAATAAAAATTAACCTCAAAATACTTAAAGCTATCATACTTAAAGTCTTGAAAGCACATTAGACTACTTGGAAAACAGCAGAGTTTCTCAGTTTACATTCCAACTGTTTTCACTTGGTCACCTATCCATTTATTTATTCTACATTGCATGCTATTCTTATGTTTTTGCTTCTCTCCCTACCCAACACACTTTTCCCTCATATTCGTCGAAGTATTTTCATCTCTACTGTTCCTAGTAGTCGTCTCATTTTAGATGTGTCAGGTCTTGTCTCCGCCAATATAGGTCTAATTGCTGCTTTACAGATTCTTGCTTTTGTGTCTTATCTTCTTCCCAAGAGGTGTTTGTTTTTTCAGATTGTGTCATTAAGAGATCTTGCCGCTTTACTTGCTTTTAAGCTTTGTTTTCATACTTCTTCAACATATGCGTAACTAGTTATATCTATTCCCAGATGTCTAAACCTTGCTTCCTACTTTGACGAGGCTCAAAGGACCGATATAAAGCCTCAGAACCCGAAGGAACTTAATTCTGGTTTTCTATTATTTATATATTTTGTTTTTATTTATTTACATTGAATATTAACATGGAACATGATTTACGAGGAGGTCAAAGGAAGGTATGGAACATGTTGAGGAACAGGAAGAAGCCGGTTACCGAAGCATTACAAATTAACGCAATAAAACCAGAAGAATGGGTAACTCATTTCGAGAATTTATACAAAGACGATAACGACGATAATAATGAAGTACAAAGAAATTACCTACAAAACATTCACCAAGAAGAAACAGAGAACGACAACATCACTCAAGAAGAAGTAAACGACGCAATCAAAAGATCAAAAATAGAAAATCACCAGTTCCGGATAATATACCAAATGAGTTAATTAAATACGGAGGTACAAAAATAATAGAAGAGATAACAACATTATTCCAAAAAATTGTAAACAACATGACAATACCAGAGGAATGAAGAGAGAGTATAACAATACCCATCTAGAAGAAAGGCGTAAAGACAGATCCTACGAACTACCGAGGAATTAAACTTCTCAATTCTACATCAAAACTATTGACAAAAATTCTATCGCCCATCGCCCATGTAGATCTGTTTTCGCCCAAACAGATCTACAATAGACGCTATTTTCATAATGCGACAATTAGTTGAGAAATCAATAGAATTCGACAATCCTATGTTCACATGCTTTGTAGATCTGAAACAAGCATTCGACAGAGTACGATTAAAGGACGTGCTCACTATCCTTGAAAAGAAAAACATAGTTCAGAGGTATAGAAACATAATCAAAGAGCTCAATAGATCCAACAAAACACGAATTAAAACCACACACAGGCTCATGGAAGAAATCAAAATCACTGCAGGCATTAGACAAAGGGACAGCCTCAGTTCATGCCTATTTAATTTATTAATGGATGAAGTTATAAGTAGTGTTAACATAATGAATCAGGGATACAAAATGGGTAACCGAACCATGAGAATACTTTGCTACGCAGATGATGCAATCTTAATAGGCGAAAACGAAGATGACTTGCAACGCCTACTACAAAAATTCAAAATATCCGCCGAAAAGTATAACCTGACACTATCCAAAGAGAAAACCCAATCGATGGTAATATCCAGGAACCCAATTAGATGTAAATTAGTAGTTGATGACCATATAATCGAACAGGTAATGGATTGTAGATACTTAGGTGTGGAAATATCTAGCGACAGGCATCTGTGGCAAGAATCAAAACAGCAGGCAACGAAAGCAGCGAGAATATCTGGTTTCCTGAGGGATATAATCTGGTGGAATAAATATATGAGCACCGAAAGCAAAGTCCGCATTTATAAGACATGTGTTAGACCCGTACTGACATACGCAGCTGAGACAAGGGCCGAGACAACAAAGACCAAACAAATAATGAGAACAACAGAGATAAAAACCCTAAGATCCATAAGAGGTATCACACTCAGAGATAGAATACGAAACGAAGACACATTGACAGAGCTAGGCGTTCAAGACCTAGTGAGATGGACAAGAGCGCGACGACGCATGTGGAGAGACCACGTAGATCGGATGGACCCTGAACGTATGGCGCATTGGGCGAAAACACAGAAGCATAACACCAAGCGACCCATAGGAAGACCCAAGAAACAATGGTACGAGAGTTGGAGCTCCGGATCGCAGCAAAGACTGTAACAGAAGAAACAGGACATAGTCCTATTACAAGAAGAAGAAGAAGAAAAGAAGAATAAGAAGAAGAAGAACAAGAAGAAGAAGAAGAAGAAGAAGACATTGAATATTAATTTGTTTTGTTGTATAATCTACTTCACAATAATTATGTGATATATTTGATTTAAAATGAATTCAAGAATTTTTTGTAATTAGGCAACAATGTCAACTTAGACCTCTGACGTAGATAATGACGTGCAACGGTATCTATATTGTACGGACCATACTTATCTTTTGCTTTATAAGATCACAAATTGCTACTTGAAACATCGATTTCTGTGCATATATTTTCAACACTGCGACCTAACAATTTCTGCATAGCATGTAACATTTTTAATATTGGAAGTATATTCTTTCCTGTTACGCGCTACTGCCTACGAAAATGCCAAAGAACACTTGTAGATACGCAAATAGTAACAGGATTTGTTTGACTTAGAAGTCACATATACCTAGAGATTTTCTCAAATAGATAGCGTTGAGCTCGTTTCTTTTTTATTTATTTTTCCTGTGCGGAGAAATGGATTTTCCTTTCAAAGTTTCTAATATGAAAAGTACGGTTTAAATATTGCAATTGGTTTTTTCAATTCTGATGCTGCTACGGTTATCTAAGTACTCAAAGTATTTATTTTAAAGTTGTGTACGTCGGACACTAATAATAAACTTTCTTCATTCTAAACAGTTCCTTTGGCTCCTGTTAATGATTCAAAATCATGTGCAAAATCATATGTACATACACACAACCAAAACTATTATATAGTTTTATATTATGGAATCATTTGGTATTTCTTATTACTTCAAGCGGATTAGAAAAAAGTAGATACAAAATGACGCAATAGACTGATGAGCACGCTAATAACGGGCAAAATAGCGCAAAAGATGCTAAATCATATTAAGTTGTGAGATAAAAAGAGACTGAACTAGAAGAGATGGAAAATTTAGCGATAGAAATCTATAAATTTGTATTATATTTATTGTTTCCTAACCTTAGAAGTGCCACGAGTAAATTGGACGAGTCTGGCAACTACCACTGTGACAGTGACAGTTTTAGTTGATATACTCCTCTGATACAGGCGGGTACACTAAAAACAGACCCTAAATGGGAAGGGCCGTAAAATCCACACCCTTGGACCAAAATGGAGAGTTGATATATGGGTGGACGAGTATTTCCCTAAACTTTAAGGTGGGATTTGGCCCAATTTTCAATTCAATCAGATTTAGAAAATCGAAAATTTCGTTTATATATAGTGTCACATGTAGGGGTATTGTGCGCCGCTGGCGAGAACTGCCGTTCTCTGGTAATAGAGGCATATTCTTACTCTGTGTGAGTTATAAGGTGTTTATGTGGATCATATACCGAAGATTAGGCCACTCACAGAACAAAATCATAGGAGAATACCAGACCGGACTCACACCAGGACGATTTACTAGCGACCAGGGCCTCGATTTTTAACCCTTCGCTTCGTTGTCGATCATTCGCTATCTGTACACTAAACAGATACGAAGCGAATACGTTCGATAACGAAGCGAAGGGTAAAAAATCGAAATCCTGCTATTTAACGTAAAACAAATATTCGCTAAAGTCTGAGCACTGGAGATAGATATTTACTAAATTTTTGTAACTTTTTGACCAGCCTATGATGACATAAACAGATATAAAATTAGTTATGCAAGAATTTTGTATCGGTACCAAGGAAATTCTTAAAATTAGTTCAAGCCACCATGACTCACACATATAGAAGCGCAAATACGAGTTTAAAATCAAATTACAGATCCGTTTCAGGCAACTAAAGGGGTAAAACAGGGAGATGAGCTGGCTTATTATGTGTATGTAATATGTTATGTAAGACGAATGTCGTAGTTATGTCTTACGTAGGCCGTAGTTATGCAGAAGTGATCCATTCCACAATCTCTTAAAATATGAGTTAGACACAAATTTACATCGGTAAAATTCGGAACTAAATTATGCTGAAATGATCCCACCTTTTCTATGCAAGACAACAGTAATAATAGTAAAATGTCCAACCTTAAACGCTCTTTTAGCTTTAAATGATTGTACAGTATATTGAATCTTTAAATATTTTTAAGAGTAATTTACAAAAATGAACCAAGACACATGGATCATTATTGCGTTTTAAAAATAATTTTAAAACGAGGCTTTATTTTTTAGGCCAAAATGATCCAAGTGGCCCGAATCATTTTTACAAAATTAAATTAAGCCAATAACACTAATTTATTTAACACTGTAATGATTCAAAAAGCTTGAATCATATCAGCAAATGTTATTCTCGCAATTTACTTTGGTCATTATAAATGCAGAAGTGTTACATTCCATAATGAAGTATAACAAAGAAACCCAAGAGGCAACAACGCAACGCCAGCCAAGATCTGTCCAAGGTGCTGCTTGTGATAGTTAAGTGGATAGCGTAGTGCTTTTTTTGTTTTTTGAAAATTTAACGAATGTCACGAACAAATTTCCAAAGAAACCAGGGAATTGGAATTTAATAAAGATCACGAGTTATGTACAAACAATGCTTAGACAATGTATATAATTGCTTGTGTAAAACAAAACACAAAGAAAAGATCTTATACCACATTAAACGAAGGTTTACAAAGGAAAATAAAATTTCTAGTCGTACCTATACTACAGCAGGAAAAATAGTGTGACGTGATATGTTCGTAAAAACATTAGATATTTCTCCCCAAAAAGTGACCGTATCTTAAAAAAAATGGCTCGCTCTGATACCATTGTTGATCAAAGGAAACAAAAGCAGGGAGGTTGAAATAAAACTCCTTCTGAAGACCTCAAACTTGTAATACGTCATTCAAAATCAATTCCAACTTACACATCACATTACAGAAGAGCAAACTGCTCTGATGCCTTATTCCTTCAGCCAAATCTGACTGTAAGAAAACTGTATGAGTTGTATACTGCAATGATAGTTGAAAAGTATCCTGTAAGAAAATGTGTTTCGTTTAAAAATATACATGGGTATATAATACATATACATGGGACAACTATGGGTATATAATTGTGGTATCCACTTAGGATCAGAAGAGAAAGGATACTGTTATGTATGGATGGAAGGAGAAGCAGGGCGCGGAGCTCAAGAAACTGGAAGTTGTTTAATTAATCACATGGAAAAATACCTGAAACCTGATGTGAAACATTTAATACTTTGGAACGATTCATGTGGGGGCAAAATAGAAATATTAAAATCGTTTTGTTATTGAAACTCTTTTTGTCAAAACATCCAACTTTACAGAACATTTCACAAAGATTTATAAAACCAGGTCCTTCCTACCTGCCAAATGACACCGATTTTCGCAAAATAGAATCCGCTCTTAAGTTACAGCAGCGAATTTATACACCAGAAGAGCACATGGATGTCATGCGTTCGTATCAAAAAAAGAAACCAATGGTGTTTACTAGAATGAAAAACGAAAATTTCTATAGTACACATAAACTTGAAAAACTTATCGTTAATAAAAAATAATCAACAGATAAGAAGCCCATAAATTGGCTTAAAACCAAAGAAATTTTATTAAAAAATGAAAACCCGTATTCCATTTTCATGAGAAATTCTTTTGATAGGGAATTTGTGGAAGTGGATATTAAAAAAATCTAAAAGTAAACTTTTGACGGAAATATTTACTCCAGAAAATCTTTTGCCTCTATGGCCTAATGGTAAAGAGATTTCAGTTTCAAAGTTAGAAAACATTAAGTGGTTGTTAGATCTTATTCCAAAATACTGTCAAAATATATATCTACAGTTAACAGGAAACAGAAATATTCCCGATGACATAGATGGGTACGGAAATGAACTAGATTTTCCCCTGGAAGAAAGTTCTACAGAATAATGTTTCTTCGTTCTAAACTTAAATATTTCAATGTTTTTATAATGTAAAGATATGTTACCAAAAATAAATATTTGTTTTATGTACAGACTTTGGTAAAAATAAATATAATTTTACAGTAATACAGACAAACACCGCTTTGGATCATATCTGCAAATAATAAAATTTGCTTTGTACCACAAGAAACACAATTTTTCAGAAATGATCCAAATGTTTTTTCTTATTTAATGTAAAAAATAAATATACTTTATTTTTTAAAATACGCACATAAGATGCAATAAACACCTTAAAATAACTTGTGCATATTTAAATTAATAAACATAGTTATTTCAAACTGTTTTATTAAATTTTATTTAAATTTAATTATCTCAAAATTATATTAGTGTGGGATGGATCAATTCTGCATAACTATGTCGTATAAATCTAAGGAGATTGTGATATACGCAGACGATGTAAACTCGATGGGACGAACCGCAAGAGATAGCATAGAACTGTATGATATAGTTTGACGAAAATATGAAATAAATAGGGCTAACCGTCAACGTAGATACAACGAAAGCCCTAATACAAGCAAGAAAACAAAGAAACTTGCAAAATTTGAAAGTAGACGATGCTAATACTGAGATAGTAAGATAACACAAATGGGCAGTATAGATAACTGAGGACGGCAGTAAGGAAGCGGAAATACAGAAGTGGATAATGCTGGCTAGTAAAGCATATTTGTCTCTGTCGCAGGTATTTGAACCTAAAAACATCCATAGAGAAGTAAACTTCAAAATATATAAAACTACCATACGACAAATAGCAACATATATGACGTAGAAACATGGATCATGGCAGGAATGGCAATAAACCATATGCATACTTTTGAATGAAAGATATTGAAAAGGATATTGGGACCAATCTGCAACAGTGTTATGTGGAGAAAAGCAAGGTTTAACTACGAGTTCTATCAATATTATAATGAACCATCTATAGCAAATTATGCAAAAAAAAACACATATTGCGGTGGTCAGGTCACCTCATAAGAATAGATAATGAAAGAAGACCTAGTAAACGATTAGTGGAATTACTAGAAACGACTAGTGGTGGGAAGTCGGCCGGTAGGAATACCAACAAAAAGGTGGACAGACACAGTAAGAGGAGAACTAGGTATAGAGATATTTAAGGTGAACAGCTGAAGGAGAGCAGCCAGGGACAGAGATACTTGGAGGCTGATGGTGGGGGAGGCTAGGGACCGACTTGGACTGTAGCGCCATATGGTAGAGATAGAGAGAGAGAGAACTTAAAATCTTAAATTTGTTAGCTTGGATAATTATATATCACTTTGACTAAAATTATTTCTGTTTTTATTACTAATATTAACTTTTTGCATTTTAATAGCAAAATTTATCCTATGCGGTGTTTTAGTAGCGGCATTTATATCTGAGTTATACACAAATATTAATTATCTGCTGTATATTAAACCTTCCGCATTTAAAATACATTAATTAAATTTAATTCTCCGATATTATACTGCAAATTATGTAGAAAATATTTGATACTAATTATTAAAATGTGCGTCACTAAACATTAATAAAGTAGTAATTATTGTATATACTCCTGGCATAATAATAATTGTTTAGTATTTTCATATACATTATGTATCCCAGAATATTGACAAAAAATACACAAATGTAAAAAACATGTTATTGCGTACCTACCTCTACTTAATGTTTCTTGTCGGTCGACTAAAAATAAAGTTTTTGAACCATTTTACTCCAGGGAAATAAGGCAAAAATATACCATGTTCGGGACACTTGAGCAGCCAGTTTGCAAATGGGTTTTTGGGTACTATATACCTCACTCATTATACATACAAAAATGCCCGTCACAGTTCGGACGAGAAATTTAGTTATTAACAAATAAGGGTCAAAAATGGCAGTTTTTTCGTTTAAATCGCTACGGGTAAAAATAGGGTAATTAAATATCTTACTTATACTGTTATTCTCATAGTAGATGAGCCAAGGTTTAAAATGGCAGTTTTTGAATTTCGGTTCGATCATCTTTTGCTTCAGAAATTGCAAAATAAAACTAAAATTTCGAAAATAAAAAAATTGCTATAACTTTTGTGAAAATTACCTTAAGACTTTCATATTGCACGAAAAGTTGAGACAAACAGTCCATATAATGCACAAAAATTTTTAAGACGATTCGTTAATTAGTTTAAATTTTATTCAATTTTTTTATCCCAATGAGCTTTTTTTCGCAATAATATTGTTCAGAAAATAGTAATGTAATAGCAATTCTGTGAGAACCAGATAAAAGAAGAAAAGTTATGATTTCAAAGTATTTAAAAAAAAATTATTAAAAAGTCATTTTTATCATTCCAAAAACATTTTAATATAGTAGGGTCATTTTTAGTTCATAAACAATTTGAATAACTTTGTTAATATTGACTGTAGATTAAAAATACTTTGGGATTTGAAAAGCTGGTATTTTTATACGAATTTTCAAAAAAACAATTTTTGCCTAGGTTAATTACAGTCAAAGTTCGCCACTTTTTTTATTTAATTGACAGCTACTTTGTTTATAACAATTAAGCAACCCAACTAGCGCCATTTCGAAGTTGAAGGTATATAGTGTATGTGTAAAGGTTTGGGTAAACTTTAAACTTCAACGGAGTTGTTAATAAAGCTTTAAAAATAACGTTCTAACGAAATCGATTTGTGTTCGGTGGAAGTGAATTATTAAAATCCGTGCACTTAAAAAATGAAACTGATTCTTCAAACATATGCTGCGCTAATATCTCCAGAGCTTGTTGATGGATTTTGATCATAATTTTTTAAAATTGTATGTACTCGTAGTCTTGTAGAGTACGTTATGTACGTAAATCCCCACCTAACATTTCAAAATGTTAGGGGGAGTTCCCCTTATTACTCAGGGATATGAAAAATAGAGTACGACCGATTCTAAGACCTACCGAATATACATATATAATTTCATAAAAATCGGTCAAGCGGTCTCGGAGGAATATGACAACTAACACTGTGACAGGAGAATTTTATAGATGTAAATATATAGATGGGTATTAACAAATAGGGGTTGGTGATGGAAAAGTATAAATTAAGGGTTGTATGTATTTTTTAATCCTACATCATATAAAATTAAGATAGACAATTTTTTCCAAAAAAAATAAAAAAAAAATGTCAGGGGGGCAACCCCCCTTATAACTTATGGATATGAAAAATAGATTAAAACCTATTCTCAGTCCTATAGGATACACTTGTAAAATTTCATAAAAATCGGCCAAGCCGTTTCGGAGTAGTATGGTAACTAACACTGTTACAGGAGAATTTTTTGTATATTGAAGTAACTGTGAATGAAATAATAAAAGTGGCTAACTTTGGCCGTAATTAACATAGGCGAAAAGTTTTTTTTTTTTGAAAATTTGTGTTAAAATACCAGCTTTTAAAATTCCAAGGTAAATTTACTCTACAGTCAATATTAACAAAATTATTCAAATTGTTTTCAAGCCAAAATGACTCTACATTAGTAAAATGTTTTCGTAGTGACAAAAATTACTTTTTAATGATTTTCTTCAATAATTTGAAAACAAGACTATTGTTCTTTTACGTGGTTTTCACCGAATTTCTATATGATTATTATTTTCTGAACAATAACATTACAAAAAAAAAGCTCTTTGGGATAAACAAATTGAATAAAATTTAAACTAATTGACGAATCGTCTTATAATCTTTTGTGCAGTGAACGGACTCTTTGACTCAACTTTTTGTGAAATATAAAAGTCGTAAGGTCACTTTCGCGAAAGTTATAGCAATTTTTTTATTTTCGAAATTTTAGTTTTATTTTGCAATTTTCGAAGCAACAAATGATCGGACCAAAATTAAAAAACTGCCGTTTTAAACATTGGCTTATCTACTAAAAGAAGAATACTATAAATAAGATATTTAATTATTCTATTTTCACCTGTAGCGATTTAAACGAAAAAACTGCCATTTTTGACACTTATTTGTTAATAACTAAAATTCTCGTCCAAACTGTGACGGGCATTTTTGTATGTATAATGTATTAGGTATAATATACCTACTATACTATATTATAGTACCCAAAAAACCCATTTGCAACCTGGCTGCTCAAGTGTCCCGACAAAATCCTTATTTCCCTGGAGTATTTGATGGAGTGACGGCTAGAGCCTAAGAATGAGTTACGAAAATTGTATCAAAAAATACTTCTTCTTCTTTTTATATTAAGCCTCATGGTCTGTTCTTAACCGATTTTGAGCTTGTATTCGTAGCTGTGATGTTGACTGCAAGCTACCTCGACACCTTTTAAAGGGCCTCCCTATTGATATCTTGCCTGTTGGCTTCGAATCCCTGACTATACGGGCTATTGTCTCGCTGTCCATTCTCGTCACATGCTGATTCCACTCTCGTCGTCTCTGTCTTCCCCACCGTACTATATCTTATATGTTACAGAAATCTCTTATTATGTCTTTCGGTATTCTGTCTCTCAGTGTTTTCCCAGTTATTGACCTCAACGTTCTCATTTCTGATGTTATCAGTATCCTCTTGGATTCTGCTGTGTCACATCTTGTTTCTATCGCGTACGTCATGATCGGTCTTACACATGATTTGTATATGCGTACTTTCCCTTCCAGCCTCATATCTTCGTTTCCCCAGATGACATCCCTCAGACATCCTGACACGTAATTGGCTTTGTTTGCTTGCTTTCGGACGCTCTCTTTAACATCTCCATAACTACGTATTTCGACTCCCAGATATTGGAATCTCGAGACTTGTTCAATTAGTTCGTTGTTAATTACTAATTTGCATCTTATGAGTTCCCTTGACACTACCACGGATTTTGTCATAGCTGTTGATATTTTCATATTGTACCTAGTTCTTCGCTACTGTATTGAAAGTTTGTGCCATTCGCTGTAGGTTATCCTCGTTATCGGAAGTTAAAATTGCGTCGTCAGCATAACAGGATTTTCATTTCTTTTTCCGCCATATTATATCCTTTTCCAGTACCTTTATATCATCTATGATTTTGTCCATTACTAAATTAAAAAGCAATGGCCTCAAGCTATCCCCTTGTCTGATTCCCGAGTTGATTTCTACTTCCAATATTAGTTCATTCTCGACTTTTATTCTGGTTTTGTTCTTCGTATTAATGTCTTTAATTATCTTTATCATCTTGTTGGGCTGATTTTTCTCCTTTAGCAATCGTATTACATCTTCCAATCTTACACAATCGAAGGCCTTAGTCAGATCTATAATGCACATAAATGCAGGTTTATTATATTCCAGTGCTTTCTCAGCAATTTTTCTGGCTATAAATATTGCGTCTATTGTGAACTTATTTTTCCGATAACCTTGTTGTTCCTCACTAATTGTGTATTCTTCATTTACTTTATGGGCAAGTATTTTTGTTAAGAGTTTAAGAGTTGTGCTCAGTAAGGTGATGGTACGGTAGTTGCTAGAGTCTTTGCTGTTTCCTCTCTTGTGTATAGGTATTGTTATACTCGTCCTCCACTGGTCTGGTACACGCTGGCTACATATTATTTCTTCAAAAAATACTATACTAACTTTACAATCAAGATTCAGTGGAAATAAATAAAACCAACTCGAATCATAATTTACAATGTATAAAGTTTGGAAATCATGATTTGCGATTTATAATGTATATACATTGTAAATAATGACTTGGGAGTGCTCCTAGTAGCATTTAACCTGTCTTGGTTTGTTTATTTTTACTGCGTCTTGATTGTAAATTTGGTATAAGTATATAAATCTCCTAAGAAACGACAAAACATTTGACATATCCTGAGAAATATGGTATTCCTCTTACCTTGATTCGACCAGGTATCTTACAATATTTTTTTGATTATATGGATCTCGGGATCGATAGTAGGTGTGGTGAAGACTTTTCCTTAACATTCGCTACCAGTAAACAGTAAAGCATTTTGAACGAATTTGTAGGAAATAACTGATAAAAACACGTTTAAAGTTTTAAAATGGCGATGTTGACTGTTGATTTACTAATTTTTTGCTTAGAAAACTGTAAAAAACCATAAAATTATTAATTTTCAATAACATATTAATAACTATTGTAAAGAATGAAGTTACAACATATTACATGGTGAGTTGTAGTAGGGGAGGTAATTAAGCTAAATTTGCAGTTACTCGAGCGTTATGGGGACCTATTGAGTTGTGAAAAGTAGGACCTAAAACCAAAAGAAAGTTAAGTTTTCCATAAAGTGGGGGACTTTCCATTTTTTAATTTAATTTTTCATTTCCAACAATGTTTTTTCCGATTACAGCGCCACCTATTCGTAATTCGAAAAAATATCTCGAATAAAAGTTACTTATTTTTACGTAAGGAATCCAAATCTGCAATAAAAAATTGCAGCTCCTATTTACGATTTTAAATAAACCCCCCCCTCCGTGGGGGGTCGTGTGTGGTGTCATTTGATAGATTTTTCAAAAATATTGAATACGTCTTTTTTTAAGTTTACCGATCTGATGTTTTATGATGAATTTTAAATTAAACACGACACCCCTCTCCGTGGGGGGTCATGTTTGGAATAATTGCACAGATTTTTAAAAGATACTGAACACGCATTTTTAGTTTTTGGATCTGACGTTCATTTTGCGAAATATTCGTTTTTTTTTTGTGAAATTTTGTGTCCCCCCGATTTGCTTACGTCTCGCTCAAATTGTCAGCTTTTTAACTATACACTGTTTTGCATGTACTTAATTTACCTTAACTTAATCTGACGATTTCAAGTTTTTCTAAGGATAGATTTTTCCCCCTTAACGAATTCCCCTGTAGTTATTAGGAGCCAATATATGGTAGAGGTATATTTACATGGTACAAGGTTTGTCGCCATGTGATAATCTGACGCGCTCGAGTAACTGCAAAGATTCCCCCTTGGGCTCCCCTACCATTGGGTTTAATAGTAATAATGGTAGGGGAGCAAAGTATGATACATGTGCAGTCACTCGAGCGTTATGGGGACCTATTGGGATGTAAATAGTAGGTCCTAAATCCAAAAAAAGTTAAATAAAGTTTTCCATTTTAGTGGGAACTTTACATTTTTAATTTAATTTTCTATTTCCAACAGTCGTTTTTTTTAGATTATAGCGCAATCTATCCATAACTCGAAAAAATGTCTCGAATAAAAGTTATTTATTTTTACGTAAGGAATCCAAACCTGCAATAAAAAATAGGGGCTCCCATTTAAGATTTTAAAGTAACCCCTAACTAACTTCCATTGGGGGTCGTGTTTGGTGCCATTCTATAGAGTTTTCAAAAATATTGAATAAGTGTATTTTTCAGTTTTTCGATATGATGTTCATTTCGCGAAATATCGCGGGAGTCGTATCTAAAATTTTAAATTTACCCCCACCCCTCACCGTGAGAATTCGTGTTTGGTATCATTCGATAGATTTTTGAAAAATATTGAGAACTTATTTTTTAATTTTTCTTGTCTGTTTTTTAGCGTACCTCCAGTCGTCATTCCAGTTCGTGATCTTCCCAATGATTTTTCATCCTTTTGGGGAACCCTCGCTGGTCGTCCTTACTACTCTATTTGTTGTCATTCGCATATTATATGGTCGTTCTCTTCTACTTCTCCTCTGTTTTTTACCTTTCTGTTTTTTTTTTAGTTATTAGTACTGTCCACCTTGCATCTCCCTGCATGTCTACACTCACTTCCAGCTCTATCCCATAGTCTTGCCATCGATTTTTCAAAGGGTGTTGTATCTCTCTATCAAGTCGTGTTTCTGCCGTGTATGTCGTTATTGGTCTGATGATTGTTTTGTAAATTCTGCCTTTGATTTCTTTTCCAAAATGTTTATTTCTCTATATTGTTTCATTTAGAAAACCTTGGGATCTGTTTTCTATGTTCCATTGATTTTCCAATTCTGGTTCGAGCTTTCCGTAGCTAGATAGTGTCATTCATAGATATTTAAACTCCATGACTTGTTTTATTATCTGACCCTCCAGATCTAATTTACACCTTGATAAATTTTTTGTTATATCCATGCATTTGGTCTGTTCTAGTGAAACTAACATGTTAAAATTTCTGACGGTTCTATTAAATTGGTGCACTATACGTTATAAATCATCTTCAATTTAAGAGATTTGTATTGCATCATCTGCATAGCAGATTTAGACCTGGATCCCGCGTACCAAAAAAAATTGATTAATAGCAAGCTGAAAATTTGTTAATAGTTTAACAGTGTCTAGTCATATGATTTTAAATTGCCCTCTAATACAAATAAAAATAAATATGCTTATAAGTAAATTATACAGTTGTAAAAATATAACACACCCAATAAATTTAACATATATATTATCACAAATTAATAATACAGAATTAATGCAATTATTTATAGAACATATTAAAAATATAAAAATCAAATTATAAACTAACTAACGTAAAGACCGAAATTAAAATCTATTACAATATATAAGTAAAACTGTGTTTTTGCCTGATGTGGTATTCCCACTGATCAGTGGTCATTCCTTATAAAGTATGTAGAATAAGTAGGATAGAAAATGTTGAGTAGATAAGTATAGGAAAATATTATTGTAAAATAAATGAGCAAAATTGGTGAATCGGCGAACGAGCTTTGAAGGGCCCGTAGTCATACAACTCCAAAGAAAAAAAAAATAGTGTCTAGTCGGACAAACTTTGATGTACGGGAACACTGGAACAGGGGAAGTTTTAATTGTGGAACAGGTTAAAAATTTTAATCGTCAGATTACAAAAACGTCCCATGTATTTTTTCGGAAAGAACATCCAATTGATTTGTTACCCTTTCATTAAACTCTCATGAAAAAATCAGACTTCTATTACTAACCAAAATGATTCCTGTCATTTGACATTTTCTTCGTGTTTCATTACATGGAACGTTTTCGTAATTTGACGATCCAAATTTTTAACCTGTTCCACAATTAAAATTTCCCCTGTTCCAGTGTTCCCATACATCAAAGTTTGTCCGACTAGATACCGTTAAGTTATTAACAAATTTTCAGCTTGCTATTAATCAACTTTTTTTTGGTTCGCGGGATCCAGGTCTTAAGTTATTTTTCTCCCAATTATAAATTTTTTAATTTTTGCTTTTTTCGAGGACTAGGAAATCCCCTTGTCTTATCCCATTGCAAGCTCCGATTGGGTCAGTTAGTTCTTCTTCTACATAGAACATAGAATCTTTCTTCTTAGTTTGTGTTTTATAGAATCAAAGTGCTGATCATAATTCATGAAGTTTTGTGTCTTTTCGTGACATTATAGTATATATAGTACATAAGGTTTAGAGGTTTCAGATCTATGTCCTTCCGTATTAAGTAATTGACAGTTGTATTATAGTATCTGCTCACAAAAATGAGTTATCCTTTTTCCAGCGATAATATGTATGATGGCGCTATATTTTCTACTTTAATAACATTGTATTAAAATACTATTTACAGTATCTGGGCTTACTGCAATAATAGCTATAAGACATAACAAACAACCTGAATGTTTATTACCAGAATTGTAGGGGTTTGAATACAAAAACACATGATTTTTATAGGGGTTCACAAACCTTGGAATTCGATATTATAATTGCAGTAGAGACATGGATTCAAGATGGGGTTAGGGATGGTAAAATTGTTGATACAAGTATGTATAATTTAATACGGGCAGATAGGGATTTAGAATTCACTGGAAAACTAGAGGAGGGGGAGTTCTTGTGGCAGTAAGAAAGGAGTATAAAATTGCACAAATTTTCAAACATTGTACAAAATTTGAGGCAATAGCGATTCATATTAAATTAGCAGGTAATGAAAAACATACAATTTTTGCTTTATATGTACCCCCAAACAGCTCTGATAATATATATGAACAACTAGTAAATTTCCTTCAAGATAACATTGTTGATATTGAAAAGACGTATATATTTGGTGATTTTAATATACCAGAAATTAAAGGTTACGTGAGTGAGATCAATGTTTCTAATACTAAATTAAATATTTTGCAATCATTTTTAGATTTTAATTCATTTAAGCTTTTTAATAACATTACAAATTTTCAAGGTAAAACACTTGACTTGATAATATGCTCTGAAAATCATTCATCAAAATATGTAGTAACACAAGACTTAACGCGATTTGTGAAGGAAGATCATTATCACCCTACTCTTAATTTTAATATAGTCTACAATAAAAGTAATAAGCAAAAATTTGAAGTAAATTTGTCCAATGAATATAATTATAAAAAAGCAAATTTTTAACTTTTGGTTAATAATGTCCGAAATACAAATTGGGACGCAGTAAAAAATGAAACAAATGTAGACTTAGTTTTAGAAACTTTTTATGAAATATGGAATAAAATTATACAGAATTGTGTACCAAAATTTAAAACATTCAATAATTCCAAATTATTTCCTTGTTGGTATACACAAGAAATAAAAGATTTAATTAAAAATAAAAATAAATTCAGAAAATTACAGAACATCTCAAATTACTATTTAGAAAAATACAAGGAAAGCAGACGTGCATTAAAATACTTAATAAAAATAGAAGAGAATAAATATTTAAAAGAAGTGCAACAAAATGTGGAGGGTAATATAAATTATTTTTGGAACTATATTAAAAACAAAAAATCCAATTGTACTCATGCTGGAAATTTTGTTTACTTAGGTCAGAATGTTGATGGTGAAAATACAGCTGAAGTATTTGCTAAGTTTTTTGCATCTACATACAACTCAGATAAAGCGACTTATAATTTAGATTTTGGTAATAGTTCTTACTTGCATAATGATTTTTTCGCAATTGAATCAATAGATTACAATGATTTTAAAGAAGCTGTAAAAAAATTAAAGCCAAAGAAAGCTGCGGGTACTGACGGTATTCCACCTTATATATTAAAAGGTTGTAGTGAGTGGTTGATTGAACCGATGGTACATATTTTTAATAGCATAGTTAATTCTAAAGTCTTTCCTACAATTTGGACAACTGCAGTTACTACACCAATACATAAATCTGGAACATTACAAAACGTTGAAAACTACAGACCTATAGCAATAATGTGTGCTCCCGCCAAACTTTTTGAACAAATTATACATAACAAGTTATATTCATATATAGAAAAGTACATAATGTCTCAACAGCACGGTTTTGTGCTAAACAAGTCAGTAAATACAAATTTATTTATTTTTGCAGATCAGGTTGCTGACACATTAAGCACTAAATTGCAACTTGATACGATATACACGGATTTTAGAAAAGCTTTTGACCGCGTTAATCATGATGTGTTACTAAAAAAGTTAAGTACTTATGGCTTGTCTAATAATTTTATTGAACTCATCAAAAGTTATCTGGAAAACAGACGTTTTATAGTTCGACACAAAGGTTATGTATCAGGAAAGTTTTACGCCAATTCCGGAGTTCCTCAGGGTTCAAATTTAGGACCTCTTCTCTTTATTATATTCATTAACGACCTTCCTTCTATTTGTAAATATACTGAGTGTCTTTTATTTGCAGATGATTTAAAAATGTACAAAATTATTCAGTCAGTACGTGATTGTATTAAGTTACAGAGAGACATTGATAGTATTTACGAATGGAGTATAGTTAATAAGTTAGAGTTTAATATTAATAAATGCAAAGTTATGACGATAACTCGGTTACAGGAACCAGTTATTTTTGATTATGAGATGGGAGGTGAGAGATTGGCTAGGGTTACTGAAGTAAAAGACTTGGGAGTAACATACAATCAAGTTTTTTCGTTTGGGAAACATATAAATCAGTCGATCTCAGCGGCAAACAAATTGTTTGGATTTATTAGAAGACAGACAATGGCATTTACAAATATTAATACAATAAAATTTCTCTATTTTATTTTAGTGCGACCTAAATTGGAATTTGCAAGCGTAATATGGTTTTGTGAGTATATGTCAACGCTTAAAGAATTAGAAAAGGTACAAAATAAAGTTCTTCGGTATTTGTATTTTAAAAAACACAAAAAATGCCCTGATTATAATTCTGTTAGGTCGGCTCACTTGAGAAACGAGTTTAAAATATTGTCTCTAGGACAAAGAAGGGACTTAATGGTAATTATCTTTATATACAATATAATTAACAATAAGATTTTTACTTTCACTCATTCCATTCAATATTGCTCCTCGTCGGACACGATCTTCATTAATGTTCAATATACCTCACAATCTTGTTGCAACAAGATCTCCCCTTGCCAATGCACTTAAGTTATTAAACAATTTTAACAGTTTAATTGATGTAGATTGGTCCTTGAATCGGACAAAGTTCTATAAATTGATACTAAGTCAAATTTTAAACACCTCTATGTAAAAAATATTCAAGCCTCTACAATGCTGGAAGTGATAATGAGATAATTTGTATAATTTTTATATAACTTAGAAAGTCATCTATTTAAAACTATAGAATTGTAAATGTATATTTTTTTTTTAGCCATGTAATGAGACATTTAGTCTGTATGGTTAATAAATAAATAAATAAATAAATAAGGTAAATCTGTCAGCTGGACGGTTCCATGACATCTCGTAACGCGACAGTTCGTAACCGGACAAATGGTAACGGACAATCCGTAACAGCGACAGTTCGTAACGGCGACACTTCGTAACGACGACAGTTCGTAACTATACAAATTCGTAACGCACAATTCGTAACGTCCAAATTGAATTATTCTGTTTATCTCCAACCGTCACTAAAGTCATTCATTATTGTACTCATTTGACGCCATTTGCGACAGTAAAGTAACACTTTATTGTACTGAAAGAAGAATTTTACTTTACCTGCCGCGATTAATCAAAATAAACTGAGATTAAATGTAAGTGGTCGATGGCAGTAATAGATTATTAGTTGAGTGAACTTAATATTTATTTACTTTGTAAAAATATTGTACACAATTTACGTTATTATTAATTAAATTTATGTCAGAAAGTGAACTTCGGTAGTATTCTGCAATTATATTCATAAAACATAAATCAAAACTTTGCAGATTTAGTAATAAGGTACTTATTCAATATTGATAACAACTATCGATTAAACATCGAAATCGGCTATCATGCAAAAGCTTTCTGTCACGTCATTACTGTCATACGAAATTTTTATTTCGTCTAAAATTAATAAAATTCTTAAATCTTTTAAGTCATGTATTAAGAGCACACAGTAGCGATCAACAGGTAGCAACAAACGCGGTCCAAGATTGCGAAAGTTCTGCGAACTTACAAAATTGAGGCAACAGTGTGTCGGTAATTCGACACTGACAGTGACGTTTATACTATCAAAACATAGACGCGAAATTTTTATACACATAGACGTGAAATGTTGCCAAGTCAGTGAAGTTCGATTTCTTGTTATAAAAAAATCGGTTTTAAGTAGTTCCAATGTGACTCAAAATCTAGGCACGGGATAAAAAGTTTATTTAATGTATACGGGATAAAAGTATTTTTTTTTGGCTTTCTCAATGGCGGTGCAGGCTCCTTTTTTCAATATTTTATTTAGTTATAGAGTAATTTCAACCTACTAACATAATTCTGAAATTGGGCTCTGTACCGCCATTCTTTATTATATTACGAATATTTGTGCCAAATATCTCGACAAAATATTTTAAATTAGAGCCGCAATCTTGGAACGTGTTTGTTGCTACCTGTTGATCGCTACTGTTTGCTCTTAATGCAAATAAAAACTTTATATTATGAAATGGTGTTTTTGTTAATTCGATTATAAGTATATAGGACGGTGACAGATATTAATCATAATTTAAAAAAAAAATACCAAGGTTCTTGTAAAAGGTATATATTAAAATACCCTAAATAAGGGTCACAATACAAAACGTTTTCGGATTAAGGAATCCATCATCAGTGTTTAAAAGCCCTAAAATTAAGTATAACCTAATTAAATGAGATAAAAGTTAAAATTGACAGAGGTTTTCAAGAACAAGAGGTCATACTTACAAAATTTGCATGCCTGAGCCACCAAAATGTATCGGGTAAAAACCCTTTAAATGTAAATAATAAGGATGTTTTACATATTTATATAAAATTCATTGGATGGTATAGATAAACCTGGATGTTACCCAGGGCAACACAGGACTCTCCCCACGTGGTTGGAACTTTTTTTTGGAGAAAACCTCACATATTGGATTTCAATGGCCAACTGACAATTGAATTCAAGAGCAACCCAAAATGACATCAAGAACTGTCAATGCAACCTAGTTGTAATATTACTTCAGCCACAACATTAAAGATTAATTTAAATGTTTTAAGATAAAAAACAGTATCAAATTTACAAATAGTAAAAATAAAAGATGTTCACAAAATATGAAAGATTTTATTCTAAAAATAATGCATTAATTAAGTATTCAAAATAGGGAAATGTAATGTTTTGAATACCCTATTTTGAATACTTAATTAATGCATTATTTTTAGAATAAAATCTTTCATATTTTGTGAACATCTTTTATTTTTCTATTTGTAAATTTGATACTGTTTTTTATATTAAAACATTTAAATTAATCTTTAATGTTGTGGCTGAAGTAATATTACAACTAGGTTGCATTGACAGTTCTTGATGTCATTTTGGGTTGCTCTTAAATTCAATTGTCAGTTGGCCATTGAAATCCAATATGTGAGGTTTTCTCCAAAAAAAAGTTCCAACCACGTGGGGAGAGTCCTGTGTTGCCCTGGGTAACATCCAGGTTTATCTATACCATCCAATGAATTTTATATAAATATGTAAAACATCCTCATTATTTACATTTAAAGGGTTTTTACCCGATACATTTTGGTGGCTCAGGCATGCAAATTTTGTAAGTATGACCTCTTGTTCTTGAAAACCTCTGTCAATTTTAACTTTTATCTCATTTAATTAGATTATACTTAATTTTAGGGCTTTTAAACACTGATGATGGATTCCTTAATCCGAAAACGTTTTGTATTGTGACCCTTATTTAGGGTATTTTAATATATACCTTTTACAAGAAACTTGGTATTTTTGTGATTTATGGTATACAGCCAGCTACAGGAAGTTTATTTTCCTCCTGGAAATCATAATTTGTTAGCAAATATATTTATTTAGATTTTCTACTATTCATCAAGGGAAAACCAACTGCGCTGCGGGAGGCTACACTTCATAAACATAACGTAACCCTTAACGGTATTTTTAATTTTTGGTACTTCGTTTTAAGTGTTAAAATTTGTTTAATATTTAAATAAAAATACGATTAACTGTTCAAAATATATTTATTTCGTTGAAATTATAATAATAGAAGTATAACGTCTTACGTATGTACCAAGTACATACAATCTTTTTTTATTAGGATGTAATTAAGTAAGTGTTAATGTTTTTTTATGATTGGCGATAAAATTTTGTATGCACCACGTCAGTAAAGACTCTTTATCGAACTCGTCTGTTATTCGCCTTGCTCGCTAGGCTCGCTCGGCTCATAATATCACACTCGTTCGATATAGCGTTACTTTACTGACTTAGTACATAAATAACTATTATTGTTGTTAACGAGGAAACTAACTTGGGATCCCTAGTCACATCTGATAATAACGTAGCAGAGGAAGTGAAGAGGCGAATATTTATTGCCAATAAAAGTTATCATGGCTTAATTCGGCAACTAAGATCAGACAACGTCGCAAGGAAAACAAAATGCCAAATATACAAAACCCTAATAAGACCGGTACTCACATACGGCTCAGAAACCTGGACACTCACTAAAAGAGAGGAAACATTGCTAGCCACCTTTGAAAGAAAAATCTTGCGACACATATATAAGGGCACAAAAGAAAATGGAATTTGGCGAAGAAGGTACAACTTTGAACTATACGAAATATACCAGGATCCAGATATCATAACATTCATTAAAATAGGACGGCTGCGTTGGATGGGACATGTAGAAAGAATGGAAGAAGGCGAAATACCAAACAAAATATTCAAACAGATGCAAGTAGGAAAAAGAACAAGAGGAAGACCGAAGCTGAGATATTTAGAACAAATAGAAAATGATATAAAAACCTTAAAAATAAAAAACTGGAGAAAAAAAGCACGAAACAGATCAGAGTGGAAAGAATCCTGGAACAGGCCAAGACCCAGAAAGGGCTGTCGAGCCAATGATGATGATGATGAGGAAACTAACTGTTATTAAAGTTATAAAATGTAACTATGTTTATTAATTTAACGAATCAGTATCAGGATAAACTCTTTTAAAAGTATAATCTTTTCTTTACAACATTTTTACTTAGAAAGTTGGGAATATCTAAAGACGGTTGTCGGCTTAAAGATTTCACGAATTACTTCATTACTCGATTCAATTGTCTAGGTATATGCAAGTTTAAAGAACAATAAGACGGATAAAGTTTTAAAAATATTGTTAAAAGTTTCTATATATTTAAATATTTGTTTTTGTTTAAAGACTTTTAATACATTCTGAAACACGAAATATAAAATGTATTAAACATTTTATAACATAACAGTTAGTTTCCACGTTAACAAAAATAAACAGAATAATTCAATTTTGACATTACGAATTCTCCGTTACGAATTTATATAGTTACGAACTATCGCCGTTACGAAGTTTCGCTGTTACGAATTGTCGCCGTTACGAGTTGTCCGTTATCACTTGTCTGGTTACGAATTGTCGTGTTACGAGATCTCTGGTCACGCTGCTGGACATAATATGTAATATACATTAAGGTATGTATGTCAACTATGCTCTTCAGACGTTTTAACTTTTAGTATCCATTTTACTTTAATTTTTTAAAATATTAATTATTTATCTGAAAACTAATTTCAAAATTCAAAAATATATATTTTTTCTATTCTCTCAGGATAAAGATATTCAGTTTCTACATTGTCATGTTTTGACGTTTATTTGTGTCAGCCAAAATGAGTACCCAGTAAAGCTCATCAATAAACGTCAAAACATGTCATGACAATCTAGTATAGTTGGTTCGCTAAACTCAGTTTTTTAGTAGTAGTTATTAGTCAGTTAACCATCCTCTTTACGTCTGTTTTATAGACTACAATAAGGCGTTTGATAAAGTAAAACATGATCGACTCATGGAAATCCTAAAAAATAAAAATCTAGATGAAAGAGATTTAAGACTAATAACAAACCTCTATTACAATCAGCGAGCAATAGTAAGAATTGAAAAAGAAACATCTGAAGAAATGGAAATAAAGAGAGGAGTCAGGCAAGGCTGCATACTATCACCTCTATTATTTAACGCTTATTCTGAAGAGGTAATGCGAGAAACTCTGGAAGATGAAACAGTCGGCATAAGAGTAAATGGAGTCTTAGTTAACAACATCAGATATGCAGATGATACAGTAATAATAGCCGATAGTTTAAAACACCTGCAAAGACTCATGAGTAAAATAGTAAGGTGTAGTAGGGAGTACGGACTCTCTCTCAATATCAAAAAGACGAAGTTTATGAAAATTAGTAAAAACAACCATAATACTAACGAAATCTTGATAGTAGAGGGCCAGCAGATCGAAAGAGTAAAAAAGTACACTTACCTAGGAACACTTATAACAGAAAATAACGACTACACTGCAGAAATAAAAGTCAGAATCGAAAAAGCACGTTCTAATTTTATAAAAATGAAAAAGGTCCTATGTAGCAAAGATTTAACATTAGCTCTTAAAGTACGCCTAACAAAATGTTACGTCTACAGTGTTCTATACTATGGAGTGGAATCATGGACGTTAAATGTAGAGACAATGAGACGACTTAACGCCTTTGAAATGTGGACCTATAGAAAAATTATGAGGGTTTCCTGGGTAGATAGAGTTACAAACAATGAAGTACTGAGAAGAATAGGTAAAGAAAAGGAAGTTGAACTTACAATTAAAGAAAAGAAGCTACAGTATCTCGGACATGTGATGCGGGGCGAGAAGTATGGCATCCTACGACTCATAATGCAGGGAAAGATAGATGGCAGAAGAAGCATCGGAAGAAGACGAATTTCATGGTTGAAGAACCTGAGAGAGTGGTTTGGGTGCAGCTCGAAACAACTATTTAGAGCTACTGCCTCAAAAATTAAAATAGCTATGATGATTGCCAACCTCCGTAGCGTAGATTGCACCTGAAGAAGAAGAAGATTAGTCAGTTAGTAATTATTAACGATTCAGTATTTTTTTTTGCCAATTTTCCCAAATTGGCAAAATTACTTACTAAAATCACTAGCCAGTTGTGTCTGAGTTTAGCAAACCGACTATAGCTGAATATTTTTGCTGCTGTTTGCTTGCTTGGTTATTGGCCTTGCTTTATGCAATTTGGCCAGCTCGATCAGGTTGGCGGTCACGACGTTGACTGGCTCATGACCATGTCGGGCCCGCCCGAATATGTCTACTTCTTTATTTTTTGAAATAATTTGGGCAGGGTGATAACGTTGACTAAATATTTACTTTTTATACACAATATATATTGTAGTAAGCGAACATATGGGCGTCATGCAATAACAAACACAACCTATTAGCGTTCTATTAGTAATAAGCATGAATTAGAAATAAGGTGTAGCTAGTTGAGCATTATAGTTTTATTCTGTTTATGCTAAGAAACTTCAGAATTGCTTTGATTGATTCTTCATCTACGTTAAGTAAAATTGAATATATTGTTATCGGGGTTGGAAGTCCTTTATTGGCAAAAAATTGTAGATATCCCAGTTTGGAATGATGGAGTTAATAGGGCATTCAAAAAATATGTGATTAAGATTTTCTATGGACCCATATTCGCAATAGAGATTGTCTGCCAGGTTCATTCGATGTAAGTTTTCTTTTGTTAGACAGTGCCCTGTAGGTAACCTAATAATTGTAGTGATGTGTCTTCGATCTATGAATGGAAGAATGTCAAACCATTTATTGTTAGGAAAGGTAGGTTGTACTTTTCGGTATTGATAGTCTATGATTCTGATTAGGCTGTTTCATTTATTTCTGAATTCATCATACACTTTAGACTTAATGTTAGTATATACGTCTTGGACATCGAGGGGCATGGCCATTGGTATGTTCAAATTTCTTCCTATATTAGCTAGGGTTGTCAGCTTCTTCGTTACCTAGAATATTTGAATGTCATGGTAACCATGCTAATCTGATGTCAAAGCCATTTCCAGTTGCATAAACTATAAGTCTTTTTGTTTCAATAGGCCAAAACTCGGATACATTTTTGACTGTACAACTGGTGATTTTTTCAATTGCACTGCCTGAATCAGAAAAAATGATTATTCTGAGTAAGTTTGCCCTAAGTGCTAATTTAGTTGCATCATAGATTCCTATGACCTCCGCTTTACATATTATGGAGAGGTGGTTTGGTAAATTTGAGCTGTATTTTATGTTGATATCTGGTATACTGATTCAAACTCTGTTGTAAGGTCTTTCTTCGATGCATCAGTGAATATAAAGGTATGGGTTGCTTTATATTTTTCTGTGTTTATAAAAAATTGTTCTTTGATCATGGAATAATTTTTTTGAGATTTAAAGGGACTGTTTTCACTATACTACACAGTGTATTATAAGGAACTTTATAACATGGGAAGTTGTTTGACTTGTAAATGTCCTTGAGATATGGCATGAATTCAGCTAAACCAGCTGTCAAATAGGGTGTATTGTCATCTCTTCAGAACGCTGGTCAGTTTAGTAATATTCTTCTGGTACTTGAAATTAATTCGGTTAGAGGGTGGTTTCTAATATATAAAATTTTCTTCAAAAACCCAATGGTTGATAGTTTCCTTCTTTGTTCTGGTTCTAGTAAGTTTGCCTCTGCTAATAGTGCTGCATGTGGAGTTGATTTTATACAACCAAGAGCTATTCTAACACCTTCAAAAAAGATGGACTCAGTTTATTTAGGATTGATTTATTGGCTGGTTTTATAAAGAGTCCACCGAAGTCTAAGTGGGATCTCACAAGTCCCTGAAATGCCATCAAAAGGGGGCACGGGTCAGCTCCCCACCATACTCTGCTTATAGCTCTTAATATATTGAGAGATTTTTTTGCTTTTTTGATATTATTTTTTATGTGTGTATCCCATTTGAGGTGTTGCTGGAATGTTATTCCTATATTTTTGTATATATAATATTTTTGTCCTGAAAGAATGGAAAATATATTTCTTCCATTTTGACATTAGTTTACAGTAGAAAATATTTTATAAATTAAAGTAAAATAGATGCTAAAAGTTAAGACGTCAGAGGCCTTGATGAAAGCAGTGTTGTCGAGAGAGCGTAGTTACCATACTTACAGTAGGAAAAATGAAAGAATACCCATGAACGAACATATAAAACACGCTGTATTTTTCTGTCACCGTATCAGATAAAAATTGGCCAGCACAAGTACATGTAATAATTATTGTTACATGTACCTGCACTGGACAATTTTCTTTGTGACACGGTGACAGGAAAATACAGCGTGTTTTATATGTTTGTTCATGGGTATTCTTTCATTTTTCCGACTGTACCTTAATCTATATCTATATTACCTATATAAATAGTCCAGCTGAAAGATTTACGTACTGTATATTCGAATACGTATAAAGTTTAAAATTTTCGTTCATCTGTTTTATTATGTAACATAGAACAACATCATTTGGCTCTTAGTTTATATTATGGTTGAATAATTTAAACTACTGTTTTTAAGGTTAATTTTGAAACAAAGAGAATGTTTCCATTCACATTAATGTTTCTATATTTTTGTTTGTGTTACTGTATATACTTTTCATCAATTTACCTTCGTAACAGCCATTATGTTGAATAACATTTTGTTGTTTAATAGGTTATTCTCTTTGATGTATCAAAACATTTATGAAACTATTTTGTTTTGGCGTTTTAAAGTTTCAAACTATTTAATTATATTTTGACGATTTGTGCTTTTCGAGTTTAAATTTAGATAAAAATTATTATTTAAATTTTTAACTATTTAAAAACTATATAAGTACAGAGAACAGTATGAAAATTACTTTTATTATTCATTTTTTTTTTCAGTAAAACAATGTTGCAAAAATTATAGAAAATAATTACAGTAATTTCATAATGATTCGAAGACTACTTTTCAAATTAAGTAAAAATTAGTTCAAGGTTTAAAACTTATCATGCTATTTTCTATCAACTTATTTATAAAGTAATTTTCTCTATAGTAAAGAAGAGATTATTAAAACAAATATAACAATTTCCATTTGATATAAAAAAAAAACAGGTAAAAGGGGGAGAAGTGTACTTTTGAAGTGTGTAAAATTAATAATTCTTAGCTGAGCGCTTTCGGCTTATAAAGCCATCTTCGGAGCTATGCTACAATAAAAGATCTCTAATGAATAATTGATCTTAGAATTCAAAGTTTAACTTACGTCAAAAAGGTCAAAATACCACTATGAAGAGAGATGGGTTCCATTTATGATATGAAATACTTCTGTTTCTTATGTAGTTTTTTATTGGTTGGAAAAAACCTTGTCTGTCTGTTTAAAAAATTGTTCAATTTGCTGCTGGTTATTTTTGTATCCAGAAAAGTTAAACATCAAGAACGAGCACAAAGGACTTTCACACGAAAATTACATTATATATAAAACGAATATTTGATCATGGTAAGGTCAAAAAGACCTTACCATTTGAATACTGCGGTGTCAGATAGCAGAATGGTCGCCTCGCATGGAGGATTTTTAATGACAGTCGATGTAGACAGGGTGTGCTCGTTAAGGTGTCTTCACATTTTCTCATATAAAGTGACAGTTGACATATGACATTTTTAGCAATTGGATTGAACAACTTTTCAACAAAGTCTGTAGTTACATAAATCTGTTTTTTTTTTAAAAATAATGAAATACATATTGAAAAGAGACTTAAGGTCTAGGATAAACCAATTGACAAGTTATCCTTCACAAACCAAACTCGAATCGGTTTTGAAAATTAATACATGATGTAAAGAAACTTGATGGTGAAGTTTTTTAGGAAGATTGGAAATAAATTAACAATGAATTTTGTGAAATGTGATTTTTAAAGAATAAGCTGCCAAATGATTTATTACAAATATTGTTTTAAATGATGCTTTAGTAAAGAATTAAAAAATTTAAAAAATTATTTTTTGATTGCATGAGGTCAACCTTCTTCCTCCAGAGTCTCCCACAAGAGTCTGAACAAAGGTTTATAGTTGTAATTAAGATTGATTTGTGTATTTAAGCAAAAATCAGGATTAAGTTTCATTTCTTTAGTTATCTCTAGATCTTCTAAAAGGTTCATTTGTCTATAGTTTTTGATTGGGATGTTATGTAAAATTGTACTGTTTTCGGAAGGAGAGAAGGAATGGTTGCTAAATTTAACATGATAACCAAAATTTGATTTTTCTGGATTGCTGAGATGTTCTTTGATCCTCTGAGATAGGGTCCTCATGGTCCTGCCCACATAAGTCATGTTACAATCCCCACAAGACAGTTTGTAAATACCACTTTTATTTAGTTTGTCGATTTTATCTTTGGTGTGGCTGAAGATGGATTTGATGTTATTTTTCGTTTTGAAAGATATGTTAAGGTTACTGACTTTATTACAAAGTAATCTTGATACTTTTTCTGAAATTGGCCCTAAGTAGGATAAGGATCTATAAATAGCTGTAGTGTTGGGTTCGTTCTCTGTGTTAAACGCTTGGTTTAGTCTCTTTTTGAGTATTGATCTTCTAATGACCTTATCTACAGTAGAAGAGGGGAAACCATTGTTGTTTGCTATTTGTTTAATAATTGAAATTTCGTTGTTGTAATTGTCTTGGGACATGGGGATGTTAAGAAGTCTGTGGACATGACATTGAATAGCTGCCATCTTATGTTGAAAAGGATGGTTAGATGATATGGGTATAATATGGTCTGTTTGAGTAGGATTTCTAAATACTGAGTATTCTAAAGTAGTAGACGATGAAGAAGTGGAAGATGTATTCTTTTTGATGGTTAGGTCTAGAAAATTGATCATGTTGTTGGTTTCTAACTCTAATGTGAACTTAATTGCTGGATGTAGGTTATTAATTATTGAAAGAATGTTGTTAGGTTCTGAAGGAGGACCTTCTATAAATGCTAAAATATCATCAACATATCTGTACCATAGAATTATTTGTGGATGTGAATGGACAAATTTGTCCATTCACATCCACAAATCATCCTATGGTACAGATATGTTGATGATATTTTAGCATTTATAGAATGGACAAATTTGTCCATTCACATCCACAAATCATCCTATGGTACAGATATGTTGATGATATTTTAGCATTTATAGAAGGTCCTCCTTCAGAACCTAGCAACATTCTTTCAATAATTAATAACCTACATCCAGCAATTAAGTTCACATTAGAGTTAGAAACCAACAACGTGATCAATTTTCTAGACCTAACCATCAAAAAGAATACATCTTCCACTTCTTCATCGTCTACTACTTTAGAATACTCAGTATTTAGAAAACCTACTCAAACAGACCATATTATACCCATATCATCTAACCATCCTTTTCAACATAAGATGGCAGCTATTCAATGTTATGTCCACAGACTTCTTAACATCCCCATGTCCCAAGACAATTACAACAACGAAATTTCAATTATTAAACAAATAGCAAACAACAATGGTTTCCCCTCTTCTACTGTAGATAAGGTCATTAGAAGATCAATACTCAAAAAGAGACTAAACCAAGCGTTTAACACAGAGAACGAACCCAACACTACAGCTATTTATAGATCCTTATCCTACTTAGGGCCAATTTCAGAAAAAGTATCAAGATTAGTTTGTAATAAAGTCAGTAACCTTAACATATCTTTCAAAACGAAAAATAACATCAAATCCATCTTCAGCCACACCAAAGATAAAATCGACAAACTAAATAAAAGTGGTATTTACAAACTGACTTGTGGGGATTGTAACATGACTTATGTGGGCAGGACCATGAGGACCCTATCTCAGAGGATCAAAGAACATCTCAGAAATCCAGAAAAATCAAATTTTGGTTATCATGTTAAATTTAGCAACCATTCCTTCTCTCCTTCCGAAAACAGTACAATTTTACATAACATCCCAATCAAAAACTATAGACAAATGAACCTTTTAGAAGATCTAGAGATAACTAAAGAAATGAAACTTAATCCTGATTTTTGCTTAAATACACAAATCAATCTTAATTACAACTATAAACCTTTGTTCAGACTCTTGTGGGAGACTCTGGAGGAAGAAGTTTGACCTCATGCAATCAAAAAATAATTTTTTAAATTTTTTAATTCTTTACTAAAGCATCATTTAAAACAATATTTGTAATAAATCATTTGGCAGCTTATTCTTTAAAAATCACATTTCACAAAATTCATTGTTAATTTATTTCCCATCTTCCTAAAAAACTTCACCATCAAGTTTCTTTACATCATGTATTAATTTTCAAAACCGATTCGAGTTTGGTTTGTGAAGGATAACTTGTCAATTGGTTTATCCTAGACCTTAAGTCTCTTTTCAATATGTATTTCATTATTTTTAAAAAAACCAGATTTTGTTGAAAACTACAGACCTACAGACTTTGTTGAAAAGTTGTTCAATCCAATTGCTAAAAATGTCATATGTCAACTGTCACTTTATATGAGAAAATGTGAAGACACCTTAACGAGCACACCCTGTCTACATCGACTGTCATTAAAAATCCTCCATGCGAGGCGACCATTCTGCTATCTGACACCGCAGTATTCAAATGGTAAGGTCTTTTTGACCTTACCATGATCAAATATTCGTTTTATATATAATGTAATTTTCGTGTGAAAGTCCTTTGTGCTCGTTCTTGATGTTTAACTTTTCTGGATACAAAAATAACCAGCAGCAAATTGAACAATTTTTTAAACAGACAGACAAGGTTTTTTCCAACCAATAAAAAACTACATAAGAAACAGAAGTATTTCATATCATAAATGGAACCCATCTCTCTTCATAGTGGTATTTTGACCTTTTTGACGTAAGTTAAACTTTGAATTCTAACATCAATTATTCATTAGAGATCTTTTATTGTAGCATAGCTCCGAAGATGGCTTTATAAGCCGAAAGCGCTCAGCTAAGAATTATTAATTTTACACACTTGAAAAGTACACTTCTCCCCCTTTTTCCTGTTGTCATAAGTGTGTACAAAACTTTTTCAGTCTTTACATTTATAAAAAAAAACGTTTATTTAATATTAAAAAGGTATTTGTAGAGAAATAATAAATATTGAAACAAATCATTTTTTTTTAATTTTGGGTTGTCGGTCTGTGTGTCTCTCTTATGGCATGAGTGGGACAAAAATTGTAATAGATATAAAAAAACTGTTTTTGTAATAAATATAGATACTTATAGAAAACTTTAATTCAGATCAGGAAACAATTTAGCCAGTTTAATTTTTTAGACTAGAGACTAGACTGCCACAAAATCGTGAAGGTAGAACTGTTGATATAAAGCCATTTATAGACCTCTTAGGTACTAAGAAACGTTACTCATTTCCATTCATTTGAATATCAGCAGTGACCGTACGAAGATCAAACAAACAGAGAGGTATTAACAGAAACTACGACATTTGTAAAAAACCCAGCCCACAGAGCAATTTTTTATTTAAGGGGACACATTTTTCCTATAGTTTAGATTATTTTACTTTTATCCTTATGTCAGGGTAAGAATCATTTAATGAGAGTCAATGTGTGTCAAATGAAATGTTGCTTGAAAGCCCTTGCAATTGCCTGTACATTGGTCGTTAGGCTTTTAAATTTGGTCCAATGCTTTTTATTTATAATGAAAAAAATATATTTATAAAATACATTTTAAATTTTAAGATGTATTTACCTGCTCAATAATTTTAGTCCAGAGAAATAAGATTTTTCTCGTGACACATCCCCCTCCAGGCCGAAACCAATTTTTTTTAGTAGTATGGATATCTATAATAATAACCTATATGTTTCCTGCAGCCGATTTTGATGATATACATAGTTATAAACAAATGAAGATAAAAAAACGGTAAATTTTCGCATTTTTCGTCTATAACCAAAAAGTTAAGCATGTTAAACAAATTTGAGAGTAAAAAACTTATAAATCGTCTAAAAAATTTCAATATGGCGTTCACGGAATATATCTATCTTTATTGGTTGCTGAGGAAATTGCAAAATCAATCATAAATTTTGAGTTTATATAAATATTCATAACTTATGTAAAAATTAACTTAGAACGTTCTTATTACACGGAATACTGAGACTTCTGGTGCTTAAATTATATTTTAAATTTCAAAACAATTAATTGGTCACATAGTTTAAAAGTTATTTAATTTGCATATCCCAAATTCATTTTTTTTGCATCACTATAAGTCAGAAAATTATGAGGTTACAGTAAGAGTTCTGACAGTTTATGAAAGAAGAACATTTATACTATTCACTCAATTAAAAAAAAATGACATAAAGTTATTTTAAACAGCGTAAAATTATTTTGCAAACACACGTCGATTTTTTGCTTACTTACAAACAATTAGAATGATTTTTTAACCGTTACCCGTAAAAAAATTATTTTTTCATATTTGGAAAGGCTGAATTTTTATACACATTTAGAAAGAAAAACAATTATCCTAGGCCAATTAGGGACGGAGTTAGCCCCCCCCCCTTTTTTTTAATTCACATGTTTTTGCAAAATAATTTTGCAGTATTTAAAATTATTTTTGTCATTTTTTTTAATTAAATTAATATAAGTATACAAAATATAAAATAAAATATAAAATATAAAATATAAAATATAAAGTAATTAGTATAAATATAAATCTTCTTCTTTCATAAACTATCCAGAGTATTAGTGTAACTTCATTATTTTCTGACTTATAGCGTCGCAAAAAAAATTAATTTGGGATAAACAAATTAAATACCTTTTAAACTATTTGACCAACTGCTTTGAAATTTAAATTATAATTTAAGCACCAGAAGTCTCAGCATTCCGTGTAATATAAGAACGTTCTAACTTAATATTTACATAAGTTATGAATATTTATAAAAACTCAAAATTTATGATTTATTTTGCAATTTTCTAAGCCACCAATAAGGATAGGCATATTCATCAAATGCCATATTGAAGTTTTTTATACGATTTATGAGTCTCTCACTCTCAAATTTGATTTAAATATTTAACTTTTTGGTTATAGACGAAAGCGAAAATTTACCGTTTTTTGATCTTCATTTGTTTATAACTATGTATATCATCAAAATCGGCCGCAGGAAACATATAGGTTATTAATATAGATGTCCATACTACTCACAAAATTTGTTTTCGGCCTGGAGGGGGTTGTGTCACCAACAGGATATGTTTTTTCCTTATTTCTCTGAACTATTGATAAAGTACGTCAATGATTTAGATTCTAGTTTCTTTTTATGCTTAGTTTTGTGTTTTGGGTCATTTCATCACATTATTATATAATGAGTAATATAAAGTAAATGATATGATGTAAAGACCTACATAACATGAAATTAGAGAATAATTATCCTATGAATATCAGTTGTAAGCATTAATTTGCAGTATTTTAAAATGTATTTCCATACTTTATGCCATTCCGGAAGAATAAATATCATTTCGTTGTATTTTATGAAAAATAAATGTTCCAATGTGTTCCATGTGACAAATATGGATGTCGGATTGTGATTGGGTGCATGCAAATGAACAGACAAAACGAAAAGTCTCGAGAGAAACTTTTGATGGCCCAGAACCTTTCTGTGGCATCTATTAAGATGCTACAAAAAACGAGGTTCAGAAATGGCTGATAATGAATCATCAAAAGACGTACAGAGCCACTCAAGGGAAAGTCCAGACTCAAAAATATTCTCGAATATTAATAAAAAACTCTCGAGAAATTCGATGAAACTCAATAAACGGAGATCAAAACGGTCACTGAAATGGTGAATGACCATTGCCGTTTAAGAAACCATATATACAAACTAGGTGATATGAATAAACCGTGGTGCAAAATGTGCGAAATGGAAGAACAGATTGACAGACACAACATACTATGGTATTGCAATATGCTAAGTGATGTAAGGGCAGGAATTCACTAGTCAACTGGGGTTTGAACCAGAAGAGATCCTAAAACTACCAATAAGAAAATTATTGGAGTTCGTTGAGGCCACAGAACTTACTAGAGTTTACGAAACAAACAAGTTATGGTATGAAGGCCTTACGATTAAGTGCCAGAGACTAACGAGTCTCGCCTGATATCGGAAGAAGAAGAAGATGATAACAAATTTGATGATGACAAATTGGAAGTGCAGGTAATAAAAAACGAAAAATTACAAAACAGAATTAAAGTGTTATGATAACATAACATCAATAATAACAATTGGCGGTTATACATACCCCAAGTTGCACAATAAAAACATTTTAGTTTTATTTAATATTTGTAAAGGTTTTATTGTGGTAAATAAGAAGATAATGATTTTAAAGTTACCTTGTAGATATACTACCAGAACTTTAAAACTGTTGCATTTGTCATTAGCTTTAAAGTACCTAAGTACCTAAAGTACCTCAAATAAGACTAATTAATATTAATAGATAATTTGTCTTATTGTAGTTTTAAAATGGTTTATTCTCAGTTCACTTTAAAACTAATCAGTTTTATGAAAAAATTCCGGACTGTTTGGTTTTATTAGATTCTAGTTTGTTACCTTTTAATTTTATTGCAGGTTTAAAGATTCTCCTAATATGACTAATAAAACGTATTATTAGAACTATTTGATCTCAAGACTATTAAGTCAGTAAAACAGATGCCTTAAAACTATTGTTTTAGTTTTCTTTAAAGTTGCTTTCTTAAAAGCAATTAGTAGGCTATATTAAAACTAAACGCTCATAACTGAATCAATTAGGTTATCGTACAGACTAAATTATGCTTCTTCTTAGAAACAATAAAACTAAACTCATCCCCTTTCTTTCATGTCCAAAATAGTCGGCCGTTTCTTTTAGAGTGAAACAGTGGTGTTGTGTGTTGTAAAAAGTGGAAGTACAGTTAGTATGGAAGAAATGTCTCAGTTACTTAAAATATAAACGAACTGGTCATTTTAAAAGAAAACTACAACATACACAGCACTACGGAGCCTCAATTTTAGGTTAGATTCACATTAAAACCGAGTGGCATTACTGACACCATCATTAAAACTAAATAGTTTTAATTCGAGGGCAACCTTCCTTTTATGTAGGATATATGCTCTTGGTAAGGTATAAAATAAAACCTTTTGATCTTAACAGTTATCTGTCGATTGGCCAAATAGTTTTATTTGAATTTTGGCCATATGCTTTCTGGAGATGCTGAAATTCATGATAGATTACAATATAAGGCTTACATAAAAATTATAAATAAGCGTCTTAAAGACATAAATTCGATTTATATTAACAATAAAAATTAAAATTGTAGATAAAATTATTTTTCTTTCCAGTTAATATTTTTCGAATTTAAATTTTTTTATTTTTTAATCGCCAAAAGTCAGAAATTTTAGGGCGCGTGAGTTATTTAGACCTATTTTTGTTAACATTATCAATAAAGTTAGTGCGCAAGTGTTTTTCTTCCTTGACAGTCCGAAATAACCAAGTACTTTTTATTATTTGATGGGTACAATTAAATACGTATCTACCTGTTATAACACATGTAAAAATTTGTTGGCCTATATGGAGTACATGGGTTTAAAGACTCATTAAATATAGTAAATTGTCTATAGAAGTCTTCATTTAACAAACTTTTTTAAGTTTGCTATAAAACTGCCTGCATTTAAGTGTCTTTTAACACGGTTTTAAAAGCAGCTTTAAAACCAGTTGCTTAAGAAAACAAAGTTTTAAGAAGGTTTTTATTTTTGGTTTTATTGACCTCTTTCAGAGTGGGCCCTTTTATGCCGAGAGCAGTTTTATTGCAACCTTAAGGTTTACTTAAAAGCCGAATGGTTTTAATTTTAGGTTTATTCAACAGTATTAAGGCATCCTTAAAAGACTTAATAAACCCGTTCGGTGCTACTTGGGACCTTCTCAACAAATTTCTCTTAATTTTTTGATAACGATTTCCAGAGTGAAAATTTCCGGTAACGAAAAACATCAAGTAATTTTAGATAAAATGTATAAGAATTGTCACTACAACTGAACTGTGGCTAACCTCATTTAAACATAACATTTACCTTAAATATGCCACATGTCAACAATTTTAGAATCTTATTTTGTGTAACTGTTGGAAACAGTTTTTATTTAAAATGTCGCGTATTTATATATAAATACGTTATGTCCAACAATTTATTGAATTGTTATATCATCTCCCTACGCTTAACATTTACTTCGACAGTATTTCTCTTTTTCTAAAAGCTTTGTACCACTAACGAGTAACTGATAAAGAAATATCAATTCACGCTCTACCACAGCGCTTAAACTGATTTTTTATCGGCTACTTTAGAATCTCACCTCGTACGTCACTGCGTTAAAGTTGAAGGGAGCACAGAAACGTTTTCTGTTTGCCAAGAAACCTTATCTGACCAAGCCATCCCCTGGCAATCATTCTGTCGTTATCACAGACTTTACGTTTTCAGCTCTTCTACTTTGAGCCGAGTTAAATTTGGCTTCGGATAGAATCTACAATCTACCCGAGTATATACGCATTCAGGGTGCGTACGTAGAGGAGCCAACACTCGTTTACTATTTACGCAACATTTGGTCCTTAACTTTTAAATATATATTTAGGTTTTGCGATTTTGCGTGAGAGTTAAAAAGAAAGTTAAGCTGCGTTTCGCTGAAAGATGTAAAGGTGTTTTCAATATTTGAAAATACATTTCAATTGATTTAGTATCCGGAGAATTACAGAGAAATTAACTTATTAAACACAAAATAAAATTAACAACCAAAGTGATAACAAACAGATTGAATGAAATTATACCTTAAGCAGAAGAACAACAAGGTTTTAGGTCAGGAGGTCATGCACTGACGCTATATTTATAATGAGGAAAGTTCAGGAGAAATCGTTGGAATACAACAAACCGGTATATTTATGTTTCGTAGACTTTAAGAAAACATTTGACAGGGTCATATTAAAGGACGTTATTCATTTGTTAGACTCGAGAAATACCTCTAGGAATAATTAAAACGATCGGAAACATCTACCGGAACAACACAGTAAAAGTAAAAGTGGCAAATGAACTAACTTATCCTATCGAAGCCGACAATGGGATAAGACAGAGTCCTTTGTTGTTCAACCTGTTCATGGACGAAATAATAAAAAATTAAGAACTAAAAAAGGATACCAAATGGGAGAAAAACAACTTAAAATAATCTGCTATGCAGACGATGCAATAATCTCAGAAAGTGAAGATAATTTACAACGTATGCTGCACCAATTTAACATAACCGCCAGAAAATTTAACATGCTAGTTTCCCTAAAAAAGACAAAACGCATGGTTATAACAGCAGATCCAATAACATGTAAATTGGAGCTGGAAGGTCAGATAATAGAACAAGTAATGGAGTTTAAATACCTAGGTATCACACTATCTAACTACGGAATGCTCGAAACAGAAGCGAAAGATCAAGTAAATAGAGCAAACAGAGCCGCAGGTTGCCTGAATAACACAATATGGAGAAAAAAAATATGGGAAAAGAAATGAACGGCAGAATTTACAAAATTCAAAATCGATGGTAAGACTCTATAGGACAGAGGTAGAAGTACAGATATACGACGGAGATGCAAGGTGGATAACATTAATATCTGGGTAATAAACAGAAAAATGGAATGAAATGACCACATAAACCGAGTGACAACAAATAGGTTAGTCAGGACAGCGAGAGACGGTTCCCCAATAGGATGACGATCAGTGTGAAGACCACGAAAACGATGGAACGACAACTTACTAGAGCACATTGAAAAAACAGACAGAGTTATGTCTATACAAAAGACGAAGAATTGATTTAGTAGTTGCTTTTTAAGAACAACACTGTTAAAAAAATAAAACCTAACTCTAGAATAAGTGAAAAAACCACCAAGTAGCTCCCAATGATATTCATAAATTATAGCTAACTTACATTATTGGTCTGAAGCTATTTTGCTATGGCTTTTGAATATTATTTACACTGCGCATCAAAGAAACCGAGCTACCCACAAAATTTAGGAAATTTTATATTTTTTATAATTATTATATATTTATATTATATATTTCTCCTTATGTCTTTAATTTTTAATATGTTAATTAAATTAAATGAATTCTTGCGTGTATTGAGAAGTTGGACCGAGCCTTCAAATATGATATAAATTCGCAAAACCTACTAAATCATAAGATTCCCAGAACTCATTAGGTATATACCAATCAACGAAGCTTCGCGAAATTTACTGACTTAAGAACTGCGTGCACGATTATAGTGTTGTGTGTGTGTGTAGTTTTATTTTATGACTAGGGACATAATCCATTAGCCTATTCTGTTTTGATAAATAATTCAAGTTTTTTTTTTAACAACTGTTATAGAGAGAACCCGTAACAACAATATAGATCTAATCTTATCTTGACTTATACATATATTTTTTATCTAGTACATAGCTACATATATTTATTTTTTTTTATTTATCATAATCTATTTATTATTTTTTTTTATTTACCTATTTTTTTATTTTTTTTCTATTATTTTTTTTTATATTTTTTTTTATTTTTTTTTTATTTTTTTTTATTTTTTTTTCTATTTTTTTTTAATATCTTTTTTTTTCACGGGAAAGAAAAGGATAGCATAAGGTTGGGTTATTACATACGCCTAGGGGTCCATCAAGGCGACTTGCACAAAACAAAATTAGACCACGGATAGAAAGGGTAACAACTGGGTTAAAACAAAGGACGTATATCACTAACGTTTTACAATTTAAATAAAATTTTCCATTTAAAAATTCAATTTCATTTCACGTATGTGGCGAAAAATTATTTCATATATATGCAAGTTGTTGGATTTTATTAAATTTAATAAATTAAAAGGCAGCATAATAGGAATATTTTCACTATTGATATACTCATATATTTTTTTTACAAATTGGTTTATGCAACGTGTATTTAATGAGCAATTTAAGACTAAATGCTCAATTGAGCCTTCTTCGTCACATTCGCAAAGTGGAGTTTCAGCTAAATTAATTTTAAATTTATGTAACGGAGACAGAGCATGGTTGAATCTTATTCTAGATAGTATCCTAATCATGTCTTTATTGAAATTTGAGTTTTTAAACCACGTAGAGGACTGTATTCTTGGTTTCACGGCTTTATAATATAATCCCTTGTTATTGATTATAGTGTTCTAAAGAGTTTCTGAGATATCTTATTGTGACCCTGGCCTCCTTACAGTGAATTGTATTGCTTAATAATGATCAAACTGTTAAATTGTTGGAAAATGAAACAAGTCAAAGGGATGTCGCCAGAAAATTGAATGTTATTTGTCCAATTGTGCAGACAACTTACCAACGATCGGTTGACCGGTCGGAGTAACGGGTCTCACTGTTGCTGCATTGCGAAATCTGATGCAAACTGCTAAAATACCAAAGCCATATTCAGCAAGTCCAAGGACCTGTAATCAGCGTGTCAACAACGATTAACAGAACTGATTTGTTAGCTTGCAATACAGCAATGTGGCCATTACGTACTGCTGCTCACAAAAAACGCAGACTTACATTTTTGTCCGTAAACACGTCAATTGGACAATAGACGATTGGGAAAAAGTATTGGCTACCGATGAGTGTAGAATATTAATTTATGATAATAGATAATTGTAGATATTTTGGCATTCTCGGAAGCCATTTTTTGTGATATTTTATTATTGCTTACTATTTTTATTGTAAACTAACCAAAACCTCAATTTAAAATACGTTTATTTTGAGGTTTGATTTTCACATTAAAAATCTGGAAGTTTCCTGGACTTTCTCGTCATATTGCTTGTTTACTCTTGTTTAAAGCTTCATTATAGAGGTTTTCTTTGATATGCAGTCTAGGTTCTGTAAACTCTATGAGCACTATATGGTGGAGAAATAAAATGTTAACATTATTTTGCCTGCAGAGGATTTAACTTTAAACTTTTTTGGTCTCGGAGAATTTGCGTGTTTTCATTGCATCGATGAAAACCTTCTTCTCCTTAAGGTGCCTATCCGTTCCGGATGTTGGCGATCAGCATAGCTATCCTAACTTTCTTGCTGCTATTTTGAATAGTCCGGTTGTCGATGTATTAAACCACTTTCTCAGGTTTTGAAGCCAAGATATTCTTCTTCTCCCAGGTCCTCTCTTTCCAAATACGTTGCCTTGAAGAATGAGTTGCAACAAGCCATATCTCTATTCATTCCTCATAACATGGCCAAGATATTCTAGTTTGCGCTTTTTGATTGTGTTAATAATCTCGCATTCCTTGCCTATTCTACGTAGAACCTCAACATTAGTCACACGATCCATCCACGAAATTCTCAAAATGCGCCTGTAACACCACATCTCGAATGCCTCGAGTTTTCTCAAAAAAGCCTCGGAAAATGTCCAGGCCTCTACTCCGTATAATAACGTAGAAAATACATAGCATCTGATGATAAAGATTTTGGTAGCAAGAGGTAAATCGTGGCTTCTGAAAAGAGACTTCATCATTATGAACGCTGATCTCCCTTTTCATATGCGTTGTTTTATTTCACTTGAGTGGTCCCACTGGCTGTTTATGTTGGTACCAAGGTATGTGTAGCTGTTGACCCTGTCAATTAGTTGTTGGTTAACCAAAACCTGTGTATTTAATATTTTGCGCTTACTTACTACCATGTACTTTGCTTTTTTCGTATTGAGATCAAGTCCGTATTCTCTACTTATATGTGATATGCGCGACATTATTCTTTGCAAGCCATCTAGACTGTCTGCAAAAACTACAGAGTCGTCGGCATATCTAATGTCGTTCAGACGCACTCCATTGACTAATACGCCTTCCTGTAGTCCTCCCAGCGCTTGCTAGAAGATACATTCAGAGTATATATTAAACAGCACTGGGGACACGATGCATCCTTGCCTCACTCCTCTATCTATGAAGAGTGCCTCTGTCAATTGGTCATCCACTTTAATATTGGCAGTTTGGTTGTAATACAAATTATATATGATTCTCAAGTCTCTATCATCTACTCCCGCTTCCTTCAAGATGTTTATGAGTTTATCATGTTTTACTCTATCAAACGCCTTTTTGTAGTCGATAAAACAAATATACACGTCACAATCAACATCCCTGCATCTTTGCATAAGCACTTGGACAGCGAATAGAGCCTCTCGGGTGCCTAAGGCATCGCGGAATCCAAACTGCGTCCATGATACCTGTTCTTCGAATTTTTTATATATTCTGCCGTGTATCACTTTCAGAAACGTTTTGAGTAAGTGGCTCATTAGGCTAATTGTTCTGTAGTCTTCACATGTTTTGGCATTTACTTTTTGGGTAAAGTTACGAAGGTTGACTTTAACCAGCTTTGGGGTATTTTTCCAGTTACGTATTGTTGTGATCTTACTTTTGAAATCTAATGATGTTCTCAGATGTAATTTACCATAATTAATTAATCAATAATTATCTCATTAATCAAACAGATCAAATACCAATATAGTGTCCATCTCAGGGATAAATTATAATATCAATTACTTACTTTCGTGGCTTCAAAATATTTCTCAGTGGATTCCTAATCGGGATAGATAAAAGAGAGTAAAATAATACACACATACGGATTTCAATTAGAAATTATAAAAATCGTTTATTTTATCTAAATGGCAATAACTGCTTAATATTTCTTATATCTTATCTTTCTATCTTTATTTAATACAACAGTTACAAAAATGAGAATCTTATTTCTTTTTGTCTGCAAATTTATTTTATTTATAATGAACTATTATGATTTATCAGTAAGAAATTGATTTAGGTTTGATGAAATTTGTTTAATAGTGATTGTGTGGCTCAATTTTCAATGCGGTATTTAATACACAAACCATACATTCATGTCATAACAAAATAGACTGGACTTTACTGATGATTTGACAATGTCTTCACACAAAACACGTTTCCTATTGGCTTGGGTTGCGATCCAACGACTCGTCCAAGTCTTCCAGTAATGCCTCGGCTCCTTTGAAATCTACGCCTCGTACAGCACTCGTTCCTGCCTTCTCCTGATGCCGTGTTCCACCTTTTTTTAACACTTCAACAAAACCGGGATACTCTAGACTCAAGGAGTTATATACTATCTCGACTCGGTCACTCGTTCCACGATATCTTACTTTTCATTTTTCAAAGACCAAACTAACCAACCCGGCGTTTCACTTTTTTGTACACTCTTCTCGAAAACTGAACTTCGCCTCTCGATCGCTCAAAACACACTGACTCTCATTGCTCATTCATTCTCCTCCTTCCAAATACCCCTTCCAGCATTCAAAAATCAACCAATCCAAGGCAACTTTCATTTATCCGTATTTACCAACACAAACTTTCCTTTTTCTAAATATCTTAATGGATTTCAAGAAAAAATAATATTCCCCATTTCAATTTTACTTTCCACATTAATCCTCTTTACAAATTTAATAACCGATTATCTTATTTACTAGAATATGAGTTATCGGTGGTTATTGACAACCTTTCCACGAACACTTTCTTTTTAAACATCACTCTAATTGTTTACTTGAGTCGTATTGTTCCTGGGGTTCATAAACACTTCTCCGAAACACTTTCCTAAAAACTACCTATACAAAATTTGTTTTTTACAAGGTGTTCCAAATTTACATGCCCGCGGTCGAGAAAAACGAAAACCTTTATTTTTATTTGAATTTAAAATATAACTATAGACTTTTATTTCTTATGTCAAATAGGAATATAACAAATCCCCGCCTTTGTATTCGATAAAATTTATCTACATCTTCAACTAAATTTTCTCGAGGCAAAACCAACTCCCCGTATATTACCTTGCTTTAATCTATGTCTTATACCCTAATTTACTATCTACTTTATGCAGTTCTGTCTTTTATTCGTGATATTTGTACACATCGTGAATATTGTAAATTCCTCGGATCTTTTCCGAGTTCCTATGCCTCAACTCATAACTGTTTATCCCATCTTCATTATTCACGATGTACGGGCCTTCGAAAACAGGCATTAACTTTGCGCAAATGCCCCCAGGAAGATTTGATACTCGTAATGCCCTCACAAGTACTTTTTCACCCTTTTGGAAAGTCACTGTTCTTCGTTTTCTATTATGTTCCTGTCTTTGGATATACTTTTCATTGCTTCGCCGCAATCTTCTCTGTACTGTTTCAATCACCTGTTGATATTCCTTTGGCTCTGGGTCTTCCCATAGCCTTATCGGCATTACACCCTTCATGATGTATTCCGGGGTCTCTTTTGTTACTGTGCTCGGAATGGTATTTAGATACATTTCTATTTCCGCCGTTTTCCTGTCCCAGTGGCGATGTTGACCATCCGTTGCAATGCGAAGAACTTTCGTCACTTCCTATATGAATCGCTCCGAAGGATTACTCTGGGGATGCCTGATGCTGACAAAAGTTGTCTCTATTCCCCGTTCTCGAAGTTGTCCCTTGAAACGATCATTTCGGAAATACGTTGCATTGTCTAGTAGAATCTTTTTTGGTGTTCCTACTGTGGCTATAAAATTGTCGAATATTTCTTCCCCCTTTGTGGTGCGGCAACTGTATAATTTTACGTATTTTGAAAACACATCCACCATCACCAGAATATGTTTGTTTCTTTTAGTGGTCATAATTAGATCGCTTAACATATCTATTGCTACAATGTCCAATTTGTTCCGGGCTTCAATATTTCTTGCAATATTTTCGTTTTTGAAATTCCTACTCTTAAATTTTTGACATACATCGCACTTCTGGGTAATTTCCTTTGCAATGCGGTAATCTTATCGGCGATGTAATTTTCCCTAAAAACGAGCCAAACCTTTCTGCTACCGATATGTCCATTGTCCTCATGTAATTTCTTTATTATCTTTTCTGCCAATGCCTGTGTCACTAAATATAGTTCCTTTCCGTCTATTCTCTGAAAAATTATGTTATTTTCTACCTCCGCTCTTCTTTTCTCTCTTTCCTCTATGTCTTCCTGGTTTGTCCTTATCTCATTTAACGAATATACCCCTTCTTCTTGTATTAATCTATATAGTCCCACCTGTAGAGTAATTGTTTCCTTTTTTCCGGTGTCCTCATCCCGTGTTAGAGCATCGGCTATTATGTTGTCTTATCCTTTTATATATCGGAACTCAAAATCATACTCCTGTAATAATAGAATGCCTCTATGTATTCTATTATTTACTAATCGATTCTTCATGATATGTACTAAAGCTGCATGGTCTGTTTCGATTGTGAATTTCGCTCCCAATAAGTAAAACCTCAATTTGTTTACGCAATATAGTACACTGGCAAACTCCAATTCTGTTACACTATATTTTCTCTCATTTGTTTTAGTCACTCGAGATATAAAACATATCGGCACTTCTTGGTCGTTTTGTATTTGAGACAAAACTCCTGCAAATTTTTGTATGGACGCATCAGTTCGGAGTATAAAAGGTATTGTAACAAAATAATTATTGACCTACCCTCGTATACCAGCTCCCGTCTCCGGACAGACAGAACACTATCGATGTTTCGAGATACGCCGATGCAGCGCCGATGACGTCCAAGCGGTCGAGTCACATGGACATAGCTGGAGATATATAGATATTTCTGGAATATCTGTATCGCATATATAAATAGGACATATTTGTAAATAGAGTTAGTCTTAAGCTAAAGTTTGTAAAGTAAACTTGTATAAATATAAATAAAGTCGTAAATAAATTACGAACCGCTAGTTTTATTGTAATTAGAAGTAATTACACTAATCACGCTACAGTTGGTGTCGGTGTTCGGTTAACTTAGTGCGATATAAATAAGTGAATTACAGAGAGACTTTAAAAGACTTTTGGACTTTATTCGTCGGGAATAGTTAAAGTGCGTTGATTGTTCGGTATTCGGAAAGACTGTTAAAAGACATTTTGGAAAGTACGTGTGTGCCGACCAAAGATGTTGCTACAAGAACTTACAGTAAAACAGCTCCGTGAACAGCTCGAGGAACGGGATCTGGACAGCAGTGGGCTCAAGATAGTCCTACAAGCACGACTCGAGGATGTCCTCACGAAGAACGGAGAAGACCCAAAGACGTTCCACTTCCAGTCAGCAGAACAAGTAATCTTATCGAAATTAAAAACTGTTTCTGAAACGATCGATGAAACTTCTAGAAGAAGCGACGAGAAACTTGAAGAAGTTAGTAGAAGAAGCGACGAGAAACTTGAAGAAGTTAGTAGACAGAACAACGAGAAATTTGAAAGTATTTCTCAAAAGATCGATGAAACTTCTAGAAGAAGCGACGAGAAACTTGAAGAAGTTAGTAGACAGAACAACGAGAAATTTGAAAGTGTTTCTCAAAAGATCGATGAAACTTCTAGAAAAAGCGACGAGAAATTTGAAAGTGTTTCTCAAGTAATTAAAGACGTTTGTAGACAGAATGACGAGAAATTTGAAGAAGTTTCTAGAACATTCGATAAGATGCAGAAAAGTGTAGAGACCGTAGAAGAAAAGATCAAACAACTAGAGAGCATGATAACCGATACAAAAGTACAACCATCAGTTAATGCAGCAGCGTTAGATCCGGTAGTGAAAGATGAACTACCGAGAGACGAAACGTCGCATAATATGAGATTCAAATTACCACCATTCGATGGAAAGTCCTCTTGGTCCATATATCTTAGACAATTTGAAGCTATTGCGACCGCCAATCATTGGACCGAACAGGAAAAGGCTGTTTCCTTGACTGCTGCTTTGCGAGGTGATGCTGCAGATATATTAAGATCAATTCCTAAGGGTCAAGAAAATTGTTACCAGACCTTGTTCACTCGTCTAGAAAAACGCTATGGAGATGCCCATCTACAACAAGTATACAAAGCACAACTGCGAAGTAGAAGTCAACGAGCAAGTGAGAATCTGCAAGAATTTGAAGCAGATGTGGCTCGTGTGGTGCGGTTGGCTTATCCAGAGGTGCCAGACAGCGTTTTAGAAGAAATTGCAGTAGATACCTTCGTCAATGGGCTGAAAGATAATGAACTACAGAAAGCTTTACGACTAGCAAGACCGAAAGTTTTAGATGAAGCACTTGCTATTGCCTTGGAACACGAAGCAGCTAGCCAAGCTTCACGAAACAATCGAGTAATAACCGTGGAAAAAGGCGATAAGAGAAAAGATGAACGTTTGGTGGAAATGGTACGGAGGGTGATTCGTGACACGATGCCGAAGAGACGCATGAAGAGGGCTGGAAGAGTTGGTTCAAATACAGATGCTTCCTCGATACGGCCATGCAGTGAAAGTTGTAATCACCGGCTTAAACTAGATGAACAGCTTTGCCCTGTGAGACGAACTACCGTCGTTAATGAGCAATGGCAGCCACAACAGTTACAAGAAGCCCAAGAAGACGATCCATGTATAAAAAGAGTATTGGATTGGATGCGTCGAGGTGAGAGACCTAGTTGGCAAAACATTAGTGCATGTAGTCCGGAAGTCAAGGCCTACTGGAGCCAATGGAATTGCCTGATACTAAAAGATGATCTTCTGTACAGAACCTTTGAGAACGATGATGGTACAGAATCTAAGCTGCAGCTGATTGTACCTAAAAGTAAAGTGTCAGAAGTATTGCGTCAGTTGCATGACGGTACATCAGGTGGACACTTTGGTATTACGAAGACTCTGCAAAAGGTTCGAGAACGGTTCTATTGGGTGAACTGTAAAGATGATGTAAGAAGATGGTGCCGGAAATGTGAACTGTGTGCATCCGGTAATGGTCCAGTTGGTAAAAAGAGAGCACCCATGAGACAGTACAATGTTGGAAGTCCTATGGAAAGAGTAGCAATCGACATTGCAGGTCCATTTCCAGAAACCGATGCTGGAAATAAATACATTCTGGTAGCCATGGACTATTTTACGAAATGGACCGAGGCCTATGCATTACCGAATCAAGAAGCTGCTACCGTTGCAGAGGTACTTGTTAAAGAATTCTTCAGCCGATTTGGTGTTCCCTTGGAGATCCACTCCGATCAAGGGCGAAACTTTGAGTCAGCTCTTTTCCAAAACGTTTGTAAATTGATTGGTGCCAATAAGACCAGAACCACACCCCTGCATCCTCAATCAGATGGAATGGTCGAGAGGATGAATCGAACGATGGGTAAACACTTGTCCAAAGTTGTATCTGAACATCAGCGAGATTGGGACCAACACATTCATTTATTCCTGATGGCCTACCGCTCGGCCGTGAATGAAACTACAGGTCAAACACCAACCTGCCTGATGTTGGGTCGTGAAGTTCGTTTGCCCTGCGACCTAGAGTTTGGCTGCAGACCTTCCGAGGAATATGTTGCAGGCGAAGAATACGTAGACCGCCTGAAGTTACGAATGAACAACATTCATGAACTTGCCCGACAACACATCCAGATAGCCAGTGACAGAATGAAAGATCAATATGATTCTCGCTGCAAGAATGAAAGCTTCGAAGTAGGTGATCTTGTCTGGCTTTATAATCCACAACGTCGTCGAGGCCTGTGTCCTAAACTGCAAAGACAATGGGAAGGTCCGTATGAAGTTAAGAAGAAAATAAATGACGTAATATACAGAATTAAGAAGTTACCAAACGGTAAACCAAAAGTTATTCACATAAATCGTCTTGCACCATATGCTGGCTCAAATGAAACAGAGGAAGCCCGAGTCCTCCAACAGGAGATGAAAGATGCACCACAGCCAAGTTTTAAGGAATTTATGTCAAATTACGCAGAAAGAAAGAGTGCTAGATTCGGCGTGACCACAGAAGTTCAGCAAGATCTATTTGGTGTTCCAGAAAACGTCTCTCTAGCCCACTGTGTTGCACAAGACCTCGAGATGACTAAAGGAATCTCGTCCGTATTCAATAGAAAGTTCGGCCGCCTGGACGAGTTAAGGAATCAACAACCTAAAATTGGAAGAGTATTGCGATTGGAAGATGGTCCTCGATCTTTGCTGTATATAGTGACCAGGAAGTGTTATACGGACACGCCAAGCTACGAGAACATATGGCGTGCTCTAACTAATTTGAAGAAAATGGTCTGTAATTATGACATCAAAGATTTGGCTTTACCAAAGATTGGCCATGCAGTAGAAAATCTGGATTGGAAGATTGTGAGAAGCATGCTGGAAGTGATCTTCAGAGAAACTGGCGTACGGATTACTGTGTGTTGCATGAACCCGAAGATGTCATACCCTTCAAAGACAGTAGACTGTTACTTCTTTTCTAGGGGTGTATGCAGAGCTGGAGAATCCTGTAGATTCCGCCATCCTGGGCCATCTAGGGTTGCTGATCGGGACGCTCAGATCTTAAGAGGGGAGCAGTGTAACAAAATAATTATTGACCTACCCTCGTATACCAGCTCCCGTCTCCGGACAGACAGAACACTATCGATGTTTCGAGATACGCCGATGCAGCGCCGATGACGTCCAAGCGGTCGAGTCACATGGACATAGCTGGAGATTTATAGATATTTCTGGAATATCTGTATCGCATATATAAATAGGACATATTTGTAAATAGAGTTAGTCTTAAGCTAAAGTTTGTAAAGTAAACTTGTATAAATATAAATAAAGTCGTAAATAAATTACGAACCGCTAGTTTTATTGTAATTAGAAGTAATTACACTAATCACGCTACAGTATATTGTAAATGGGGTGATATATTTTCGTTCCTTTTGCGAATTCTCGTTTTAATGTTTTGAAAGCTTCCTCCTGTTCTTCTTTCCAATTCCGTTTTATTCCTTTTTTCAGCAATTTTATCAGAGGGATTTCCTTTTGGCCCAAATTGGGAATCAGCTTTTTAAAATAATTAATCGTGCCAAGAAAACCTCCCAATGTTTTCAAATTCGTTGGCCTTGGGTATTCATCTATGAGCTTGACTCTGTCTTCAGCTAATCTTACTGTTTTGGTGTCCAATTTAAAACCCAAATAAATTACTTCTTTTTGAAAAAATTGACATTTTTCAATGTTTAATTTTAATCCCGCTGTGTCCAATTCCTCCAGAATTATTTTTATGTGTTCCAAATGACTCTGTGTATCTTGTGAAAAAAATAATAAATCATCGATATAATGAAATATGAAATCTTCATGGCGATTTAGAATGGTATGTAGAGCTCGTACGAGTGCTGCACAAGCACTCTGCAATCCAAATGGCACTACCTTAAACCGGTAGACAATACCATCAATTGAGAAAGCGGTATAGTTTCTACACTTTTCAGCTAAAGGTATCAACCAAAAACTGTGTTTTAAGTCAATTTTAGAAAATATGTGTGACCCCGTAATTCTTCCAAAAATGGCCTCGATGTTTAGAGGTGATTCATAATGTGATACAGTGTGCTGGTTGATATTCCTGGCATCTAAACATAATCTCAATTCTCCATTGCTTTTCTTTACTATCATAATTGGGTTAGCATAAGGTGAATCACATCTTTCGATAATTTGATCTTCCAACATTTTATTAATTTCTTTTTTCACCTCTTGTCGATACTTATATGGAATCGGGTAAGTCTTTGATCGAAAATTTCCCAAGTTTTTAACCTCAAATGAATGTTCGTACTTTTTAGCCACTCTGTTTTCCTCATTGATCAAAGTTTCATAGTTTCTTAACATCAACCGCAATTCTTTTTCTTTTCCTTCTCCACATATCAATTTTCTGTCTTTTTCCTCAGATTCTTCACATATGTTTACCGTGCATTCTGCATCCTCGTTTGCATATACCTCCTCTTCAAATACCACTGTTTCAATCATATTCTTTTCACTTTCATTTGTTAGCTTTATTTCTTCTTCTCCTGATCTCGTCTCTTCTTTTGAGGAATCCCAGGTTTTATTTTCTTTTGTTGTTAATATTTTGATTTCTTCTTCTCCTGAGCTCGTCTTTTCCTTTGAGGAAATCCAGGTTTTAACTTCTTTTATCTTTTTCTGACCTTTTCTCCTTTTTCTTCTTTGTCCCTGCTTCGTTGCCAAATTCATTTCCACTGTTTGTTCTTTACCTGATTCGTCCGTATTTTGTTTCTCATGTTCCTTGTCCTGTTCTTCTTCTTTTTCTTCTGTTAGTTTCATCGTATTATTTTTAAAATCTATCACTACATGTTTTTCTGCAAATTCGTCAACTCCTACTATCATGTCATGTGACATGTTTTGCATTATTACACATTGTAGTGCATACATATTCTTACCCAGTCGTACCATTACTCGTATGCCTTCATTTATAGTTGCCAATGTCCGTTTGTTTGCGCCCACTAAATTTACCCTAGTTATTTTGTAAACTAAATTTGTTAAGTTAACTTCTTCTATTAGTTTTCTGTTGACCAGTGTTATTTCAGATCCAGTGTCTATCATAATTTTAATTGGTTTCTTGTTGATAAATCCATCCACAAATTTTAAATTAACTCCATTTTTCTTTTCGTTGTTTCCTGCCAATTTAATAAACTCCTTGGGGTGACAAAAGATTCCTGTTTGGTTTTTTGTTTTTTTAGTGAGTGCCTTCGTGAAAAGACGCCGGTTGCTCCTCGTTGTTTATATCTTCGTCATAATGTCTCTCTCCGTCATATCCTTCTGTCTGGGTATTACTTACCTCTCTTCTATTGTCTCTTGGTCTGTCGGATCTGTTTCTGTTTTCTCGATATCCCTGTTCATTTTATCTACCGTTATTTCTGTTTTCTTGATTTGAGCGTGTGGTGTTTCTATTCTGGTATTCTCGATTTCTGTCCTCATTCCATTGCCTATTTCTTTGTTCATAATTTCCTCTTCCGTTGTCTCTATTTTCGTTTTCCCTTCTGGGATTAAAATCTCGTCTTGTATAGTCCCTCCTATTTTGATTTCTATCTCTGTAATCCTGTGTTTCTCTAGGCCTGTAATCTTCTCGCGACCTTCTTGATTTTCTTTCTCTTAGACGTGATTCTCTTATTTGTAGGAATTGGCATAAACTATCTATGTCTTTGTAGTTTTGCAATGTGATATGGTCTTCCAGCGTTTCTTCGAAATGTCTTGCAATCAGTTCGACTAATTGTTCTGATGAATAATTATATTGTAAATGTTTTGCATTATTGTAAATTTGTAATGCATATGTCCTTTCTGAGATACCCATCCTATCATTGTATTTCCCATTTTGCAATTCCTTGTTAATTTCCAATTGTTGGACTTTTCCCCAGAAATAATTCAAAAATTTTTGTTCAAATTGTTGCCAACTGCCAAATTCTTCTTCTTTGCTATCAAACCATAGACCTGCCTCATACTTAAGATAGTTTCTGATTGTTTCTTTAGCTGTTTCGAAATTTCCGATGTGCTGTACTTTCTTTTTCAGGCTATTTATGAACGGCACTGGGTGTAATCTTCTTACATCCCCGCCAAACCGTATTTTTACGTCATCTGTGCTATATATAACCATTTCTCTTCTTTCTCCGACATTTTGTTGAGTATTGATTTCCGCAATTTTTCTTTCGTTTTCTTTGATCTTTCTTTCCACTTCTTCTTTGTCTGCTTGAATAGCGTTTTCCAACTTGTTTTCCAAATTTTCTATTTCCTTTTTCTGGTAATTCGTTAACTCCTTCATTTTGATTTTGATTTCTTTAATCTCTATCTCTTGTTTCTCGCTCTTTTCTGCAATCTCTTCGATTTTTTTAACCATTTTCTGTTTGATACTCTTTATATTTCTGTGGTCTCCTTCTATTGCTTGTTTTGTTTCTTCCTGATTTTCTTGCATTACTCGTTTGGTTTCTTCGTGATTTTCTTCAATTTTATCCATTTTCTTTGATGTTTCCTCCTGATTTTTATCCATTGTTCGTTTTGTTTCTCTTTGACTGTCATCCATTTTTTGTGACTGGAGTTGCATCAGTTGTAATATCTTTTCTAATTCTGATAATTCTTTTTTTCCTGTTTCCATGATTGTTGTGTTTAAAATATCTTCTTGGTCTAAATTTTCCTCTTGATCTGAATGTTCTTCTTGTTTTTTATTGTCTTTGCTTTTGCTTCTTTTTACGGGCATTTATTTTCAAGAAGTACTATCCCCGCCAAATATGAAATTGGAATAGTATGTTACGAAGACGAATTTTTCTCACCCAAATTTAATAAATTGTCAATAAATATATCAAATGTAAATATCGATAGATTAATCGATTATGGCAAATTTGTACCTAAAGAGATCTAAAATTTTATGTCATCAAATGTAAATATCTCACTTTTTACCACAGGCATATAAATTTCCAACCACCGGCTTTTCCCCTTCTATTCCTTCAAATTTGCCACTAGAATTACTTTTCAATGCTTTCCACTTTGGGCGCCATTTTGTTGTGATCTTACTTTTGAAATCTAATGATGTTCTCAGATGTAATTTCTCTTAATTAATTAATCAATAATTATCTCATTAATCAAACAGATCAAATACCAATATAGTGTCCGTCTCAGGGCTAAATTATAATATCAATTACTTACTTTCGTGGCTTCAAAGTATTTCTCAGTGGATTACTAATCGGGATAGATAAAAGAGAGTAAAATAATACACACATACGGATTTCAATTAGAAATTATAAAAATCGTTTATTTTATCTAAATGGCAATAACTGCTTAATATTTCTTATACCTTATCTTTCTATCTTTATTTAATACAACAGTTACAAAAATGGGAATCTTATTTCTTTTTGTCTCCAAATTTATTTTATTTATAATGAACTATTATGATTTATCAGTAACAAATTGATTTAGGTTTGATGAAATTTTTTTAATAGTGATTGTGTGGCTCAATTTTCAATGTGGTATTTAATACACAAACCATACATTCATGTCATAACAAAATAGACTGGCCTTTACTGATGATTTGACAATGTCTTCACACAAAACACGTTTCCTATTGGCTTGGGTTGCGATCCAACGACTCGTCCAAGCCTTCCAGTAATGCCTCGGCTCCTTTGAAATCTACGCCTCGTAGAGCACTCGTTCCTGCCTTCTCCTGATGCCGTGTTCCACATTTTTTTAACACTTCAACAAAACCGGGATACTCTAGACTCAAGGAGTTATATACTATCTCGACTCGGCCTATCACTCGTTCCACGATATCTTACTTTTTATTTTTCAAAGACAAAACTAACCAACCCGGCGTTTCACTTTTTTGTACACTCTTCTCGAAAACTGGACTTCGCCTCTCGATCGCTCAAAACACACTGACTCTCATTGCTCATCCATTCTCCTCCTTCCAAATACCCCTTCCAGCATTCAAAAATCAACCAATCCAAGGCAACTTTCAATTATCCGTATTTACCAACACAAACTTTCCTTTTTCTAAATATCCTAATGGATTTCAAGAAAAAATAATACTCCCCATTTCAATTTTACTTTACACATTAATCCTCTTTACAAATTTAATAACCTATTATCTTATTTACTAGAATATGAGTTATCGGTGATTATTGACAACCTTTTCACGAACACTTTCTTTTTAAACATCACTTTAATTGTTTACTTGAGTCGTATTGTTCCTGGGGTTCGTAAACACTTCTCCGAAACACTTTCTTAAAAACTACCTATACAAAATTTGTTTTTTACAGGGTGTTCCAACACCACTATAGACTTTTATTTCTTATGTCAAATAGTAACATATATAACAGTATATTTTGTTGAATACCATTGTTTTGTTGTTATCCATTTTATTCCTTGTTCATCCATAAGTTTTAGGAATTCTACATAAAACTGGTCAGGCCCTACAGCTTTACCATCTTTAGTTGTTTTAATAGCTGACGTGACTTCTTCAATGGTAACCGGGGGTCCTGTTTGGCATTCAGTGTCTTCAATGGTATTCTGCCTTTTATCTGCAAAAGTTACTGCCACATATTTCTTCCACGTGTCTAGTTTTCTTCCACACTTAACAGTGCTTTGCCTTGGTTATCTGCCAAACACCCAACTCTTTTTTTAGGTTTGTATAAGCCTGCAGCTTCTTTAACTTTTTTGTGCATATTGAATGAATCGTGTTTATGTTGCAATTGCTGGATTTCCGCACACTGTTCTCTTATTCGTGTATCCTTAGCTATTCTAATTGCTTTTTTGATCTCTTTATCTATTCTTTTGTATAACAACATGTCCTGATCTTTGGACTTTCGCCTCTCTTCCGTCATATCTAAAATGTCGTTTGTCATCCACGATTTCTTCTTTATTTTTGGTGGTTTGAGGAATTTCTCACGTATGTCTTGTGAAACTGTATGCAACTTTTCTATCTCCTTGTCCATTACATCCGATTGAATAACGGTAATCAAGTTGTTCTGTATACAGGGTGTCCCGGAAAATAGTGCGTTCCTTTAAGGTATGGAGAGAATACACAATTTAGAACAAAAAAGTCCTATACCATTTTTTTCTTAAGTAAACCGTTTCCAAAAAAAGATACCATTGTTTTCCATACACCTGTATTTTATTGTTTGGAAATTTTAATAAACTGGCAACATCGTACGCAATAAGGAATAATAACAGATAATAAGAACTCGTTTGTGATTGTGATTTACAGTATTTAAAATAATCCAACCTAATAGTAATAGCTTATGTATTTACTATTAGTTTATTAAAATTCTTTTCTTTTGAAATGTATTGAAATACCTATTGCATAATTTTAAACGAAAACACATCTTTTAACTGAACTAGTATTATGTATTTAGTGAGGTTTAAATGTGTTGAATGCTGAGTATTGCTGATGGCTTTAACTGAATTAGATAGTTTACAGTTGAACTTAAATACCCCAGATAATGTATCAGAAATTTGTTTACTTGTGAACTGAAGTAATTAAGTTGTACTTACTTGAAAATAATTATTATACCGAATAGATGTTCCAAGTAACCCACTTTCACAAACACCATTCATACGAGGAGAAATACCGGCAAAACATTTTGAAAGAAATTAATTATAATATGCCTCTCCATTTAGTGATCTGCCATAAAATAATCAACGTAATAACATAATAGGTAATACACTCACGGTTCGAAAACATTTTCGGCATTGACACTAAACAGGATTCTTTAAAACTATCTGTTTACTATCTGTCTTCTATCTATTTACATGGGACTGTCTATGCTTAAATTTGCGTACCGCACATAGTTGTCAGATTTAAATTTGCATACCAAAATGTATTTTAATTATTTGGTCAACGGTTGCATTTAGAAAAAAATGTTATAAGAGTTTTTTTTTCTACATGGTGCCTTCTACCTATACCTTTAAGGAACGCACTACTTTCCGGGACAACCTTTATACCGTTTTACACTCTGTTCTCTGTTTTGGTCTTTCAATAGCCTGATGTCGAATTTTGGATTGACACTACGTGTAACCTTCTTTAGCCTGAGCTTAATTTTGCCAATCAGTGGGTTATGGTCTGACTTGATATCAGCTCCTGGGTATGTCTTGACTGATGTTATGCTGTTATGGAATCTTTTATTAATCATAATGATGAAAACCCATGCAAGTAATATTTGTCTATGTATGAAATGTAATAAAACAAATGTTTCATCCGGAAAGCAGATGGGTGAAGGTCGACCAAGATTCGGATTTAACCCCCCAGTGGTCGCTATATGAGATTTTCTCTCACGGTTTTAGAAAATTGACCACAACTTTTTTTCTGGGAAATTATACGCGCTGTAGTTTGTTCTAGTCTCCTAACTATCCTCCCTCGACAATCTAATAGACTCGTCCGCTCAGATATTGACTCAGTTTACTTAGTATCACCATATGGTTGAGTCAGTGCGCTTCATGTGAGAGATTCTCTCATCAAGCGACCACCGGCGTCACCAACTGTGTATAAAAATTGATTTTATTTTCCCCTTAAAACCTAAAATAATATCCTTTTAGGATGTAATAAACGGCGCCCTGGATGTGGTCGATGACCTGAAAATCCTATATTCTGTTTCACGGGTTAGTTGTAGATGGTCACTTACCATATATTTTTCAATGTTAAATATTGGCGGCATCAATAGTCACATTTTATATAAAGATAATAATAATAAAACAGAAAAACGTCATGTCTTTTTAAAGCAAATGGCTTTATCGTTAACGAAATCTCATCTGTTTTGTAAAAATTTTGTAAAGAAAGGCAAAAGTTGGATATGTGAGAGAAAATCTCACGCGCGACCACTCGCGTAACAACCTATTTAGCGACCAATGCCGGGTTAAGACTATTATTAATATCTGGAATGGAACTCCTAGAAAACTTCATAAGTTATTCTGATACTAAAATCTGTAGAAAAACCTAAGTACCTAACTAAAATTCTACATACGTAAGTTTATTGTAAATTTTATTATAGCTATTCGAAAAGCTTTGCATATTCCGACTGTTTGCAAGTTAAGAAGAAAGGAAACTTATATTTACTGGAAAAATTCATATTGGGAAAACAGACGGGTTGCTCACTGCACAAATATACAGAGTACGGTGTAATATAATTATTCTCCACCGCAAAATACTTAGATACTGGTCAAAACAAATTCTTAGTGATCTGTCAAGCCTTTGGTAAGGCTTTGCATTAAAGTTTCGTTTATTCTTCTTAAGGTACCGTGCATTTATGCGTAGGCGTCCAACGTTTATTGTCTTGTCAGGTGAGATGTTAAATAATCAGGATTAAATAATTTTTTTTTAGCAGCATTGCGAAGCATTTCGTAGGTCTCGATTCCTGACCATTGGCGAATATTACGTTGTCATGGCATCTTTTTATGTCTCAGACCCTTCTTACCCTTTATCTTTCCTTCCCCGAGTATCAGTTGCCAAAAATTATATCGTTCTCCACGTAATATATGCCCCAAGTCCCCACAGTCTTCTTACCATTAACCTAATTAGAAAGTTCCCTAAGTACTTTCTCATTTCTGACTCTGTCCGGCCATAATATTCTAAGCATTCGACGCTGGCACCACATTTCAAACACTTCAAGTTTGTTAATGGAACTGGCCTCTAGCGTCCATGCTTCCATTCCGTACAAGATCACAGGCCAAACGTAACACTTTAGCATCTTGTATCGGAGGGTGAATACAACTTGTGATCAGTGAGAAATTTAAGAAGACCCAAAAAAGAATTTTTGGCTTGTTATACTCTGCTCTTTCTTTTATTCTCAGGATCCCAACCGTCGTTCAGCAGACATATATCGATTCCTTCTCCAGAGGCATATATATTTCTGTTGGGGTAATTATTTCTAGCGATAATGTTTGTTTTTGTCTTCTTGATATTTATTTTTAAACCCCGAGCTTCACTTGCAAAAGTTAGATCATTTAAAACCCATTAAGGACGTTCTATGTTATCTGCTACTATCGCTGTGTCATCGGCCTATCTGATGTTGTTAAAACGTATGACGTTAACTTTAATATCCTTATTAGAGTCTGTCACTGCTACTTTGAAGACTTTTTCGACGTATAAATTGAACTATAGAACAAGGTTTCTGTATATAATAAAAAATAGTTGCTATATTCCTTTTTACCCTACTAAAATGTTACGAGGAGAGAGATACTTCTTGATAAAAGAGTAAAGTGGATTCAACCAAAAAATCCAATCGAAGAATAGTAGCATTGTTTTAAAAATAAAAGAATTTTTAAATAGCCGCAGCTTAAAACTAAAATGACGTCAAAGAATAATCAACCGTTATATTATTTGGTCAGTGTTGTTCCATTTCACCGAGATTTGGACTTTGAAGGGTGACACGATCAATCGCTTAGAGACGTTTGAGATGTGGTTGCATCGAAAGATGCTGTGAGCTGTGAAAAACGCGTGTTTAAAATAAAACCGGAAATGGATAAATTGACAGATTATATGCACTTTTCGTTCTATAAAGTTTTTTACGTAAGTTGAGTTTTAATACTTTTCGAGTTATTCGAGATTGAAAATGTTGATTTTTTGACAAAAAAACCACCATTTCACAGGGCCTATTTTACCTCTAGGCCCGTGAGGCACCTGCCTCGGGCCCGCAATTTAATGGGGCCCGCAAATTCACCATCACCCGGAATCACCAAATTGTAATTTTGTCAAAAAAAAATTTTATATTAGTAATAAAAATTTAAATTTCTAATTCAAATATACATATTTCTATTAAATAATTAATACATTTAAAAGAGTCATTATTATTACTATTAAATTATATTTAGGGGCCCGAAAATTGTGTAGTGCCTCGGGCCCGATTTGAAGTAAAATGGGGTTTTTCGCAAATAACTCAAAAAGTAAATATTATATCGAAAAAAATATTCCTAATAGAAGTGTAGCTTATAAAAAAAAAACGAATAAAATGATGTATCAATAAAGTCTACAAATTGAGTAAAAGCAAAGTTTTAGCTAATGAAAAATACGTTCGTATTCGTCTAATTCCAAATCGAATAACTCAACGCGAAATCACCGAAAAATTAAGGACTCTTCGGAAAAAGATTATTAACATTTTTAAAGTATCTAAAAAAAGCACAAGAATCACAAAAGTTTCCAGCATAAAAATTAAACGAGTTACACTGAAAAAAAAGTTGGCCCCTTTTTTTGGTAAAAAAAATCGTGAAAACCTCCCTCTTTTTAGCATCCTAAATAAAATTAATCGCTACCGCTTTACCATTTATTTTAACTGTATGTGTATTGTTTATAGTTTTATCATCTGTAAGTTCGATTGGTTTAAAGTGCTTATTTTTAAAAAAAATTGGTTTTAGAGTAAAAAAAAATTTTCCAAAAATTTTTGAAAAATCTTCTTTTTTTCAAAATAATTTAAAAAGTTATAGTGATAAGAAAAATCTTAGAGTAAAAAAAATGTGGGTTTTGCTATTATATGCTAGTTTTGTTTTTTCGTAACACAAAATTTGGTTAAGATATGGCTGTTCAAAATTTCCATACACTCGTGATTAGTGACATGTTCAAGTTTTTTCAACTGTAACCCTTTCAAAAATAAGCACTTTAAACTCGTGAGACTGACAGACCATATAAAAAATAGATAAGTAAATTGTTTGTAAAGCGGTAATGATTAATTTCATTTGGGGAGCTAAACACGGGGAGATTTTCATGATTTTTTTACCAAAAATAAGAGGGCCAACGTTATTTTGAGCGTAACTCGCTTATCTTTAATGCTAGAAACTTTTATAAACACTTAAAATAAAGCCTTTTATAAACACTTTAAAAATATTTAAATGAGTTTTTTTCCGAAAAGTGCTTAATTTTTTGGTGATTTCACCTTCAAATATTCGATTTGAAATTAGACGAGTAAGAACGTATATTTCATGAGCTAGAGCTTTGTCTTTACTCGATTGATATAATTTACTGGAACACCATTTTTTTCGGCTTTTTATAAGCTACAATTTTGCTAAGGGTATTTTTTTCGATCAAATATTTACTTTTTGAGTTATTTGCGAAAAACTGTCTGAAAACGTAGTTTTTTTTTGGCTAAATAGCAAATAACTCGAAAAGTATTGACTTACAAAAAAAAACTCTATACTCTGTGAGATCGTAGGTAGAGGGGATAATTAACAATTCTCGAGCGCCAGTAGTGACAAGTTTGTAAACCTTTACTGGAAATTTGCTTTTTGACGTTCTGCATTAAGAGTTGCATATTATAGCTTTTAAATGTCTCATGAAAGTTGTTGTATTAAAGAGTGTCGAAATACTGGTTACAATAGTCACTGTGTATTCTACAACTTTCCTGTCGCTAAGCATAAGGTCAACGACAAAAATGGATTGATGCAATTAGAAAAAAGTAAGTAAACACAATTTTAATTTAAAACGGTAGAAAAATTTGAGCTAAAGGATCAGTTAGCACACTCTCGAATTTTGACGGTTTCAATTTTACAATCCAATCCTGAAACAAAATTTGAATGCGTGAAGATAACGACCAATCACAGCAAACGTAGGATGCCGTTAACCGTCATCCATAAGTTAGTATTTAAGAAGTATTATACTCTAATTATATTAAATTATTAAACTTTTTTGCAGAAGAAATTTTTCTAATATTAGTTGTCAACATAAACGTCAAAACGATAAGCAAAATCTTAAAAATAATCATAATGAATAATAAATTCTCTACTTACTGCTATTAATTATCGATTACAATCCAATTACTTCTTTACGTTGTAAATATTACACGATAAGAATTAAATAATAAGTTTGAAACAACTATTATTTGCTTTTCTACTGTCCTCTTTAAAATTACGGCCGAAATAGGAACACTAGCCAACCGTAAGATGGCGATAGCAGCCATACCAGCGAAACTCATAGAGTATAGGCAACACTTTTTTCGTTCCAGAAAATTTCCGGTAAAAGTTATACTAGTAATCCTGTAGGTAGGTGGCGATACCATCGAAGCTCGGAGCGGATAGAACAAAAGTTGCTTAAAATCAGTCAAGTTATCTTGAACGTATGTTTTTTCACCCCCGAGAAGGGGTGACTGTCATCCTCCAAGTAAAAGCTACAAACGGCACAATTTCAACTTTAAAGTGGAGGATAAGTAGAACCTACATCCAAATTTTCATGCAATTCGGAGTTGCCCCTGAAAATTACACGGTATCGCCGTGTATGCCATTCATTTACTGGGCTATAGGTTGAAAAGCTTTGGCGATATTACGTCTCCTTGTCTCATGAACTTCTATACTATTTTATATTTCTCACGAACTTTTGTACTTTCCATACTACTACAGTATAGAAACCAGTTTGTCTGTGGTAAAATCGTAAGGAGTTTGTTGGATGCACGGTCACACACGGTCAAAATTTTTGTCGATTAATCGAATTCGACAAAATTGAACGACGCCGCAGTCTCCTGAGTGTCCGGCTTAATTAAGATCATTCATTTGACTTATGACTATTTGATCATTCATGTACTTACTTGTCAGTTAATTGATTCTGGTAAAGTTTTGTTTAGTTTAAAATTTTAACGAAAAACAGATAAATTTTATCATATTTTGACTGAAATTCGGTAGTGGTGGCTACAGGACGACCAGAATAGGAATATCTATACGTGAGCATACTTTCTTTGCCTCTCGTATAGTCAAACTTTTAACAAATCTCTTACGAATTTTATTATATTACAACTGAACAATTATAGTTATATTATAACTGAACAACTGAACTGCCTGAAGTGCCCACTATACACAAAATCGTAAGAGATTTGCTGAAAAATTTTACTATAGAGGAGGCAAAGAAAGTGTGCTCACGCCTCGTCTATTCCTATTCCGGTAGTTGATGATTAAAAATGTGCGTAAAGTGTTTTAAGCGATATCTAAAACCATACTCTCTAAGGATAGCTGAGATAACTGCTTCAAATCCTCAATTATACAACATAGGGCTTGCTATTATCTGAATTATGACAATGTGTAAGCCGTACATATTATTATCAATCATGTTGTCACATTAAATCACGACCACATCTGGTTGTAATCGTGCTGTAACTTCTTAGAAAAACACATAGGTAATTCTACCTGAATAGAATCTGTACATGTATATATCTACATATTCTACCACAAGTCTTTCTTGGTCTTCTAGATATATTAAAAAATAATCAAATTAGTTTTCAAATTGTCATAGGTTTTTTCAATTTATTTAGTTTTCAAAGTATATAATATAAAAAGTTTGTTTCCAAAAAATGCAAGAGTAAATAATAATAATCATGAAAAATTTTAAATAAAAAATATGAAGGGAAATTTTTTTTTTTTTTTTTTAGCTAATGCCTCGACAACTAATGGCCATTGGCATTGTAGGTACGGTAATTTTGAACAGTTAGGTACCTAGTGTCATGTGTAGTGTGTGTGTTGAGTAAGTGCCTTGTTACTTTGCAAAGTCGACGTCATTGTCTTTGCAAAGAGACGCTAATTGTATCCGAACGTCTGCGGTCCCTCCAGTGAGTACCGATCCCACAAGGACAGAAACTATATTCATTTATTAATTTATAATAAATGAAAAACCTCTGACCCTGGTGAGATTCGAACCCACAACCTTTCGGATTTTTTCGATCCAAAGGCAGGCGCTCTTACCACTGAGCCACGGAGGTGGTGGAAAATAATTATTACTTTATATTTATGACAAAATAATAAAATATCACAAAAAGTTTTCTTTTAGTTAATTGACCAATACATCTTTGCACCTAACAAATGAGATTAGCAATAAAATGTTAAAGATTTTAAAAATGTTAAATTTTTTTCATCCTCCGTGATAGTTTCATTAAATAAAAAGGATCAAACCTGGTTTACTTGATTAAACTTTTTTCTGGAAAGATAGTTTCAATTCTTGAATATCTATGATAACGTAAATATTGAGGTTTTTACTTCTGTAATGATTTGATTTCTGCTACCAATAGTTTAAAATAGCCCTCTGTAAATTTAAATCAATATTATACAGGGTGTCCCAAAAAGATTGGTCATAAATTATACCACACATTCTGGAATCAAAAATAGTTCAATTGAACCTAACTTATCTTTGTACATATGTGCTCATAAAAAATGTGCAGCCCTTTGAAGTTACAAAATGAAAATCGATTTTTTTCAATATATCGAAAACTATTAAAGATATTTTATTAAACATGGACATGTATCATTCTTATGGCAGGATTATTTTTTAACAAAATTATAGTGAGATTTGTCCACCCCATAAAAATTTTATGGGGGTTTTGATCCCTTAAACACCCCAAACTTTTGTGTACGTTCCAATTAATTCATTATTGTGATACTATTAGTTAAACACAACCTTTTTAAAACTTTTTTGCCTCCTAGTATTTTTCCGATAAGCTAGTTTTTATCGAGATGCCGGCTTCTTTTTTAATATATTTACATAAAAGTTTTTATGAGAGTTTTGTTCTTTTAAACTCCCCCAAATGTTTGTGTACGTTCAAATTAAACTATTAATGTGATACCATTAGTTAAACACAGTGTTTCTAAAACATTTTTGCCTCTTAGTCTTTTTTTGATAAGTCACCTTTTATCGAGATGTGGCTACTTTTTTAAAATGGATAGCGCTTATCAAAAAGGTACCAACAGCCATTTTGCAGTTTTGAGTAAATTAAGATTAAAGATTTATCAGTTTTAAAAATCGGCATTTTATCATTTTTTAAGTTTCTCAATTTTTTTAGGGGAAAGATTGAGTTTAGATATTTGTCTTCTATAAAAAAATATAATAAAATAGTTTTTCTCTTTTTTGTAGTATGAAATGGCGCTTGGTTCTTTTTTGATAAAATCTAAATAATGTATATGAATCTGTTTAAATATTAATTTTAGGATTTGGATCTTTTATATAAAACTACTGTTTACTTGGATCCTTTTATTAAATAACAGAACATTAATAAGTTGTTCGTACCATTCAATTATAACCTTTTTTTAATAACCTGTCAACATTCATTAAGCGTTCATTATATTTTAATGTACATTTACACTGAAAGTCGATATATATTTTTGTTCCTTCAATATTCCTTTCAGTGTGTAGTGTTTTTTGTTACCGTCTTTTAATTTTTTTTCTGGATTTAAAAGACTGTCCGGGATATTTTGCAAATCCCCCTTTCTTTAGTCGACCTGTTAGACGAGTGTGGTGTTGTGGTTCATCTTCTTGTTCATCATCTTGTTCTTGGTCTGTAGAGTCAAATCAGACTCATCAGCTTCTTTAATCATCTTATATATTTCAGCACTTCTTAAAGAGGATTATCAGAAGGACTCTACGAAAACACGTTAATCAAAAGAAAACCAAATGATTGAAATAAATTGTCAAAAGGAATCCAAGCGACATGCGACATGATAAAACTTTCGTCGCTTGGATCCGTTTAGAGATAAACAGAGTCCTATAATTCATAACACGCAACTTGGTAACCTTTGCCAAAAGAGGTCTCTGACGTTTAGTTGGTGCTTGGGACTTTTTAGATAAACAAAGTTTAATATTATCGGCCAGTTAATGTAATTAAGTCAGAAATGGCAATTTGGCGCTTGGTACCTTTTAGATAAGCGCTATCCAAATATACCTAAAAATGTAAATTATAAATACATTTTCAAATTATTAACAGGTCTCTATGATCCTACTTAACCATATATACAAATATGTGGTGGATTCGGTAAATATTCAAAATATCTCGATAAACACTGGCTTATCGAAAAAGTCCTAAGAGGCAAAAATGTTTTGAAAACGGTGTGTTTAACTAACGGTGGCACATTAATAATTAAATTGGAACGTACACAAAAGTATGGGCGGTTTAAGGGAACAAAACCCCCATAAAATATTTATGGGGTACACAAATTTCACTTTAATTTTTATTTAAGATGCTGCTGCCATAAGAATGCCACAAGTCTATTTTAAATGAAAAATCTATAAGAGTTTTCTATATGAAAAAAAAATTGATTTTCATTTTATAACTTCAAAGGGCTGTAACTTTTTTTGTGTGCACTATTGTATATAGGTAAGTGAGGTTCAATCAACCTATTTTTGACCCCAGAATCTGTGGTATAATTGTTGTACAATCTTTTCGGGACATTCTGTATATTAGTGTTATTTTCAATTACTCTTTATTATTATAAAAAAACGCGTATGTCAGAGATGAGATACTTGCGACTGTTCTAGTAACTTTGGTGGGCGAGCCTATCGGACTATTAATGGAAGAACTATTCTCGCATTAAAAATCAGTGGGGTAGAATGAATATACATCATACCACCCGGGTTACATCTTCGATTCGCCTTTTCTGACAAAGTTATTCATTCCTCATGATCTGGATCCTGTGGTCTATGTATGTCTGTTGAGTTAAAAGTATTGACACTCTTGAAGTTCTCTCTGCTTTCAGATCCAAGAAATGAATATTCTTTTTAAAGGGTTGGAGGGACCTATGGTTTGAAATTTTCGATTTTTTTAATATTGTATATGAGCGTTCATAACTACAAGAATACTCTCTGAAAATTTCAGATTGATCGGAGTAAAATTACCAGAGATACAACATGTTGAACATCCCTACCTTCGACTCGCTTTGCCGCAGTTTGGCGCAAGCATGCTGGAGCGACGTAAGAAATTTTCAACAACTGTCACCCTTTTCGTTTGTAGATTACTTCGCGATTCAAAAACATATTCCGGCGTGTATCACTTTATGATTTGAAAACTTCTCTTTCAAAGGCGGTGGACATTGTAACTCAAAAACTATTCGGCCGATCCACCTGAAGTTTTGCATACAGTTTCTTTGGACATTTCGAGAGGTAACGCTGTCGAGATATAATTGATTTTATGCTTTTGCTATATATAATTTCGCTTTTTTGAGTTCCGTGTGATACCAAGAACTCAAAGATCGTTAAAAATAAAAAACTTGACAGCATTACCTCGAGAAGCTCATAAGTAGACTTAGGCCAATAGGCAAATTGCATATTTTGCATATAATGCATAAAAAATGTAAAAATGTCAAATTTTGCATATTTTTATAAAAGTGAGTATAAAGTGCATATAATTTGAAAATTTGGTGTCAACTATATATTTTTATATTCAAACTTAGAGATAGCATGAAAATTCCAATATTTAATTTTATTTTATAATCACTTGGTATTCAAATTATTGGTATAGTAACTATTAAAAGACAGCGGCTTATAGTTTTGTCACGTTTTGTCCTGGAATTAAGAGTTTGTGTTTGCCAGTTTAAGTCTCTAGGTAAAAATTTTTATTTTGACGGTCAGTTTTACTTGGTTTCAGTTTTGTTGTAAAATTGGAGGAGTAAAAAACGTGTATTTCTAATTGTGAATAATTATTGTGCTTTGAAAATGCCGAAAATAAGCAATGTTTCAACTTGGAAAAAACCTTACAAAGAGCTATCTATGGATATGGATAAAGTTTATTGCTCATGTGGCAAAACCATAAGTACATACGTATTATCTTTTATTTTATTTTAAAAATTTACACGGTTGTACAAACAAAGATTTTAAAATTGGAGATTGTGTTTAAGAAAAGTACCGACACAAGGCTAGTTCGCAATAAATCGATGTATTTTTTCTTTTTTTGAACATTTTTTAAACTCTTTGCGATAAAAAATAGGATACCTATTTAAAATTCAAATCATTCAATAGCCTACTGAAAGGTCACTAACATTTTTTTAATAACAATAGCATAGTTTGTTTTAATTTTGGTAAAAACAAAAACATATCATATATTGGACTTAATTAATTTATGCCCGGTTGCACCAACATATCTTAAGCTTAAGTCAAGAATATCATAAGAATTAATATAATATAATTATAATATATTACAATAAGAATACCATAATATAATAATAGATATATGGGCCATTCCACGAACATACGCCTGTTTTGGATTATTTCGACAACGAATATTTTACTGTGCAATATAAGAAGTACGAAAGTAAATGGCGCTAATAATTATTCCAATAAACAACAAGATAATTTGCAATTTACTTCCATTCTTCTTATTTTGCGCAGTAAAATATTCGTTGTCAAAGTAATCCAAAACAGGCGTATGTTCGTGGAATGGCCCATAATTGATAATAAGGTAAGAACCTAACATTATGGTGCAACGTAAGTGATATTCAAGGAGGCCCTATCTATAAACAGAGTTTAGCTAAGTGGAGCTTAAGATATGTTGGTGCAACCAGGCATAAGTGCTTTTAATTTATGCTCACAGTATTTTTTCTTTAAATGTAAACAGAATAGACCAAGAGCCTCTTGTAAATATTTGGGGGTTCTTCCTTCTTGTACAGTCATTTCTTGACATTTTGAAGATAACTACACAGATTTTTATTTGATTTATTTAAATATTTTAATTGTTATGCAAAAACGGTTCATTAATAATTTATTTCTACAATCGTAGATTTTAAAAATGGGTCCAACTATAAAATATTTATATTCTTTTTAAATTTCATCTGAAAAAAAATTTCAAATAGATAAGCATGTCGGAACCGCTAAACATTTAGCTAAAAAAGTAAAAACCACATCCGGTGAAAAATATCAACCTTCAAGTTCCAAAAAACAAACCCAACAAGAAACTTTTAACGAAGACTTGTGTCGTGCATTAGTATCTTCTAAAATACCGCTTTCAATATTATCTAATGAAATCTTTAGTTCTTTTTAAAAAAAATATTGCAAACAAAACATTCCCAGTGAACGAACTCTAAAGAGAAATAATGTCAATTTTTTATACTCCTCAGTTATCCACAACATAAAAGCCGAAATAGGTAATAATTACTTTTACATATGTGTGGACGAGACCACTGACTCGTCAGGAAGATACATTGTGCACTTATTGATTGTTGTACTTAGCGATGAAATTTTTGCAAAGTCGTATTTAATTTCCTGTAAGCAAGTGGAAAAAACCAATGCTCTAACAATATCACGGTTTCTACAAAAAGCATTAGCAAACTTTTTTTTTCTGCTGCTGTGCCTAATGATAAATTATTGCTTATTTTATCTGATGCCGCACCATGTGAAAGCAGAACAAAATTGAAAAATATTTTATCCAAAGTTAATACATGTCGCTTGTTTAGCGCATGGAATAAACAGAGATGCGGAGGAAATTTTAAGAAAAAAATTTCCACTAGTTAACAATTTAATAGCGAGCGTCAAAAAGGTATTCCTGAAATCACCTGTAAGAATACAACGTTACAGAGATATGCTTCCTGCTGTACCGCTGCCACCGCAACCCATTTTAACACGTTGGGGAACATGGTTGGAAGCAGCTAATTTCTATGCTGATCATTTTGTTGATAAAAAAAATAATTAACCTTTTAACGGATGATAGTTGTCAATCTTTATTGGAAGCTAAGAAAGCCTTCCAAAATAACATCCTCCAACAGCAACTGTCATTCATAAAATCAAATTATAGTTTTGTCCAGAAAACTATAATTCAATTAGAATCCTCCAAACTACCATTGTTAGAGAATACAGTTTTAATAAAAGAATTTGGGTCGTTGTTTCAAAACGTTAAGGTACCATTGGAAAGGAAATTTTTAAAAAATTTAAAGTAACCGTGGAAGAAAATATTGGTTACCAGGTTCTTGCTGAAGTGGTTCAAGTACTAGCTGGGACATTTATCGAACCACTTAATTTAGAACCATCTATTACATTAAATTTGAAAAATGCCCCAGTTACATCAGTTGGTGTCGAAAGAAGTTTTTCTATTTACAAATATATGTATTCAGATAGAAGCCATAAGTTTTTATTGAAAATTTTGAACATCATTAATTTGATAATCTATTGTTACCACAATTCAAAATAATATTTATATGTTAAAATAATTGTATATGTTATGTATTTATAATATTGTAAGTATTTTTATAAATAAAAGAATATTGTAAATATTTTATATTACATGCATATTTTCTAGATAAATATGCATATTTTGCATAAAATACTGCATAATTTTGCATAAAATTCTGCATTATTATGCACATGTTTCATACTTTTTTATTTACATATTTGCTTAGGTCTACTCATAAGCTAATAAAATCTTTTTAAGTTATTTATTTCACATGATCCAGAGACAAGTTCTGATGTCCACTGCAAAATTCATTTTTTTGAGGTGTCTGTAAAAACTGGCCACGGTTGGCTTAGTTTTTAATATTTTCCCTTGAATTTTTTTTAACATTCCTTGCTTATTTAATTTAAAAATAAAATAGTTGTACCATAATTTCAAAAAAAAATCGCAAAAATGTGCTTGAAATGTAGATTAAAAACCAAACTATTATTGCTTGGTTAAATTTATGTATAGAAAAGTCAGCTGTCATTGAACCAGATGAAGATTAACAAAAGGACAAGAATTTTGGAGCTGTTTGCATGATCATTTGCCATATCTACACAACACCTGCTTTTTGGACTACACCGAAAAATTATGCATGGTTTAATAGAAGCTCGAATGGATGATTAAGATAGGCCTATAATAGAAAATTTATGCTGAAACCAATCAGCAACAATAAGAATAAATCTTGAAGATGAACCACCGGAAGTGATCCAGATTCTGCAAAGTGTTAGGCAAGGATGCATACTTTCATCTCTATTATTTAACCTATTTTCTGAAAAAATATTTAGCCTTGAAAAATTGCCAACGTCGAATATTTTTTATAAATGGGGAACGCCTAAGTATCATCCGATATGCGGATGATACCGTCATTTTTGCAGATGGTATGAAAAGTTTACAACAGCTAATGGACGACATAAATGAGTAGATTTGTAGTAGGAATCAACATGTTTTTATTGATCTATCTTATGCTGTTGTGAGCTTCGAGTTTCTACTAATTTTCTCGTTTATTATTTTATCTCTCAGCGTTGGGCCAAGCACTGGGCGTTTCTTTTTTATTTTGTTATTTCTAACTGTGTGTCTGTTCTTTTGGTTATAGTAAAATTTTCGGCTCCGTATCTAAGGACGGGCAAGATACACTGGTTGAACGCCCTTCTTTAGATACTGTTGGGCACTTCCGATTTAAAAATGTATTTTAATATTTATCATGGTAACTAAGCTCAGGCATATTCTTCTTTGTAACTCACATATCTGATTATTTCTTGTGACTTTCAGTTCAATTAAATTTTTTTGCGTGGTCTTGATGTCGCAAAAATCTCTTGTTGTAAGTTGGTCATGGTGATCATTTTACTTTTGATTTCATTAATTTTTAATACCACTTTTTCTGTTACTGCAATAAATTCTGCCAGCATTCATTTAGTCACGTGCTATTAAATAATAATATATGTCATCTGCAACGCCAGGTTATTTAAGTAATCTCTTTCAATGATGATTTATTTGTCCTCCCAGCTCAGTATTCTGATATTATTGAGAAAAATTTTGAAACCATAGCATAATGTATTCGATAATGCAAATAATTGATAATATTATAATAAAAGGGTGGAAATCGAAACGTCAAATAAACCTAATTTTAAAGCCAAATTGTGACTTATTCTCAATAGAAATAGTGAACTGCATTAAGATGGCACAAGAAAATAGCTTTAGAACAATATTATAGCAAAGAGACAAACGAAAGAGTGAGAGCGTGAAGTCATGTTACTATTACATAAAGTAAACATATTAAAATATATTAAAAAATTACTTGTGTAGATGGTAATTTAATTAAAAAATGTTTCTAAAAAAGATCCAAGCTGTAATCAAAGTATATTACAAAGTACATCACAAAAGTTTATTAGGCCATCATCAGTGTAAACTCCAGATCGGCTGTCTCGCAAAACAAGCACATTAACCATGAAATTTAAACCGAAGATGAAGATAACATTGTAGTAATTTTTTAATCTTTAAACATCGAGTTAGTGTCGCCTTTAATTAAGACCAAATGGCTCAAATTTTGTAACTAAAAGGTCATGTGACCAAATTCTCTAGCTAGTTTCAAGTACTTAGATATAGAGTTTATCCTGATGATGATCTGATAAGACCGAAAACGTCTGTGATGTACTTTGTAATATACTTTGATTCCAACTTGGATTTTTTTTTGGAAAAATCGTTTAATAAAATTATATATCTACCATCTACAAATGAAGATTTTTACTTCTTAAATAATTTTTACTTTGGTATACAGCCAATTATAGGGATTTCCCCTTTTTATATAGTAAAAAATATCAAAATACCTAAGATATAAAATCTAATAACAACGAATAATTCGTTACATTACAAAGTTTATTTAGTCTGAGTGGTTATCCTAAATTTTACCCTTTCTAAAATAAGATACACTATGTTCTCCCAATATATACATATAACTTTTATTAAAGAGGGTTACAAAGGCACGCTAAAACATGATGTAAAGCTTCTAATTAAACTTGACTCATCGATCGACATGTCTTCAGAAATTCATAGATACAAATTGCTTCTAACTTTCCAATAATTAATCCTTTGACAATGTTAAAATTGTAGGCGTATTGTATTTATGTCTATTTCACAGAAAGTAATTGGGGATTCCTACGTTTTTGATCAAGAAAATGAAATTTTAGGCACTAGACTAGTAGTCTTAGAATATGTTTAATAAAATCTAATCGTAAGGTTATTCCAGTTAAAAATATTCTAAAATAAAAGCATGTAAAAATTTACAAGAGTTGCGGTTTTAAAAGTTTGGATAAATGAAATGTTTAGAGAAACTATTTATTTTAACCCTACGTTAGGCGCGCGGTTATTGCTGACGAGCTTAGTCGCGCGGTCTACGATTGTAGACCAATAGTTTTTTGTTGTATAATACCGGATTTTGACAAAATTAACAAATTAATGGTTAATAACATGTTTATTTATGTCCGTATTTTAATATTAGATATGTTTTGTTCCTTGGCTTTTCTCATTTTGACAGTGGTAGAATTAAAAACGAGGTCATGATTTTTTGGGTCTTTTTTCGCAAGTAAATGAAAATGGTCACAAAAATAAACTCAATTTAGTAATAAACACAAATATTTTTTATCTTTGAACTTACAGAATGACCAATAGGGATAAATAATAAAGAATAGAACTAAAAAGTAAAAAATAACAAAACTATTAAATCGTCGAAGTGGCACAATTTTCGTCCGTCAAACATTCAGTGCAAATATCCCTGAGATGATCCTTGCATGCAAATTTGTCACATATTTGGCACGCCCTTCTTGTTGACTTATTGCAAATTCTTACACAAATCAACATCGTCCCACGTAAGGTGTTGGAATATTAGGGGGAGGGGGTACGACTTTTCTTGAACTCCGAGCAGTACGCGAGATCGTCGTCCAAAGTTGCGCTCACAACGAGGCGCCGACCCTCGCTCCCTGGTATCCCTCGTACTGCTCGTACCATATTATCGATCGCCAGAGGCATTATTTTAAATGCGAGCGTTCACCAAAATGAAGAGTAGGATACTAAGCTCTAGGCTAGGATACGATGCGATTGTCTCCGTAGTGAGCGCACCCTAAGTTCTCTTAGCAGGGAAGGTATAGTTGATCCATATTCAATTTGCAGTTTGATTAGTTCTCATGCTAAGTTTTCAATGAAGTCGCTTCTTGAAACTTTTTCATTTAGGTTATTATTTATACTCTAAGTTAAAATATATGAACAAAGAAAGTTTTAAAATATAATATGAACATTCAAATAAAATAATATTTTTACAGATGCGCCTTGGTCTATTCTTAAGATCTTCAAATACGGAGAGGAGTGAGGCAGGGTTGCATTTTGTCCCTATTTTTATTTAACATCTATTCTGAGTTCGTTTTTAATAAAGAAGTGGATAATGTTCAATGTGGTATGAATGGCGTCAATATTAATCATTTAAAGTACGCGGATGACACCATGTTATTTGCAAGCAATGATGAAGAACTTAAATGTCTGATTACTAACTAGGAATACCACAACGTGTCATAAATATGGACTCAAGCTAAACACCGCAAAAAGACAAAGGTGATGATAGTCGGTAAAATGCGAATACAACGGGAATTGTTAACAGCTTATATTGTGAACAATTGGAGAGAACTAACAGTTTCACCTACCTTGGTTGTATAATTGGGACATGAGCAAAGAAATTAGAATACGTATAGAGAAGCCAGAGCTGCATTGTTTAAGCTGAAGAAACTGTTATGTGGAAACAATATTACTTTGAGTCTGAAAATTAGATTAGTGAGATGTTATGTGTTCACTACTCTTTTGTATGGTGTCCAAGGTTTGACTTTAACGGATACACTTCTCTGAGTGAAGAAACTGGAAAACTTCGAAATCTGAATGTATCAGCGAATCTTACGAATAAGTGGAGAGAATTCGCAACATGTTGTTTGGAATCTGATAGAAAAAGTTACGGAAGTCGCCAGAACAGTTAAAAATCGCAAACTTTAATATTTTAGCGATGTTATGCGACACACAGGGAGGTATAACATTCTTCTTAACGTGCCCTATCAAGTCCCCTTGACGTTGGCGATTAACATGGCGAAACTGTCTCTGTCTCGAGCTATTCTAAATAGGTGTTCTGCTTTCTTTATTCCTGTCCACTCCCGGATATTCTTCAACGAAGAGGCCTGCTTTCTACCAATTCCTCTGCGTCCTTCGATTTTGCCCATCATAATAAGTTGAAGAATATTATACCGGTCTCCCCTTATTACGTGTCCAAAATAAGTCATCTTTCTATATTTGATGTTATCAAGCAGCTCGCGGGTAGCATTTGCTCTCTTAAGGACTGCCACATTTGTCAGCATAGCCGTCCATGGTATTTTTAGAATACGTCTGTGCAGCCACATTTCAAAGGCCTCCAAACGGTTAATGGTGGATATTTTTAATGTCCATGCTTCGACACCATACAAGAGGACTGACCAAATGTAGCATTTAATCATGCGCTTTCGAAGTTGAAGTTGCAAGGTATCATTACAAAAAAATTACCTCATTTTTAAAAATGTCGTGCGGGCTATCTCGATTCTACATTTTATCTCTTTATCTGGATCTAGTTGTTCAGTAATATGGCAACCAAGATATTTAAAACTGGGTACTCTTTGAATTATATGACCATCAACATATAACAGTGAATCTTGATGGGCCAAACGGCTAAATACCATGTATTTTGTTTTTGAACAGTTTATATTTAGGCCAAACTCTCTTCCCACTCTGTCAATGGCATTTAAAAGGTGTTGTAATCCATTCATATCATCACTTAAAATAACTGTATCGTCTGCATATCTGATTGTATTTATCAGAATTCCATTAACCTTCACACCCCATTCCAAATTATGCAGCGCTTCCTTAAATATTCTATCTGAATACAAATTGAACAACAGTGGTAACAGTATACAACCCTGTCTGACGCCTCTTTGTATTTTGCATATTTCTGTTAATTTTCCATTTATGCAATCTGTCGCTGTTTGACGCCAGTATAATTTTTCTATGATTCGTACATCTTGACTATCAACTCCTTTATCCTTTAGTATTTTAATTAATTTGTGATGTTGTACTCGATGAAAGGCCTTCTCATAGTCAATAAATACAGCAAAGACGTCTTTCCTTTGATCTCGGCATTTCTGCAATAACACATTTAGTGCAAAGAGTGCGTCCCGGGTTCCCAGTCCATTTCTGAAGCCAAATTGTGTTTCATCCTGCTCTTCTTCACATTTATCTCTGATTCTACTGTGGATGATACGTAGAAAGATTTTCAAGGTGTGGCTCATAAGGCTTATCATTCTATAGTCGCTACAGTTTTTCGGACGTTGTTTTTTTGGTAGGGTTATGAATTCGGACTTTAACCAATCTTCAGGGATATCACCAGTCGAATAAACATCATTGAAAAGTTTGACTAGTATTCCAATGTTTTCCTCATTTATGAGCTTTAAAATTTCTGTAAGTATGTTGTCCAACGGTTTTCTTGTTTTTTGCCAATTTTATAGCATGTTGTATTTCTGATTTTAGTATTTCTGGTCCTTCACCTTCATCTAAAGTGTCCAGTTCTTCGGGTCTATCATCGTTATACAGTTCATTTATACAGGGTGTCCCGAAAAGATTGGTCATAAATTATACCACACATTCTGGGGTCAAAAATAGTTCGGTTGAACTTAACTTACCTTAGTACAAATGTGCTCATAAAAAAAGTTACAGCCCTTTGAAGTTACAAAATGAAAATCGATTTTTTTCAATATGTCAAAAACTCTCAAAGATTTTTTATTGAAAACGGGCATGTATCATTCTTATGACAGGCCCACCTTAAAACCAAATTATAGCGAAATTTGTCCACCCCATAAAAAATTTATGGGGATTTTGTTCTCTTGAACCCCCCCCCCCCAATCTTTTGTGTACGTTCCAATTAATTCATTATTGTGGTACCATTAGTTGAACACAACATTTTTAAAACTTTTTTGCCTCTTAGTATTTTTTCGATAAGCCAGTTTTTATCGAGATGCGGCTACTTTTTTACTATATTTACATAAAAAATGTATGGGGGTTTTGTTCCTTTAAACCCCCCAAATGTTTGTGTACGTTCCATTTAAACTATTATTGCGGTACCATTAGTTAAACACAGTGTTTTTAAAACTTTTTTGTCTCTTAGTCTTTTTTTGATAAGTTAACTTTTATCGAGATGTGGCTTCTTTATCAAAATATACCAAAAAATTTAAGTTATAAATAAATTTTCAGATTATTAACAGGTGTCTATAATCATACTTTACCATATACAAATAGGTGATGGATTCGACAAATATTCAAAATATCTCGATAAACACTGGCTTATCAAAAAAGTAATAAGAGGCAAAAAAGTTTTAAAAATATTGTGTTTAACTAACGGTGCCACAATAATAATTTAAATGGAACGTACATAAAAGTTTGGGGGGGGTTTAAGGGAACAAAACCCCCATAAAATGTTATGGGGTACACAAATTTCACTATAATTTTTTTTAAGATCTTGCTACGATAAAGATTTCTCATGTCCATTTTCCATAAAAAACCTCTAGGAGTTTTCGATATATTAAAAAAAATCGATTTTCATTTTGTAACTTCAAAGGGCTGTAACTTTTTTTGTGTGCACTATTGTATATAGGTAAGTGAGGTTTAATCAACCTATTTTTGACCCCAGAATCTGTGGTATAATTTATGACCAATCTTTTTGGGACACCCTGTACATATAATTATACCAGGTAGTTCGAATTTCGTGTTCGCCTATTATCATTTTTCCCGACGAATCTGTTATAGTATGTGGAGTTTTCTTATAATAAAGACCAGCTACTTCTCTAACTTTTTTAAACATATTAAACGTATCATGTTTTTCATTCAACTTTTCTAATTCCTTGCATTTATCCTCCATCCATTTTTCTTTAGCTACCTTTATTTTTTGTTTAATTAGTTTCTGTTTTTCTTTGTATTCTGTTTTGTTTTCTTTCAGTTTTCTTCTCTGCTCCATCAATTCCAGGATTTCATCAGTCATCCATTGTTGTTTTTTGTGCCTCTGCATCGTTGTCGTATATTTTTCCATTACTTTCCAGGTAAGATCTTTAAACGTGTTCCATAGTTCTGTATTGTTTTCATTTGTTGAATTCTTTAGCTGATTATTCAGGTCATTTTCTATTAGCGTTTTGTTGGATTCTGATATATGTAATTTTGGTGTTTTGGGGCTTTCTTCGACTTTTTTGAGCTTCACTTGGATGTCAGCTATTAGAGGGTTATGGTCCAATATCTGCACCAGGATATGTCGTTGATCTCTTGACACCATTCTTAAATCTCTTGTTTACTAGAATTTAAATCTATCTGATTTCTAATTATATGAAGCGAGTTATCTCCTGGTCCCTTCCATGTATATAATCTTCTTTTGTGTAATTTGAACCACGTATTTGCGATTATCGTGTCATGTTATTGACAGAACTGGTATAATCTATCGCCTCTTTCATTGCTCTCCCCTAGTCCATATTCACCTATCAGGTCAAATCTTCGTCCTTGACCAATTTTCGCGTTAAAATCTCCAATAATATATGTGACTTCGTTCCTTTTTAGATTGTTAAGTGTCTGTTTTAATTGACTATAAAATGATTCAACATCATTGTTATATTTCTTTTCTGAAGTAGGGGCATATATCTGGATAACATTGACATTAAACGGTTTACTATTTAATTGGAGTATCGCTAGTCTGTCATTTATAGGTACTAAATTTTTTACATATTTCTTAAATTTAGATGTTATAAATATGCCAACTCCATTCCTATGATGTACATCATCTTCTACACTTCCAGAATAGTATAGTGTGCCTTCATTTTGTTCACATGTTCCCGCTCCAGGCCAGCGGAGCTCACTGATGCCCATTATATCAATTTTTAAACGTTTAACCTCTTGAACTAAGTTACTGAGCTTGCCTGCTGCATAGAGGCTTTTAACATTCCATGTGCCTAATCTGATTGTACTACTAGACATTTTCAAAGTTGTCGTACTTTTTAAATTGTAGGGGTTTCGTGTGGTGACGACCGGGAAGGCCCTACAGTCTGGTGCGCACCCTTCCCTGCCGGATCTTGGTTTCCGAGATCCATGATCAGTAATACTCTGATTATGTTTGGATTGCGCCATGTTAACTTTACTCGGGAGAAATAATTGGAGTGGTTTCCCGTTGCCTTCCCCAATGATTTTTCTGGCGCATTAGGTTTACTCCTGTGGGTTGGATAATCGGAAAGGATTTTTGGATATTTGGTAGGAAACTTGGATCGGGACATGACCTCCCCTATTTGGGTTTGGGGGATAGCCATGGCTTGCGTGAGCAGGGTAATAGATCTGACTTACACCGGGGTCGTATAAGTGTATCTATCCGCTACTACCATATAACATACTCCATTTAAAAACACAAGGCAAAGTAGACAGAAAAAGAGAACCAGATCGAACAAATCATCATGGCTTAGAAACCTGAGAGAATGGTTTACCAGATCTTCTGTATCCCTTTTCAGAGCTGCCGTCAACAAAATTACTACAGCCAATTTGATAGCCAACGCTCGATAATCGAGCACGGCACATGAAGAAGAAAAATAAAAACATACTGTACATATAAATATACAGAATTACTAATTTTTACTCTTTATTTTTATTGTAAAACAGGAAATTTCAATTTCATCGACTTTTAGAAATTCTTTTCTAATCCGCCGGTAATAAGCCTAAAAAAATTTATTCTGTATACATTTTTCGCTTCACGTGACGCGCTTGCTTCAAGTCAATAAAAGTTCAAGTTTATATTTGCTAGGGTTGAAGGGTTTTATTGCTCGCATGAATTATTAAAACATGCAGTGTTTCTTGTATTTTTTTCCATTTTCAATACGATCTGTAACAAGAGCATTATGTTTTCCTTCTTTTTTCATTCAATTTTTAGGCCAATACAAAGAACTTAAAGCTTTGAGAATTTAAAATGTTTCTTGAAAATAAACATTTGAACGAATATTAGTAAAAAATTTACCAATATTTTAAAAAAGAAATGCCAATTACCTGTTTTTTAGACATATGATTATTTGATTCGATATTGGCTTATCAGTCTGTGAGAATTTTTATATATCACTTTTTTAGTAAAAAATGGGAAAAGCGTATGTTGTTTATTGTATTTTACGTTTAATACAATTCAGGCATTTCACAAATTATAAATGCCAGTAGGTGGTACATATTTATATGATTATTATAATTGTCCATATAAACGCTCTTTACAAAAAAATTAAATTAAAAAATCGGCGAGCTTCCGGCACATTTAAATAATTCGTACACGATGCAGTTTATCATGACAATGTGATGATGTTGCCCCCCTACCCAATTTTTTTTTAATTTTTTGGACAATTTTTTTCTTAATTTTATATTATATGGAACCAAAAGATACATACAACTCTAAATTTTCACTTTTCTATAACCAATCGTTATTTTTAATAGCCAACTAATTATCTGCCTCTTCTACATATTATACAAAAATTAATATTTGTCTGTATATCCTTTGTAGAATCGTAAACTATGCATTTGATCATGTAATGACCTTTATCAAAGTTATTGGGTAAGAGCCTGCAAAGGTTTCTTAGTTAGTACAGCTAACCGAAGTGAAAAGGGGGATTGTTCCCGGCATTTTTTGTATTCTTTTGAAAAAACTGTTTTTTCGTAATCTCATATGATTTGGAACCAAAAAATACATACACATACAACCATATACTTTAACTTTTCTATCACAAACCGTTATGTTTTAAGGGGAAAGGCGCAAAATGTCGCCTGCCAAAATTTTTAATGTGTTTTAAATGTATTCGTTTTTTTGTAATCCTGAGGAAACTAATAAGTATTTTTTAAAATTTAAACGCAAAGACTACGTTATTACCGAGGGCGGAAAGTTCCTGAAAACTTCCATAATATTTATTTGAATAAGTTACAGGGTTGAAAATAAAAGACAAAATTTAGTGTGATTTTTAATTGCAACTATTTCATTCAAAAGAAACTTTTTATTTATTTTAAGGAACTTTCGGCGCTCGGTAATAACGTAATCTTTCATTCTGCGTTTAAATTTTTTAAATTATTAGTTTTCTCAGGATTCGAAAAAAATGAATAAATACATTAAAAACACATTGAAAATTTTAACAGGTGACTTTTGCGCCTTTTCCCTTAATAGCCATCTAAATATTTACCTCCTCTACATAAATAAAAATTAACGTTTGTCTGTATGTCGTTTATAGAATCGAAAACTATGCATTTGACACTACGCAAAGTTGTTATGCGTGAGGCCGCGAAGGGTTCTAAGTTTGTATGACTAACTTAAGTGAAAAGGGGTGTTGGCCCACCCTAACGTTTACTTTTAATTTTTTTAGATAAACTGTGTTATCTTAATCTAATATGATGTGGAACCAAAAGATACATACACGCTCAATTTTCGCTTTTCTATCACCAACATTTTCTTTATTTTTTTAATTTTAATTTTTACATTTGCTAGGGCTGAAAGGTTGTGTTGCCAATATGAATTATTAAAACAGGCAGTTTTTTTGTTATTTTTTATTTTCTCATTTTCAATACGATCTGTAATAAACGTATTAAGTTTTCGTTTTTTGTAGTTCAATTTGTAGGCCGATATAAAGAATTTAGAATTTTTAGAAGTTAAAATGTTCCTTGAAAACAAACATTTTAATGAAAATTAGTAAAAAAAATTAACCAATATTAAAAAAAATCAAATTACCTGGTTTTCAGGCATTTCATTTGTTTCGATCTTGGTTTATACATTGGTAACAGTTTTGTTTTCACCCATTTCGAAAAAATGTCGAAGACGAGAACAAAATGTATACTTTAGGTTTCATGACTGTCTGTCCGTTCGTCTGTCTGTCCGCGAATATAATTTTTCTTCGTTATTAAAACATATAGAATAACAAATATGGTGTAGAATCAGAGCTGATAACCGAAATATAGCATTAGAGGTAACAAATTTTACCTCGGACTTCCGGTTTTAGAGTTGCAACAGGAAATACTGTTTTTAAAGTTGCCGAAATAGTACAAGTCACTATTGGACGCGCTTTAGCAAGACGAAAACAAATATATACTTTCGGTTTCATGCCTGTCTGTATGTAAGTGTGTCAGTCCACGACTATAATTCCTACGTTATTAGAAATGACAGAATGACAAATGAGAGCCGAGTAAGAGCTTATTACTTAATATTGTATTAGAGGTGAGTAAATGGAACCTCAGACTTCCGGTTTCTGTGAAAGACGAAAACAAATATACTTCCTGTTTTTATATCGCCTTCGGTTAAAAAGGTGTAACCGGAAGTAAATCATAATTCTCAGTTATTTTTCCTGTCTAACTCTTCTATTACTAATCGGGCGTTTTTGCTTTTATAGAGACGTGTCCATTTTGTATAATATATGAGCGAAACACAGACATTTAAATATATATTTCCTAAACACTTTTTATTCTTCATTATTCTGTTTTAAAAATACTAAATAATAAATTGAATTGTCCTTGGCATTTCAAGTACATAATTAGATTTGAACTCTTAAATGTCACGATAAATTGATTTATTTATATAATATTTTCTAGACAATTCTATTCGAAGACACTTTATTCCGTTTATTTATTTATTGAGTCTGTTTAATTCCATCGATATTATCTATGAGTTCTTTGATATTTTTATGAGATGGAGATTTGTGCAATTGGCTGTTAGTTTCGACGGTAGCGCTCTCTTGCTGTTTGTAACTTGTACTTTTCTGATAAAATGGGTGTATGTGAAATATATAAAACGAGAAAAAAAGATGTTTATCTAGAAAAACACCAATTATGAACTGAAATATTATTGTAACCTGATTACTGAACGAATACACAGAATTAATAGTAAAAGTAATTATGATTTTTTATTTTATTCATTTTAATTTTAATATTTAATATATAAATTCGTGCGACTGGATGACTGCTTACGCAAGAGGCCATTGAGAAAAAGAAGAAGTTGATGTGAAATTTAGAGGTTACCTCTATTTTTATTGGCTGTGAGTTTCGTCGGTAGCGCTCTCTCGGGGTTTGAAACTTGTACTTTTCTGATAAAATTGTTCAAGTTCAATATACAAAACTGCCACTAATAGCGCTTTCGAAAACTGTCAAATCCTCTCTACTCATCGGCTCACAGCGAATAGGCTGTGGTACAATTTGGTCTAGTAAAATGACGTCACATTACTGTAATGTTACAATAATGTGATACAATCCAGTGATGTGACATAGCTAAATGCTACGTCATTACTTTTTAAATCAGTATTGCCCAAACTTTCTTAAATTAGGGACCCCTTTTGTCATATCTCTATATGAATAAAACACCAATCTCATAGAGCAGGGGTTCCCAACCAGTGTACGCGTACCATTAGTGGTACGCGGGAAGAATTCAGGTTGTACGCGTCGCGTGGGTAAAACAAGCGATTACTCACAGTAAGGTTTTATAGAGAAGTTTGGCATAGAAAATAATAACAATTCTATTCCTCAATGTGTTGCTTATTTAGAAACGCTTTCCAATCAAGACATAAAGCCTTCTATGATGATACGTCATCATCATACAAAACACTCTGATTTCATTACCAATCAAACTTTTTAAGAGAATATCTACTTTTTTAAGAAAGAAAATAAATGTATGACTAGCTTTGTAAATACTTATACAAACTTAATGACAACGTTCTACCTTGCTATAAGTTTATAGTTATAAAATGGCAAAGAATGGAAAGCCTCACATAATAGGTGAGACTCTTTTACTACCGGTCGATTTTGAAATGGCCCAAGCCCAAACCGTTCAAAGAGTTTTTGTATTGCAAATCACTTGAATCAAACACTACAGCGGAAACTATTTTTAATACAATAAATGAGTATGAGCTCAAAATACGCATTCCTTGATCAAAGTGTATTGGTTTTTGTACAGATGGAGCAAAAGCTATGTCAGGTAAATTGGATCGCAGCAAAAATAAAGAAAGTTGCTCCTGAATACCAAAGTACACCTTGTGTCATACACCGAGAAGAATTAACTAATAAAGGTATGTCGGAAAATATGATCTCCGTTTTATCACATGCTGTGAAAGTTATTTTCATAAAGGCTAGGTTTCTTAATTCAAGATTATTCTCCTTGATGTGTGAAGATATGGGTGGCAAATTCAAAACTCTTTTGTTGCACACAGGTTCTTCAGGGAGTAAACACAACTTCGTTCACAGCCAATGAAAAAATAAACTCCTTCAAGAAAAAGCTTGTTCCTTTATGTTCTCAAATAAAGGGGAAGGCTGTATCTGCTTTTCCTACGCTGTCATCATTCTTTGAAGAAAACGAAATATCTAAATACCCGATGTGGTTGCTGATATAAATCTTCACTTGAAATCTCTTCAAGAAAGTTTTAATAAATATTTCTCTGAAGATTATTCCAAACTTGACTGGACCAGAACTTGACTGGATCGGAATTTAAAAGAAGACTTATCTATGAAAGATATGTTTTAAAGAGAAATCCTCAATTGACTTCTGAATCGGGTGTAAATCCGAGTATGAAATGCTCTCCCTACAAGCTATGCTGTTTTTGATGCCATTTGTCAATAGTTACTTTTGTCAAACTAGTTTTTCTGCACTATTGTATGTAAAAAATAAAAAATAAATATAGAAATCAACTAAGAAATGTTGAAGAGAACTTCTGAAGAGAATAAAATTTGTAAGTTCAATAATTATTCCTGCAACTGACACTTTAATCACAAGCAAACTGCAACAAATTTGGCATTAATCTCGATATACAATGACTAATGTTGATTTTTGTTGATTTGACATGTTTCTGATATTAAATATGTTTCTAAAAAAATTAGCATCGAGGGAGGGGTCCTTCTATTCTATGCCCCTCCCCCACCCGGGGTTTGGTGGTACGCCAAAATCTTCAAAATATTTCAGGTGGTACGCAGTTGCTAGAAGGTTGGGAACCCCTGTCATAGAGTGTTTGTAAGCCAGATTCGATATATTTATAGTTGATTTGAATTAATAATTTGATCAGGTATCCCTTAAAAGGTAAATTGTTTGCGATTTTCGTGAAAAATCGATTGAAAACATAAGAATAGTTGAAACTTTCAATCACGACTAGGTTTAGAAAGTTTTGAATTTTTGAAAAAAGAATTCTAAAGAATATTTTTGCGTACAATATGCTTTTCTACTGATTCTATCGGGTATTGACCTATTGATTACTGAGTCTTGGGAAATAAGAACTTCTGATCAGGGTGATCGAAGCCAGGAGCTTCTTCACCCGGGAAGCTAGCAGCAGTTAAGTGTCCCTTGTCCACGGTCACGGATAAAGTCCATAATTGCATCCAAGGCCACGAAGAATACTTCCGGTAGAGCAAAGATGGCGGAGTTGGCAACCCTTGATTTTAGGGATAGTATAAGATCACAAACCTAAATGCGTGTGACCCGGAACGGGCGGCTTCAAACAGCATCGGTATTCACAATGAGCGGCTGAATTAAAAACTCACCAACCCGCCTTGCCAGCGTGGTGTTTCAAGGAAAATACCTACCAACAAAATGTCAGATTTTAAAACAGACGCGGATGTACCCCAGGTAAGTATAGCGAGAAATCGAAAGTCTCACACTGATTTTTCAGTCTGTCCCAAGGATTCTGGGGGGACGAAAAACCTTTAACACTCTTTATCTGTACCTACAATACCAGAATATTATTATCTGAAGAAAAAGTGACTGAAATGGAAATTGAGATGTTAAAAGTAAAATAGGATATCATTGGAGTCAGTGAAGTAAAACGACATGTTGAAAACCTGACAAAGCTAAAATCAGGGGATATTTTACAGTATAGGTAGTGAAACCGAATCAATCGGGGGAGTTTGTTTTTTATACACAAAAGACTTGCAGATGACATAGTAATTACAAGAAGCATATCCACAAAAGTAGCTCATTTAATCGTAAAGCTAAAGCGAAGGTATAAAATAAAGATTATTCAGGTATACGCCCCAAAAACGGACCACCAAAACACTACACGATTATATGCGGCAACTTTAACGCAAAGATCGGTCTAAAGCAGGGTGAACAGGAAACAGCACTAGGTAAATTTGGATCCTGAGGCAGAAACGAGCGTGGACAAACATTACTAGAATCTCTATTACAATAAAATCTATATCAGATAAATAGTTTCTTCTCTAAAAGAGATCACAGAAGATGGACGTGGAAAAGTCTAGATGGCAAGACCAGAAACGAGATAGACTATATAATCAGTGACAAAAAATATATATTCCATTCCACGATGTCAAAGTCCTAAATAAGTTTACCACAGGCAGCGATCATAGAATGGTAAGAGCCAAACTAAAATTAGACTTAGAAACAAGAAAGTAAAAAATGATTAGGAAGAAAGCCAACCCAATATGGAACGACCCAACGAATTTAAATTAATAACAAGGCAATATCAATAAAATCCTACAACACAATAATGCATGAATAATATAAATGCCCTAAACGAAAATATCGTAGAAGCTGTTCAAGACGCTCCAGTAAAATGCTGCCCTAAAAGACGCCAAGACGAAAAAATAACTATTGAAACAAAAACAAAGCAACTAATAGAAACTAGAAGAAAAATCAAAGGAAACGAAAGCATTGACAAAGAACTGCGAAAAATAAATAAAGAAGTATCAAAAGCCATATGGAAGGATTTAAGGAAATTTAGGCATGAAAAATCCACCGAACCATAGAAGAGAACAAAAGTCTGAAAGTCCTGAGAAGACGGTTAAACAATGGAAAATGCGAAATACACAAACTAAAGAACAAAGAAGGAGTACCCACATCAAATAAAGAAGAACTACTACACATAGTTGTTGAAGACTTCTATCAAGAAATACACACACGTCAAAGATAAGACCAAGCGAACTTGGAAGCTGCCGCATCACGCAAAATTATCAGCCAGGGTTCAGAGCCCCTGCCAGAGATCACACTAAGCGAAATCCAGGACGCAATGAAGAAGATGAAAAACAACAAAACGCCAGGAGAAGATGAAGTCGTAATAATAGAAGCTATAAAGATGGGCGGACGTGCCCTTCTCAACCAAATAAACATTTTGTTTAACCTTTGGAACAATTCAGTAACAATCTTACTACACAAGAAAGGAGACAAGGCGCACCTAGAAAACTATACACCCATCAGATTATTGAACCACATTTAATATTTACCCGAATAATTACAAAAAGACTAGAAAAAAAGTTGGATTTATACCAGCCCCGAGAACAAGCTGGCTTCCGCTCAAAATTCGGAACAAACGATCACCTACAAACAGTAAAAACCCAAATAGAAAAATCGATAGAATATAACAGATCACTGGTGCTTATCTTCTTAGACTTTCACAAAGCTTTCGGCGCTGTGAAATTAGACAGCATTATAACTGCTCTGATCAATAGTAGAATAGACTACCGGTTTACAAAAGTGGTTCAAACGTTACACCAAAACGCCACAATTCGTGTAAAACTACATGATACCACCAGAGAAATTCATATCAAGCGAGGTGTGAGACAGGGCGACACTCTCTCACCTAAATTATTTATAACGGTCCTCGAATACGCATTTAAAATGCTAATGTAGCAAAATATAGAAACAAAAATAGATGGAGAAATGCTCAATCATCTGCGTTTTGCAGACGATATGGTACTTATTATCAAAGTTCTGGGTGAAGCACAACAAATTCTACAAGAATTAGAAAATATTTCTTCAACAATAGGTCTAAAAATAAACATCAGTAAGACCAAATTTATGACAAATTTATTTCTCAGCGAACACCTCATCATCATCATGGCTTATTCACTCCTGGCGGAGTATCCGCCTCCCTTTTAAGCTCTCTGATTCATTTGTTGCGGAGAATCAGTCCGCTGTTGTCCTCTATTATTATAGCAGCGTGTGTGACTTGGCCCTGTCTACAATTTTCCTCCATTCTTTCTGGTCCTTACAACGCTCCTTCCAATTGTAGATTCTCAGATTCCTTATGTCTCCTAAGACTTGATCTCTTCATCTTGTTTTGGGTCTTCCCTTTAGTCTCTTTTTTGTTGGTCTCCAGCCAGTTATTTGCTTTAGAGTCTGGGTTAGCTGTCTCTGTGTGTCCCAGCCACCTGAGCCTTTGCGCCTTCATGAACTTGATTATGTCTTCACCCTGGATGACTTCTTTAATTTCTTCATTGGTTAATCTTCTAAATTCGCCTACACTTATCATCACCGGTCCCATTATTCGTCGAATTATCTTTCTCTCTAAGATTTATAATCTCATTTTATCTTTTTGTGTTAGGCACATCGTCTCAGCGAACATAATCAAGTGGTAGAATTGACAGAAAAGTATATATATCTCGGTCATGAAATCGGAATAGGCGAGAACAATCAGACCTGCGAATTTCAAAGACGAATAACACTTGCTTGGGCGGCGTATGGTTCACTAAAAGACATCTTTAAGAGTAACATCCCGATAGCTATGAAACGGAAGGCATTTGACTAATGCGTTCTTTATATTATGACATACGGAGCAGAAACTCTCACTCTCATAAAAACAACAGTATTAAAAATGCTAGTGGCACAAAGGCGCATGGAGATTTCGATTCTCGGCGTGACAAAAACAGACAAAAACAGGAACCAAGACATATGGAAAAAAACAGGTATCACTGATGTCGAACGTATAGCTAAGCTGAAATGGAATTGGGCAGGTCACATAGCGAGACTAAAAGACTCAAGTTGGACCAGAAAACTAATTGACTGACGCCCAAGAGAAGACAAACGCAGCAGAGGACGATCACCAAAACGCTGGACGGACGACACTAAACGAATATATAAGAAATGGCAACAAGAAAAATGGGAGAGACCTATGTCCAGCACTGGACAGAAGTGGAACACCAAAGCCACGTATCTACAAAGTTTTATCCAATTTAACTGTATAACGGTAGAGCCCATAGCTCGCGCATTCGAGTCTCCAGCAGATCATCGGCACATCGAATGCACGCTGTCCCACTAGAGTTGCTAACGCTGCCGGTGAATGCTAGGCTAGGAGATGATCCATCTAAATTATATAAATAAAGATCGAGGTAATAGAAAGCCAGCTCAAGCTGGAGAAATTATTTGGTAAGAACACAAACCGTGCCACCAGGTAATTTTTGGTGGCTCGGTTTGAGTTCTTACCATAACCCAATCGGGCTTCAACGAATTGAGTTGGAGCCAAACTGATTCTCATAGGAATTGAGTCAAAGTCAGCCATGGAGTGATTCAGGATTGATGAATCGCTCTCGGCGATCGTAACTGTAAATTGAACGATCACTTCCACCTTCATCTTAGTGATTTGTCGATAATATGTTTGTCGATGTTCTAACGTTATAACCATATTTTAATGTCAGGAAATACAATTTTATTTTTCTTTGCATATAACTGCAAGGGGACTTCCTTCTAGCCGGAACGGAGAATAAAATATTATTTTGAAACTTTTATTTTATTGTGTTGAGATAAACGAATATATCTAAAAATTTAAATTAAACCATTTAAATTAAATGGTTGGAAGTTGTCGTGGTATGTGGAAGTACTATAAAATATTACCATGGGGGAGACACAGATGTAGAACTGTCTCAAAATCAGGGAGGGATGTATAAGACAAGCTCAGATTCATGCCACTATTTCCCAAGGTCCCTGCAGGCTACCCAATCAGAACTCTAAGGGTTCGACAAAACACAGTATCATATGGTATAGCATGATATAGTCAACCATAGGAGAGAGGGATGAGTTAAAGGTTTATGAGATTATAATGGAAATGTGACATGAACGGGACCCAGAAAGAGTAGTGAGACTATTAAATTTGGTTATAATGTGAATAGATGGGGTGAAGATAGTCAGAAAATTATGGATGAAAGTTTAGAGATGGAGATGTATGTGGGTGATGATAGCAGATGTTATTTTGTATGTGTATCATTGGGTAGACGATGATGGTTAATGAGTAGAGGCTTACTTATTCATCTCTACCCATTAACCATCATCATCTACCCAATGATACACATACAAAATAACATCTGCTATCATCACCCACATTTATCTCCATCTCTAAACTTTCATCCATAATTTTCTGTGACTCTATTCACCTCATCTATTCACATTATAACCAAATTTAATAGTCTCACTACTCTTTCTGGGTCCCGTTCATGTCACATTTCCATTATAATCTCATAAACCTTTAACTCATCCCTCTCTCCTATGGTTGACTATATCATATGACGGTCTGTTTTGTCGAACTCTTAGGGTTCTGATTGGGTAGCCTGCAGGGATCTTGGAAAATGGTCTCATGAATATGAGCTTGTCTTATACATCCCTCCCTGATTTTGAGACAGTTCTACATCTGTGTCTCCCCCATTGTGATCTTTTATGGCACTTCCACATACTACGGCAACGTCCAACCATTCGAATAAAATCGATAACTTGCTATCAACATTAAATTGATTTTCTAAGCCCTAGATCTCCATATAAGAGGGCTTGATAACGTTTATTAAGTTTTCGTTGGTAATACGTGTAATGTGGTTTGCCTATCTCCTTCATCACAAATATTCTAACTTTTATATCAAGTCCATTTTCATTTTAACAGATTATTTACCATAGTGGGAGGGACTGTTTTTATTATTAATAATTTAACAAACTTTACAATAAATATCACAAAACCAACAGGGAAATTTTAACTTCTTGTGGAACTGTCATTTCTGTCATGTCACCATTCAGGATTTCTGCTATCAAAGTCACTTGCTTCCACACAGCCATGATGTGAAAAAGTCAAATTTAGCTCAATGGTACCTCGAGCGTAAAACATTGGATATTTTGTACATCCATATCCCATATGTAAAGTCATATCATTTTTATATATTTCCATGACGGATTAATTTTAAAGGGTTTTTACCCTAATATTTTTACTTTGGTGGTTAGCATGTTTGATTCAAGTCATTATAACCTATAACTTTTTAGAAGCATAGACAAAATTTTAAATACTTTGCATCATTTTATCAGGATACACATTTTAGGAAACACTGATGATGATCGGTCAACCGATTGAAAACTAGTTCTGTTTGTTTTATGATGTAGCCCTGTATAGGGATTTTAACTAATATTCCTTTTATAAAGGATTTCATGGTTTTCTAAAAAAAATTTGTAAACATGTGGACGACGACCACGAACGTCGTATAACATTTCATATGCATTTTTAGATCTAATGTGACATTTTTTGACACCGAGTTTTTGTCTCAACTCGTTATTTTAAAAATGTCGTCTATAGACGTTGTGTCACATTAGATCAATGGAAATTAGACGTCTATAGACGTTCTGTCCATCAACGTGTTGAAAGCTAGACTAGCCTAATATTCGACTAACTCGCATACATTGTATAAAAAACTGAGTGTAGTGCAAGGTTGAAAAGAAAAATTTTAATGTAACATTTTTTTAGCGCTTATCCTTCAATTTGATGCGTTTTAATCGGTTTTCCAACTCGTTCAAGAATCGTTTTATTACCGAGGCTATAGGTTCAATGGGGTCTTTTACATCCTAGATAAATGGTACTTACATCAATATTGCCCTGACTGGTTTGGCTTTACATTTTAATTAATTTTATTTACCAATACAGATTTTTCTTTGAATAACTAATTAACTGACTTCATTCTGTGGTCTGTGGCCCATTTTATTTTACTTATAAACATGTTATCCGTTCGGGATTTATATACCAGTATGTTTCTCGTCATAATATATGTTTAATAAAAGTAACTGTTACTCTTGTACATCCTATTAAATGTGGCCTATTATGTAGGTTAATTAGCCATACTGTACATCCACAAAAACATAACAGAAAAAATAGATGCTGATCGTAGATCAAGAATAAGATGAGAGACGTATATAAATGACTTGGGAACAATTTAAAAAAAAATCTATTGATCTGTTGACGGCGATAAGAGGGTCATGTGAGTTTTAATGGCATATTCAATGCATGTTGTCACAGCCACAAGGCAAGCAGCAAGAATAAGTGGTTGCCTCCGAGAAACCATATGGAGAAACAAATATCTGACCACGGAAAACAAAATAAAAGTATTACAAGACAGCAGTAAAACCAATCTTAATATATACAGAGGAGACAAGAACCGATACAATAAAGACGAAACAACAGATAAACAACATCGAAATGAAAGTATTAAGATCAATAGCGGGTATATCATTAAGAGACAGACAAAGCAACACAAGTATACGCGAACAATGCCAAATTCAAAATATAATCAGGTGGATAAAAACAAGAAAAAAAAACTGGAACGAACATTTAAACCGCATGGGACCATATAGATTAGCAAACAACTGTAAAAGCAACAGGCCGTATAGCAGTAGACCCGTTGTAAGACCGCCGAAAAGGTTGAAAGACAATGTAGAATGTAGAGTCCACAACAACTGAAACAAAATAAGAGGCAGACAGACAGGAGTAATCCTAATCGCACGAAGAAGAAGAAGAAGACGAAGAAGAAGAAGAAGAAGAAGAAGGAGAAGAAGAAGAAGGGAAATAGATAATTGCAATATGTAATGTTATAAAATTTGCGAACTCAATGTCATACTTTCAGTAAAATATTTTATTACTTACTTACTTACTTACTTAAGCCGTCTTCTTGTACCTTACGGTGTCGAGGTAAGTGGAGAAATCAAACGTCTCCATGACTTTCGGTCAGTTGCTAGTCTTTCTGCTTCTCTCCACCCAATATTTCTTTTTACGCAAGCCTTTCCAATATTTGCGTTCCACGTTCTTGCTGGCCTGCCTCTTCGTCGTTTGTTGTCAGATGCCGCTTTACATATCCTCTTTACAGTTCTACCTTTACTCATTCTCGCCATATGTCCGAACCACGATAACTGTTTTGTTTTAAGTCTGTCTAAGGTCCTTCCAACACCGCACCTTTCACGTATGTCTTTATTTCTTTTACGATCACGTCTGGTCACCCCGCTTACCGCACGTAAATATCGCATTCCGCGTGGTTGAATTTTACTACGGATGTTGTCGTTCACTGTCCACTTTTCACTACCGCAGAGTAGTACCGGCTCGTATACAGTTTGAAATACTTTCATTTTTGTTTTCAGGCTTACTTCTTTCTTCCTAATAAAACTTTTATTTATTGCATAGTATAATTTTGTTGTACTTATTATCCTGCTATTTATTTCTGGTTCTATATTTCCTTGCCCATTCATTGTTGATCCTAGATACTTGAAGTCCTCTACTTGTGTAATGGTCTCATTATTAAGCTTTACATTTGAAGAGCTTATTGCAACATAATGGTAAGCCACAAAATAATAAAACCGAGATATCAATGTTTAAAGTTTTAAAAAAATCTAAATAATATTGGTTTAAATGTAAAAACCTGAACGCTTGTTAGTTAGTTATATTAGTTATTAAAATACATGTACATTTATTATTTCACAAAAAAAACACATATTTATATTAAAAAAATAAGTTTATTAAAAAAAAATATGGCTTAACATGTTCTTAAATTAAAAAAATCGCAACACAAAAAAATCAACTAAGTTATATTTCTACAGTTTCCACTTCTTCATTATCTTCAGAAGCTGCGTTTAACTGATTATAAAAAGTGTGGTAGACTGGCGGGATATAAGGTAGCAAACTTTTTATATTGTCCAGTTTATTCTTCGCAATTTTCAGAGGTTCGTTATATTTCTTTGGAATGTTTGACAACTCTATTGTTGCAGGTCTGCCTTTCCGTAAAATATTAACTTCTTCATATTCTCCATTGACAGTGTGCTTGACAAAAATTGACCCCACTTTTTCTGATTTAAATTGAAAGCTGTATATTTTTGCAAAAGATAAGCTCTGCTTGTCCGGAAAACGTGCATTTTTATTAATGTTATTAAGAAGAGGTTCAAAACTATAAAAGTCATTCTGGTTCATTTGGGTGACAACAAAAGGATTCTTTTTATTTGCTTTTGTAATAATATCTACCCAACCCTCTAGCGAATAAATAACGGTTGCACGATTTCTCTGTCGCTTCTCAATTTGAGCAAAATCTCGGTCTGATGGCATAACAGAATGACCACTAACCAGAAAGTGATGTGTTATTTGTTTAAATTTTTTTTCCCTGACTAGCTGCAACCAAAAAGCTATTAACTGCCAATTCTTGTTCTGACATGGAAAGTTATCGGTAAAAACAACTAGTTCGTCATATTCTGATTTGTTCTTTAAAAATTTCATCACAACAGAAGTAACCTCATCTGCTCCACTCTTAGCTTGATCTTCGGTCCATAGTACATGTGTCCCTTATCATTCGTACAGTCGTGAATCCCCAAGTTATACAGCCACAGTTTTCTGCAGTAAAATGCAGGACCAGTGGTTAATTTTGGAAGCGGCATACTTTGCTGTAAGTCAAACGAGATTACTAATTTTGATTTGTTTGTAACACATTCATTTTTTTCAGTCTTTAGCAAAGTTTGCATTGCGTCAGCTCGAGCAATGTGTACATTCAAGAAAGTAGTTAGCTCTTTTTCTTGTTCTTCGTTATTAACATCGTTTGATGCCTGAATTTTAATGGTCGTTTCATCGCAAGTTTTGCACGTATCAGAACGAGGTAATTTGAACCCTATGTTATAATGAGTACAAAATATTTTTCTGTATGCACTTTCTTTAACTGGCGTAATATTCCTTTCTCTACACCATGGCACATAAAAATCTGTATATAGTCCTGTAATTGTCATATCACAGTTCAGATATTCTTTTTTTTATATTTTTGGCTCTGCTATAATGACTTTGGTATTTGGGAATGAATTCAATATGAGTTTTGACTGATTCAATCTGTTCCTCTGAATGTTTATTACGTCTGTTTGTGTGCTTACCTCTCTTATCAGGAATAGGAACCATTGCCCCGAGTGACTTCATTTTAAAAATATTTTCAACTCTCCCACGAGATTTTTGAAGACCATGAATGCTTAGGAATTCAGTCTTGCATACTTTAACTTCTACATCCCCTACATTAACCAAATATTCAGCGGTAAATTTTCTTCTAGAAACGTTGCTTTTTTGTTTTTTCTTATACGATCTATTCTTATTTTTTACTCTGATACACCCAAAGAGTGTATTTATATAAATATTATATAAATACTATTTTGAAGGTCAAATGAGCCCAACTCCCAAAATTTCTTAAATAAATGTTCATGATTACCTTGAAGTCTCTCCCTACATTTATTTTTACATGTACACGGTTCGCCAATTTCACGTGAACTAATAATCGTCTTGGTTTTCTTAGAAGTATACTGCTGTCCCGAATTACGGCTTCTTTTTCTTTCATTTCGATCATAGTGTTCCTCATTTCGTTGTCTCCATCTTGTTGGTTTTTTCTTCTCTGGATTTACCTCCTTATCTTTAAAAAGCCTGGGTATTGGTTCCTGCAATTTATCCTAGAACAACAAAAAGAGACTGTATTACACTCCAGAATTTGCGAATATTTAAAAAATTTTATATCAATAACTCGATAAGCCACATGGCATACCATATTGTTCCATGTAATATATATGAATATTTTTGTGCAAAAACATGGTAAGCCAAAAAAATCAGAAAATAAAGCTTACCTCACTAGATTGAGACGAAAAATCATCGCCACTGGGATTATAGTCTTTGTCTGCTACACTGTTATCACTATCATCAATAAAATTGACATTTAAACTGCTATTTTCGCTCAAAACCGCTCTTAATTCAGCACGTGCACCTGATGTCGACGCCATTTTAATGTGGCTTACCACGTTTTACGCGAAAAAGTGAACAGAAATGGGCAATTGTATAAACACGATACAGCAATAACTCTGCCATCTATTGCAGTAATCACCAAATAATTTTTATATGGCTTAACATAGGTTTTTTTAAATACATAATGCAATAAAAGAGAATTCTGTAAAATTGTGGCTTACCATTAAATTGCAATAAGCTCTTCATTTATATTTTCTTGAGTTTTCGATATTACTAAAGCTTCTGTTTTTTCAATATTTATTTTCATCCCAAATTTCTTAAAGCCTTCATTCCAAACATTCACATTCACTTGCAAGTCTTTTTCTGATTTTGCCACAATTACCAGGTCATCGGCATATATCAACTCTGACACGTAAACTTGTTGAAGTTTATACACCCCAACCCTAGTTCTTTTTAACTTACCCCTGCATTCTTTTGCAATTTCGTCCATTAGAGCGATGAATAACACAGGACTCAAACACCACCTTGTCTTACACCTGTCCTTGTGTAGAATTCTAGAGATGAGCGATTGTTTATTCTTACATTATTAGTGTACATTTATATATACTCTTTATTGCTTGGATTAACTTCGGCTTCACATTTCTACGGTTTAATATTTCCCAGATTTTGCTCCGTGGCGCGCGATCAAATGCTTTTTCCAAGTCCAAAAAACAGAGAAACAACTTACTGTTATGCTCTCTAGAGCTTTTTCTGATAACTGTCTCACCGTGAATATGAGATCGGTTGTACCTCACCCTGGCCTAAAGCCGCATTGGCTGTCATCCAGTGTGGCCTCGATATTTTCTCGCAACTTTTTCTCTAGTATTATTTCGTAGATTTTACTAGCAACTACCAAAAATAATATTCCCCTGTAGTTAGAACACTTATGTTTATCACCTTTTTTGTGTAATGGTAGAATAGTTGCAACAGTCCAATCTTTAGGTATGCATCCAATATGCCAACAGCTCCTTATGATCTTCCATAGTAATTGTAATCCTTCTCCTTCCATATATTCCAATATTTTATTATATTTTTTTTTTCAAATAAGATTCAGTCCTGTCAAACTTTTTATTAACTGAAACCACCCTGAAAACCCCATATTTTCATTTAATAGTTTATTATTTATAAGTATTTTGACTTTTGTCATTTATCTTGAAAAGTTTAAAATAACAAACCCAGTTTTGTCTGGCCTAAAACGAATCTAACCATTTTGGTCTAAGATAATAAATTATGAACCAACTGACACCTGACTCTTACTCCTCCTGCTTCCCTTTTTTAAGGCGATAGGAGGGTCATGTGAGTTTTAATGGCATATTCAATGCATGTTCTCACATACAAACGGTCGACACGTACTTTTTCACTTTTGCACGTGTCCTCGCCATCGCAACACGTTTTGATGTATTTTGCCAGCCCAAGATATTTTTTCATAAAAAATATAACTTAGAAGATGAGTTTCCGTAATAGGAATTTCATAACCTACATGACATTTTTTTAATGAGTAACTTTTTATAGTTAATTTATGGCGTTTTATATATAAAGGCTTCACTATCTGTTGTTGGCAACGCTTTATTAGCAATTTTAATAAAACTAAACTTTTACAACGAATAATAAAATACAGGCTCTCTTTTTATTTAGAGTCCAATTTATCGTTACTAAATTTTATCTTGTCTATATTCTGTAGTCGAGGAAATGAAGCATTTTGGCTCGCAATTTTTTCGTCCAGCATGGATTTACTTGAAATTTTCACAGAAGGTAGGGAATAGCCCAAGGATCATTTTTCTATATCATGCCGCTGTACGCTAAAACCTTGGGGGTGGTTGCCACACCATCTCGGGGGTGGAAATTTTTTATTAAATTTTAACCATGTAAATCGATGTAAAAAGTTATTCTAAGGAAAAAAGGTTTTTTATATTTTCTTCGTAAAACTAATATTTTTCGAGTTATTCGTGGTTGAAAGTAACAGTTTTCGACGGAAAAATTGATTTTTTAGAGAGTTATTTGAGAATAACTCAAGAAACAATCAAAAAATCTTTAATTATCAAAATTTTATCTTTTAGTAACACAAACCAAACTGTTTTTTATAATATTTTTAGGACCAATACAAACCGAGATACGGCATGTTAGAGGTTAGCTCTTTTCGTCAAATGCATAATTTGAAATAATCAAAGCCAAATAACGGGAAAACTTAGCATTTTCCCAGGAAAACTTAAATAATGTTTTTTCAAGCATACAATAAGATCTTTCGAAAAAATAATAAAAAATTTCTAGCATAAAAATTCAGCAACTTATGATCAAAAAAACCTGCTTTTCTCTACGAAAAAAACAGTGAAAAGTACCCCCTAACTACCCTCGTAATTAAAAATTGGTTTTCGGCTTTCTGTAATTTCTGTTATATTTATATTAATAATACATCCAAGAAGTTTGACCTATTTAAAAGGCCTAATATTAGAAAAATTGGAGTTTAAAGAAAAATGAATTTTTTGCAATTTCGCATTTTTTATCATTTTTTTCTTTCAAAATATCTCCGAAAATACTGGAGATACGAAAAAAATTATGGACTATTGAATTGTAGCTTTTCTAATGTCTAAAATTTTCTTATAAAAAGATTTTCACTACAGTGAACAGTTAGCGAGATATAGCTGTTTAAATCATCTATTTACGATCAAATACCCACTTAGTCGAGCCCTTTAAACCCACCTCAATTAAAAATTAAGGGTACTTACGGAGTTTAATTTGCATAGCCTTATAACTCTTCAAAAATACTACAAAACCATTATTTAACAAATTTTTATCGCAAAAAATGAAGGAGCTATGTTTATAAAACTAATTTTTTTTCGAAAAATTCGAATAGTCCCCTTATAGGGCATTTTCAATGTATATAATACCACAGAACCGGTTCGTATACTGGATGATGACTAAAAAACTATTTGTATGTGTATTTTTATAGTCCATTAAAATGTTACATTTAGTGTCCATTTCTTAGAGGAGTCAATTTTATTTTTTTAATGTGTAGGGGGTTCAGTAGAAGCTTAAGTTCAAGTTTTTGGGGTTGAGGTCCTTGTCCCCCGGCCGCCATCTTGGAAAAAGAGGTGCAAAGGGCTTTCGTGCTGTATCTCGTAAACTAGCTACCCTACAGAAAATTTAATTGCACATAAAATGAAGCAAATTAAATTTTCTACAATTTTATATGTATTACTTTTTATCGTAAAGTTTTTTTTTTTTTTTTTTATTTGATAAGTGCTACAATCTGGTCTTTGACCAATGAGTAACTTTTTATCTATCCTATCTTACTAACTACTTAATATCTAAGAGTCACCCTTTGATGTCTTCTTAGTTGTCTTTATTATTACTGGCGCACTTTTTGATTGCGCACTATCACACAACGCTCTGCTTTTCACTTTATCACGCACTACACCAACACGTTGCTTGCACACTAGTCGCGCAATGCTCCGCTATTAGCTTTGTCGCACACTACACCAACTCGTGAGGTTTGGTCCTCTTCAGTCTTCTTTTCTGGTTTGAGTTGTCCAGGAGCTGGATGGCCTCAATATTTTCGTGGAGAAGAAGTCTTTTTTCATGACTTTCTGCGTGTTTTCGGATTTCTTTGTCGACGGGCTCCATTCGTAGATCCTTGTGGATATCGTCATTACGGATGTACCAGGGTGCGTTAACTATGCCCCTTAATACTTTGTTTTGGAAAGTTCGTATTATTTTCAAGTTTGTCTTTTTTGTACATCCCCACAGTTGGATACCATACGTCCATACTGGTTTTATAACTTGTTTGTAGATTAGCATCTTGTTATACGTTGACAACCCTGAGTATCTTCCCAGTAGCCAGTACAATTTTTTATATTCAATATTTAATTCTTCCTTCTTTTTCTTTACATGGGCTTTCCAGCGAAGCTTCGTGTCTAGGGTTAAGCCCAGGTATTTGGCTGTGTTGGCATACGGAATGTCTTGTCCATTAATTTTTATTGGTGCGTACAGAATTTTTTTATTAGTGAAATCAACATGTACTGATTTGCTTTCATTCAATGTAATCTTCCACGTCTTAGTCCATTTTTGGAATTTGCTTATCGCATTTTGTAGTTTATTGGCTGTTTCTACGTTATCTTTACCTACTGCTAATATGGCGGTGTCGTCGGCAAAGGTAGCTTAACAGTAGTTATCGAATTCTGGTAGATCACATGTATAAAGGAGATATAGGACCGGGCCCAATACGCTACCCTGGGGGACTCCGGCTTTTATTTCTTTAAGTTCAGAATAAGCATCATCTTGCTTGATTCTGAAATATCTATCAGTTAAGTACGATTTAATTATGTCTGTGTATGATTTTGGAAGAATAGTCTCTAATTTATGAAATAGTCCTTCATGCCAAACTCTGTCAAATGCCTGGGCAACATCTAAGAATAAAGCTGAACAAACTTTTCTTTCCTCTAGTGCATTTTCTATAATATCGGTGACTCTGTGGAGTTGGTCTATAGTTGAGTGTTTTTGCCTAAAACCAAACTGGTGATTCGGAATTAATTTTTTGTTTACTATAATTGGTTGCAATCTTCTGAGGAGAAGTTTTTCAAATAATTTAGACATTGTGGGTAGCAGTGATATTGGTCTATAGGAAGAGGTTATATGTGGTGGTTTGCCTGGTTTTGGTATCATTACTATTTCCGCCACTTTCCACAATGAAGGAATATATTTTAATCTGATCGCAGCATTAATTAAATAGGTCAACTTGACAATTGCTTTTCTTGGAAGCTGTTTTAATATTTGTCCTGTTATTAAATCAAAGCCAGGAGCTTTTCTCGGGTTTAAATTATACTTGATTTCTTTTATTACTTCTTCTACAGTTACTGGCATTATGTTCTCTTCTTCTTGCAAATGGTTGCTCTGTAATGCTTCTTCTTCTTGTTGTTGTTGATGCGGTTGAAATATTTTTTCTAGATGTGTAGCAAAGCATTCTGCTTTTTGTTCGCTGCTTCTAGCCCAAGTGCCGTCTTCTTTTTTTATGGGTGGTATTTGCATCATTGGTCTTTTTAATCCATTGGTTGCCTTCCATAGTGAGTATTCTGTGGATCTTTCATTCGTTAGGTTGTTTAAGTATGTCCTAATGGATTCTTCTTTAAATTCTTTTATCTCTCTTTTTAGTTGTTGGGTGAGATTATTTACAATTGTTTTATCTTGAGGAGCTCTACTTTGGAACCATTTTCGTCTTGCTTTCCGTTTTTCGTATACCAGCGTTCTAATTTCTGCCGGGTAGTTGCATCCTTTTAGGCGTCTTTTGATGTCTGGAGTACATTCCCAAGATATTCTTTGGATGTCTTTATTGAATTGGTCAACTTCTTTTTCAATGTCTTTTACGGTTCTAAGAGAAACATTTAAATTAATTGTTTCTTCTAGCATTTGTCTGAAGCTTATCCAGTCGGTGTACTTATTAGTTAGCGAAGGGTTATTTTCTTTATATATTATGTTTTCGCTTAGTGTTAGCTTTGTTTTCGCTTTATCGTAAAGTGACCAACAAAAAAGTTATAAACAAAAATAAGAGAAAATTTTGTAAGAAATTTCCTTGTGGAGGTTATAACTTTTTTACGTTCATTTCACAATAAAATAACATCATAGCTATTTTGCAGAGAATTTTTCAATATATAATTTTCATTATAAAGTTGTTTAATTTTATTTATTATCTAGGTTTTACAGCGCTCCAAACTTGACCAGATTCTCGAATTCTCGTAGAAAAATAATGCTTTTCTATCTATATATTAGACGAGCGGCAGTAACCGTTATGCCAACCACGAAAATCAAATTTAAGGTGAATGATCAATTTTGGTCTATTTTTATGTTTTAGAGGTCGCTGAATCCGAATATGAAGTTTAATTTTATCTAGAGTTGGTGGAACATGTTAAAAAAATAAATTTTATACAAAAATGCCAAAAATCAATTTTGATGATTTTTCAAATTTACCTCGCCGTATCTTTGGTCGCTGTAAATATTTCCTTTTAAAATTTTTAATGTGTCATCTTTGAAGTACGTAGATAACAATGAAATTTGTCCAAAATGTTTAAACACATTAAAAAGGGAGTTGTTAATTTATTAATATTTTGTCATCATATTTCGTTAGTTTCATGTTTACTTAAAAAAGTTGAGTGACAAACTTTTTAGTTTATAATTTTAAACAACACAACAATAAAATATAGTTCATGAAGAAGTTTTTTAGAAAATTTTAAGTCAAAATATATAATAGGAAAAAAGTTATGTTACTTCATATACCAGCGGCACACCCCAAAAAACGCTTATATCTCGAGCTCCTGACCACGGTGTGGTGAATGGCTAACTTTTATCATACTTTATGATTTTAATATCAAAAATCGTTTTTTTTTTGCTCTGCTTAAGAATGTTGCATTTTGCGGTTGCGTCATTCTTCTTCTGAAGCGGCGAATTTGTTCTCAAACAACTTCTTGGGCCTTTTCTATTTATGCTTAGAGTTATAAGTTTTATAGTGGGAAGAAAGGTCAAAAACAGATTAATAATAGCATAGGAACGTTAAAATCATAATAAATTGTATGAATAAAAAATATATATAGATAGAAAAGTAAGCCTAACTTTTGTTTTTATTGTATCCCTATGAGCATTCGAGAATCTGGTCAAGTTTGGAGCGCTGTAAAGCCTATATAAATAAATAGAATTAAACAACTTTATAGTGGAAATTGTTCGCTGAAAAACCCTCTACAAAATTGCTATAATGTTATTTTATTTTAAAATGAACTGAAAAAAAGTTATAACATCCAAAAAGGAAACTTGTTAAAAAAAATTTACATAATTTTGGTTACATCTTTTTTGTTGGTCACTTGACGATAAAAAGTAATAGAAACAAAATTGTGGAAAATTTAATTTGCTACATTTTATGTTTAATTAGATTTTCCGTAGGGTTGGTAGTTTACGAGATATAGCGCGAAACCCCTTTGTACTCCATTTCCAAGATGGCGACCGGGGGAAAAGGATGGCGACCCCAAAAACTTGAACTTAAGCTTCTACTGATCCCCCCTACACATTAAAGAAATAATGTAACATTTTAATGGACTATTACATATTTGTAAATTCGTATTTTTGTGTAAATAAAGGGTTTTGCAATTCTTTAATTCTACTTTTTTTTCTGAATAGATCTATTAAATTATCTACTTATAAAAATTGCAATTTTATTAAGCGTGGTTTTTAAGGGTTGAAATATTATGATATATCCTAAAACATAAAACAATCATTATTTAACCTGTCGAATCCAAATTTTACCCATATTAAAGCTTACAATGTTTTTATATAATTTTTGAAAATAAGGGGTAGTTTACAGCTCTAAAAATAATCAACGCCCTTGAGCATGATATAGAATATGAAGTACAGGGTAAGATGATCCTAACCCCAAATTTTTATGAAAATTGATGCAAGCCGAAATTACTCTTTTAGGATAAGTAAACTTTTTATATATTGCTCCACCAAGGGTAGTTTTAAGGGTTAAAATATCGTGATATTATATCTTAACCTTCGGATGACCAAGCGGGGGAAATTGTGACCCCAGCGTATGTTTTTCTTTAATAAATTCAAAAGTATTTTTAATTTTTAACTCATTATTTTTTTTATTTAACTTTAATATCATTCTAGATATTCTCATATTTTGAATTAAAAAAAATCCCTATATTTTACGAATAAAAAATATAAGTATTCTGAAGTTGATGTTTAGTAAAATACCGTCTGTTATGTGTAATTCCAAGTACTTTTACGCTATTGACGTCGACTTTGTAAAGTAACAAGACACTTACTCAACATACACACTACACATGACACTAATACTCATGTTGTGACTGGGTGAATGATATAAAGTCCATGCCATAAAAAAATAAATAAATAAAAAATAAAAAAAAATAAATTTTTTGTTAATTGTCATTTTTGACATTTTTGACCTGGGTCATCCCCCTGGTCATCCGTGTAACAAAAAAAGGTTGGTCATCGGAAGGTTAAAGCATAAAACAATCATTATGTAACTAATAAGAAGCAAATGTTGACAATATTAAAGTTTAAAATGATAATTTATAAGTATTTAAAATTAGGGGTGGTTTTCACCCTTTAAAAAACCAAAAACAAAAACGGCTCAATAAAGAAAATGAACTAGAGGGTGAAATGAGCCTAATCGCAAATTTTTGTACAAATCGATGCTGGACGAAAAAATTGCGAGGTTTTGCCATTTTTCCAGCTTCATTTCCTTGACTACTGATATATTTTTGTATATTGTTAATATGAGCTTTAAAAGTTAGTTCGTACTTTGTTATAAAAAATAAGATGGCATGAAAGGGCAAAAAAAGATATATAAAAACTTGAAATGCAACACGCAACAAAAAAATCTTACACTGCATATGAAAAAATTTAAGGTTCCTATGGTCTTACAATGGTAGGAAATGAAAGAAACACATTTAAAATAACATAGCAATTTAGTTGTCAGGAATACCTTCTTCAAAATTTAGTAGTGAGAGGAGTCAGCTAGCACTGTTGCCAAACTAATTGTATTTATTTGTTCCGTCGTCTTTTTAGTACAAGTGGATGCACTTTCCGATTTAATCAGTTGATTGTTACCCCTCGTGGGCCTACCTCCATAATTTCGAGCGGGCATCTGTATGTTTCCTTTAAAAATGTACCTAATCATTTAACACCAATCTAGTGTCACAATATTATGTTAATGACCTATAAAAACAAACCTGGGTCACACGATTGGCATATAAAAAGATAAATAAACCGTTGAGATATAAATAAACCTTATCCGTTGTATAAGACTGACAACAATAAAAAAACCCACTCGGAAGAATTTCCTGTAGCTGGCTGTATACCATTAATTACAAGTAAAATTTAATAAAAAATTTTGGTCTTGGTAAAAGGTATATTATTTTAAAAAGTAGCCTTAGTTGCCTGTCAGCTCTTGTAACATAATGACCTAATTTGTTACCTTTGACCCACTTACAACGTGTGGGAGTCATATGTTATCCTACTAGGGCCATATCCTTAGGGATTATATCCATCCTTTGGAATTTGCTATGTTAGCATTTTGATGTGACTTTTAGTCCATTTTTGAAAGGCTTTGACCTTCGTATTTTTTGGTTGGCTCACCATGTTCTTGCAACACTGATGATGCTCTTTTTAGAGCGAAAACGTTCTGTTCGATGTTTGTAGCCCTATAGGGCTTTTTAAAATAATATACCTTTTACCAAGACCAAAATTTTTTATTAAATTTTACTAATAAAAAAACCGCTAAACGCCGTAAAAATGAGTGGCGCTTACAATATTCCAGCTACAAAAGATCTGATAGAAATATTGCGTGGAGCGAAAATGTATTTTAATTTTGATGTAAAACAAAATTATAGTTTTATTTTAAAAGATTTTTCCATAATATTTGGTCAATTTGAAGTAAAACGCGCCACAAAAGAGTAACCTTGATACAGTTTGAATTTTGAAACTCTTTTGTGGCGCGTTTACTTCAAACTTAGGAAATATTATGGAAAAATATTTTAAAATAAAACTAGAATTTTTTTACGTCAAAAGTTGAATGCAATGTTTATCGATTACACGTTAAGCTTTATAAATGGTCGCCTTCGTCGCATTACCTCCCAAATGCTCTAGTGTCCATCGAATGTTCACTAGATTTTTTTCTGCTGGAAATAGATTGAAAAAAATATTGAGATGGCCAATAAATAAACTCGGATTGCCCGTTGCCAGATCAAATTCAGCGTCGTAACCACTACAACTACATAAACCATTTCGGGAATAATGGATTACACTTTTGTAGCTTAATAACTTATAAACGGATTAACCGATTTTAATCACTAAAGATGAGTTTGAAACGTATTGACAAATAGTATTTGATGTATCTAAGGTCAAGCATGATAACTGAAGCTATTACAGGAATTATTGAGCTTGAAAAACTGTTTTTCCCCATAGATAATAGATTTGATCATACTTATTAAGCCTATAACTTAAAAATTCGAATTTTCCCGGATATGAGGTATACACTGTTAGATTCGCCTAGAGTGCTTCTACAAACGCTCAGTTATTGGCGCAATTCGTAGATTGAAATTTTGAGTAATTGTCGAAAAACCAAAATTTTCAAAGTTTAGTTTTTTAGTTTTTCGGCTATACTGAGCCATGTCTATGTCTGATCCTGACGGCCTATACACCATTTGAAAGATTCACTCAACACTACTGATTTGGTGTATTTGCGGTTCTCTTGTCTCTTCTTGAACCGAAGATATATACCCCCAAAAAGTATGTCGTTTTGTACCTACGAAGTCCTATAGCTGACTTTTATGGGTGGTCAAAAGACAAACTACACCGGTTCTGAATTGGCCCTGACCCCTCTTTAAACACAGAAAAAAAATTTAGATCGGTTTAACTTTTGCACAAACATACATACATATCCAAAAACATTTTCCCTTTTTTAAATAGAAATTTAGTCATATTTCTCAGCTCGGTAACTTTTGAATGGTATAACCGATTTTTAAAATTAGACATGCGTTCGAAAGGTAATGATCAGTACTATTAGAAGCCGTAAAGGTCGGACTTGAAGTTTTTGGGAGTTTTGGGGAAGAGAACGAAAAACAGACCCTAAATAGGAAGGGCTGTAAAATCTACACCCTTGGACCAAAATGGATGGTTGATCTATGAGTGGGTGAGTCTTTTCCTTAACTTAAGATGGGTGTAGGCCCAATTTTCAATTCAGTCAGATTTAGAAAATCGAAAATTTCGTGTATATATAGCGTCGCGTATAGTGGGGTGTGGGTGTGCGCCACTGGTGAAAACTACCGTTCTCTGGTAATAACGGATATCATCCGTTGTATAAGACTGTAACAGTAACTATTTAGAATATCTCGAGACTCGCCGAGAAATAGTTTCCCCATGTTAATTGCCAACGTCAAGGGGACTTGACAGGGCACGTTAAAAAGCAGATAAGACTGACATAGGCAGCCCTCTGTAAGTGAAGTATATTTTCAAATCGTATAACATACCAATATATCTTAAAAGAAAAACCTTCAATCAGTGTTGACTTACGGAGCGAAAACGTTGACCATGACAAGACAATCATCGCAAAAGATCTGTATGGCTCAAAGGCGATAGAGCGTGTTATGGTAGACGTTTCACTGCGAGACAAGATCCAAGATACTAAACTTTGAGCCACGACGATCAGGAGTGGCTGATGCTGTAGATAGAATAGCAACACTTGACAGGTCACGTGACTCGAATGACAGATAGCAGATGGACAAAGCGGATACTGGAGATGAGACCAAGAGGTGCCTAAAACAGCAGAGGTCGCCGATCAATACGTTGGACTGACGATCTCAAACCTTGCCACTGAAATTGGGTGCAAGTGGCATAAGATCGAAACAGATGAAAAGTTATGAGGGAGATCTATATCCAGGAATCGACAAGCGAGGATTGAATGATGTTGATGACTGAGCTCGTTCTGTGGCTAGTTTCAAATTCAATATATAAACGTAGTTTATACATCTAGTAATTGAAACTGAGGATGATCCGATAAGACTGAAAACGTTCTAAATCTTTATAAATCCATTTTTGATGTATTTTAAAAATATTTTAACCCAGTTTGTGGCTCAGTGGTAAGAGCGCCTACCTTTGAACCTAAAGGTCGTTAGTTAGATTCTCACCTGGATGGAGAATTTTTCATTTATTGAAAATTAATGAATGAAAATAGTTTCTATCTTTTTCTTCTTATCTGTTCTTTGCTGAGTATATTTACTCAACACACACACCAAACATTACACCTGATTGCATAAGTCCACTGTACCATGCCATAAGTTGTCAAGGCAGTAAGCTAAATAAAAAAAATAAAAATATTTTAGTAAATTTATACCGAGTTACACTAGAAGTTTTTACTTCATAGTAAGTTTTTATATGGGCTATTCCATGAATCTACGACTGTCTTGGATTATCGCGACAATGCGTATTTTAGTGTGCAACATAAGAAGTGCGAAAGTCAATGGCTCTAATAATTGTTCCAATAAACAACAATGTATTTTGCAATTTACTTTCGTTCTTCATAATTTGTACACTAAAATATTCGTTGTCGAGTTAATCCACAACAGACGTATGTTCGTGGAATAGAGATTACACAAAATGTTTTTAACTGTTTAGGTAAATACAAGTAACAAAATAAAATATTATTTGAAAGTGCTTTTTAATTCAACTGCTGGGACTTATGTGAATAAAAAAATTGCGTATCTAAATAAAAATTAGGCATATATTTAAAAGAATGTTTGCATATATGTACATATTTTGGACAATTTTAGCGCTACGTGTCAGGTATCAGTTTATCTCTACTTATCATGAACTTTTTTAAAGACTTTAAAAGTGGTATATAAACGTGTACTAAAATCAGACAATAGTTATTTAAACTCATACAGATGTAAAAACTTCAAGCTGTATACTAGTATAAAATTGTTTATTAAAAACTTCATAAAATGTCGTGCAAAATGTTTTCGTTCTAATTCAGAACATCTTCAGTGCCTAGAATAAAGTATTTTCACGTTATATTAAGGCAAAAAAGGTTAAAATTGTGACTGTTAAAAGAAAAACATGTGGACAATACTTACATTCTGCTAAGCTGAAAGTTTAATTTAGTTTGATAAAATGAGATATATACTACATAGTAAACCATTAATGAACTGACGTTAAAGGATTGGAAGCTAAATAAAGCAAAAAATTCTAATTTTAAATGTTTTAAAAAAATGTACTGTTGGTTGCCTAACATGATGGGAATTGTTTAGTTTTTTTAACTATGGTATACAGCCAACTATTGCGATTTTCCCATTGATTTTTTTTTTAATAATTATTTAATTTATGTCATAACGGTTTAATATTGTGTATTTATTACTTAGTTACGAACCACATAAAGTATAATATGTCTGCAAAGTATGCCAGTGGTACGGTCTCATTTACGCATTCAGTATTATTTAGTCCAAGTAATGAAGCTTAAAATAGGACAAAACCTCGCAATTTTTACAGAATGGATCGATTTGCTTAAAAATTTGAGAATAAGTAGTTAATAGTCCAAGGATCAAAATCTATATGATGCAGAAGGGCGCTTTTACCATGGGGGTGGTTGCCACCCCATCTGGGGGGTGGAAATTTTTTATTATATTTTGACCACAAAAGTGGGTAAAAACATTCATTCTAAGCAAAAAACGTTCTATATATTTATGTGATGAAATTAATAGTTTTCGATTTATTCGCTATCGAAAGTGTTAGTTTTATATCGAAAAAATCAATGTTTTTAATCAGTTTTCTGCTAATAACTCCAAAAGCTTTTGTTTTATCAAAACTACTTTACTTAACAAAAATGTACCCTTTGAAAAAATAAACAAAATCGTTTTTTTAAATTTTCTTTAAGACCGATAGTAATCGAGCTATACTTTATTATATGTTAGGTCTTTTCCGTCAAATGCTAAATATTGTAGTTTCAAAGTCAAAAGACGGAAAACTATGCATTCTTCGATGATAACTTGTTCAAACTAATTTAAAGTATTTAAAAATATTTATCTCCAGAAATAAAAAAAGTGTCTAGCTCAAAAATTAAGTGACTTATAATGAAAAGAATGTCAGTCCCTATTTTTTTCAATGAAAAAGTGATCGGAAGCAGTCGCCCTAATCACCAGATTAATTCAAATAATTAGTCATTGACCTTATTTGATCTTCTTTATTTATCTATTATTGTAGCTTATTTAATTCCCAAAAGCCTGGTTTGCAAAAAATTTTTCTAAGGTAAAAATTCAGTGAACTATTGGCAATTAAAACTTGTAATAATATGCAAAATCCATCTTTGCCAACCCTTTCAATCTATGTAACGCAATCTATGTAAATCCAATCCATCTATGTAACGCACAGCTGAATGTGGCTGAATTTTTATGTTTGTGCGTCACAGTGTTGCCATGCTGTTTTCTATATATTTCTTTCATAATTTCAATCAATGTTAAATGTACCTACAAGAATAATAGAATAATAACGTTTACTTCTCCGTCATTATACTAGGTAAAATGACAAATGAGGTGTCAAATGAAAGCTTATAATCCAAGGATAGTACTAAATGTGAGAAATTAGACCTAGATTGTCTGTCCCTCAAAAAATAAGCGTTATATTGGGGATTTCTAATGTTGACATTAAAAGTTGCACTATTTTTTTTCTATAAAACATTTTGATCTAAAGCTTGCCAGAAAACTTATTTGTACTCTCTACTTTAAAATAAACGTGATTGAGAAGCTAAATTTTACACCTCGTCACACAACTTTTGCGATTAAACTTTGCAATGCACAAATCCGCACCATTTTCTTTGAAAAACTCATAACCTTCATCATGATAAGAATAAAAACTTAAGGCAGATACTTTTGTCTTCAGAAATATCACAACTATATAGTGAAAAAATATCAGAAAAAGATATTAAAATGGAACAGAGTTGTAGTGAGGTAAACGCAAAAAACGTGATTTCTTTTTTTTTATTTTTAGGTTAAAATTGCGATGTTGACAATGTTCCCCCATATAAAATTCAAAATAAACTTCATTTTCATTTTCAGCACCCTCGAAAATATAAAGTATGAATAAAATTAGCCATTCATCCCTCTGTGGTCAGTATCTCGAAAACTAAACACTTTTTTGAGGGTGTCACGCTCGTGTATAATATCACAAAAATTTATTGTAACGTGATAATATGAAAAAATAGAGGAGACGGCAACGATGTCATAAGCGATGGTCGGATCGAACGCCAAAATCTACACAGACATTTTAGGGTGCTTTAATACCCAAGATGTCCAAATTTTCTTAGATAAAAAATAAAAAAGTTACGGTTAAAAAATCAATATATTTTTAAAAAAAAAAAAAGGAGAAATCCAATTGGAAGCATAATAATGTAAGTTAGCTGTGCTTTTAGTCACTGGTCTTATTCATTCTTCTTTATTTATGTATTGTTAATAGAGTCTAGAAGTTTGAGTGGCTTAAAATGATTAATTTCTAAAAAACTAGAGTTGAAAGCGAATAAAGGATTTTTGTAGTTTGCTAAAAAATGCCATTTTCTTCAAAATAGAAAGATTAGCATCAGAGATACGAAAAAATGTTTAAATTTGAAATTGTAGGTTATTTAATTCCCAAGAACTTGGTTTGAAAAAATTATTTCTACGGCAAAAATTGAGTGAATCATAAATGAGTACAATTGGTAAAACATTGATTTTTTCGATATAAAACCAACACTTTCGATAGCGAATAAATCGAAATCTATTAATTTTATCAAAAAAATGTATGGAACATTTTTTGCTTAGAATGAACGTTTTTATCAAGTTTTGTAGCCAAAATTTAATAAAAAATTTCCTCCCCGAGATGAGGTGGCAACCACCCACATGGTAAAACCGCCTTTCGGTATCATATAGATTTTGATCCTTGGACTATTCCCTACGTATTCCCGAATTTTCAAGGAAATCGATCCATTTTGTAAAAATTGCGAGGTGAAAAGCTTCGGTTCCTGGGCTATATTTTCTGCCATCCATTATTGAAATTTGGCGTATCCCTTGTCGTACGTTTCTTTGGATTTTTTCTGTAACAGATTCTCACAAATGTCGAATTTCTCTTACATTCTGTTTTTGTTACAATGTCATAAATATAGAAAAACATTGTTTACGATAATTTTCCTGGCAACGGCACTAAATACCTACTGCGATACAATATTACTTCTAATTAATATAAAATAAAATTAAAACTTTAATTAATGCAATGAACCGGTATGACATAAGCTTTTGTATGCACCACGTGCATTATTAGATGTTTATACCCTCGAGTTAGGTGTTTATAAGCTTGTCACCCTTAGGGTATAGACATCTATTTAATGACCTTGGTACATAAATAACTATTATTATGCTGAATTATAATAGACGCGATCAATATTCTCACCTCAGTTGATATTATAAAACCAGAAATTTAACGTAACAGAAATATTTTTGTATTTTTCTTGTCATTTAATTTTTGAGACCCTTTTCCCTTCCGCAAGTTCCGTTGGCTCCATTGTAAAGAGCCAGCCTGTGTGATTGGATGAGTTCAAATGGAACGGCCGGCAGTAGGAAAGAGGATTGTTAAAAAAAGAGAATGGTTATTTGGGTACAGCAATGTAATTGAAAAGGTGAAACTGTATTTCTAAAGTAAGGTAATAGCAATTGAAGGTTCAGAATCCGACAAAGAAAAACAAGTAAATTGGTGTATATCGGGGAAACAACCACTAAAAATTCTCCGAATCCTTTTCTATTTAATGATACTTTAAAATGTCTCGACAACAGTAGATGGGTAATTAAAACTACAAAGGAAGTACTTACAATGGTTGCTGTTAATATTAGTTTTAATGTTGTTCTGAAGCTATTTCCTTGTGGCATTTTTATGATTAATTATTTATATGGGAAATAAGCCACAATTAAAATGAAAAAAATAATTTTATTAACGTTTCGACGCCCAAATCGGGTGCCGTTGTCAAAATACAAAATATTACTAAAATAAACAAAAGTGTTGTTGCTAAGCAAAAAAATTCTTCTAATAATTTATTTAATCTCACTCATTTATATTGGCAATTTAGACATATATTATACATTTTAAAGTAGAAGACTTTAAAATGATATTACCGATATTTATGAGTTGCGTTCCTGGGACGACTTACTGAAAGATAGTTCATTCGATTACATGAAATCAACCCCAACTCAAGAATATCCGTCATAAAAAATTATAGCATGTGATCTGTCTTTAAAAAGACAACCAAATGCAACGACAGTAAAATTCTCGCGTTAGAGACTTCATAGTAAATCACAAATTTATTAAAAAATGATTATCCTTTATCGTTTATAAATAAGGAATTGTCAAGATTGGATCGAATGGAACAAAACAACTTAGAACGGGATCCTACAACATTCACCAGAAATAATACGAGGAAAATATCAATACCATATATAAAAGGACTATCCGAGAAGCTTAAAACAATAGGAAATAAATTCAGCATTTCAACAACATTCAAAACAACAAACACATTGAGATCTATTCTATCTAAAACTAAACCTAACAATGATCAAGAAAGAACAAAGAATTGCATTTATAAAATACCTTGTGAATGCGAACAATTTTATTTAGGTGAGACATCAAGACCATTAGACGTTAGAATAAGTGAACATCAATCTTATATTAAAAATAGAGAATTTGAGAGATCTCAAATATGTCAACACGCATGGGATAATGAACATAGAGTTCAGTGGAGAGATTCAAGTATAGTCCTGAAAGAATCAGATAGTAAAAAGAGAAAAATCAAAGAAGCGGCTCTAATTATGCTAAATGAAACCAATTGTGTCGCAAATTCCTCGGTAGAATGCAGTAGGATGTGGTTACCCATACTGAAAGAGGAAGTCAATAGAAAGAAAATACCAAGATTAGTAAGTCAATAATATCCAGCTAGTACATATTTTATATTTTAGTATTACTTATATATCTAGCATTATTATTATTATTATTTATAATTTAAACATGTTACAAGTCAGAATTTGGTATAATTTTTTGAGAGTAAATTAATGTAAGACCAAATACTTACGATGTCGGGATAGTATCACAGGGTTTTTCCTGGTTTTCCCTTGTGATTTACTATGAAGTCTCTAACGCGAGAATTTTACTGTCGTTGCATTTGGTTGTCTTTTTAAAGACAGATCACATGCTATAATTTTTTATGACGGATATTCTTGAGTTGGGTTTGATTTCATGTAATCGAATGAACTATCTTTCAGTAAGTCGTCCCAGGAACGCAACTCATAAATATCGGTAATATCATTTTAAAGTCTTCTACTTTAAAATGTATAATATATGTCTAAATTGCCAATATAAATGAGTGAGATTAAATAAATTATTAGAAGAATTTTTTTGCTTAGCAACAACGCTTTTGTTTATTTTAGTAATATTTTGTATTTTGACAACGGCACCCGATTTGGGCGTCGAAACGTTAATAAAATTACTTTTTTCATTTTAATTGTGGCTTATTTCCCATATAAATAATTAATCATATTAGTTTTACTATAAAAAAATCCATTTTACGGCTACCTTTGTACATTTTTTTCATCTAAAATTAATACTATAATTTGACAAACCTTAACAGATAATAGAAATAACAATATAAATAGTTGAAAGACTGATAAGTTTTGTACACACTTGAATGAACGAAGAAAGTGAAAAAAATATATTAAAGTATGTAAATATATTTAATTTCCTTAGCTCAGCGCTTTCGACATATTATGTGTCATTATCAGAGCTAATGGTCAAAGTATATAAAAAAAGTACCGGCTACTTCGGGTTGTAGGTGTTTGCATATTAAGAACATTGTTTAGCTGTGCAACTCCAGATGATGAAAGATTACTTTTCTTGGATTACTGGATTTTAATTAAAGATAATAAAACAGTAAGAACAACCACTTAGACGTTAGAAACATATAAATTGATAAAAAAAAGACTAAGTTTTCACTCTAATGGCATATAAAACAACATAATGCTATTCCACATACCACCAGAATGAAAACAATGGGAAACTTCTCTGGTTACACCTCCGAGGCTATTCCACATACCACCAGAATGTAAACAATGGGAACCTTATCTGGTTACACCTGCAAATTGTAGAAGCCTCGGAGGTGTAACCAGAGAAGGTTCCCATTGTTTTCATGGTGGTATGTGGAATAGCATTATGTTGTTTTATATGCCATTAGAGTGAAAACTTAGTCTTTTTGGTAGCAGTTGCCGCTAGGGCATCTATGCCAATTCGTTCGTTGCAATCCGGGACTGCACGCTGGGGTTTGTTTTGGTTGGATTATGGAGAGCAGCATATGTGCCTCCTGATGAGAGACTAATAAGTTTCGAAACCGGTAGAGGTGCTTGCAGTACTCTCTGATTGGACTAGAATATGTTCGGCTGTAGTTTCGTTTTGCAACGAAATTGAAAATGGTTATTCATTTTTGATTTACATTTACTCTGTGTGGTGTATGAAGGGAACCATTCTCGTTGGAACTTTACCGCGCTGAGCAGATGGGACGTGAATTGTAATTTGTAGAATTCCCTCATCTTCCTTAGTCTCAGCATCCGTATGGCTTGCAAATTGTAGAAGCCTCGGAGGTGTAACCAGAGAAGGTTCCAATTGTTTTCATTCTGGTGGTATGTGGAATAGCATTATGTTGTTTTATATGCCATTAGAGTGAAAACTTAGTCTTTTTGGTAGCAGTTGCCGCTAGGGCATCTATGCCAATTCGTTCGTTGCAATCCGGGACTGCACGCTGGGGTTTGTTTTGGTTGGATTATGGAGAGCAGCATATGTGCCTCCTGATGAGAGACTAATAAGTTTCGAAACCGGTAGAGGTGCTTGCAGCACTATCTGATTGGACTAGAATATGGTTCGGCTGTAGTTTCGTTTTGCAACGAAATTGAAAATGGTTATTCATTTTTGATATAAATTGATGATTACCATGACCAAAATTTATATGTTTGTAACGTCTAAGTGGTTGTTCTTACTATTTTATTATCTTTAATTAAAATCCAGTAATCCAAGAAAAGTAATCTTTCATCATCCGGAGTTGCACAGCTGACCAATGTTCTTAATATGCAAACACCTACAACCCGAAGTAACCGGTACTTTTTTTATATACTTTGACCATTAGCTCTGATGATGACACATATGTCGAAAGCGCTTAGCTAAGGAAATTAAATATATTTACACACTTTAATACACTTTTTCACTTTCTTCGAATAATATAAATGTTTTTGTTGAGAAAATAAGGCAGCATCCACCAAAATGGGTAATTATTATTGGCGCGGCGGCTTGAGAATACAAAACTATATTTTTTATAAAATAGGTATTTCTTACAGATTTAAAAAAATTTATATTAAATTTATTTTAAATTTATTTTATTACAATAGCCCAGTAAATTACCCTTTTGAAGTGTAATTTTTAGAGTCAACTCCGAATTGCATGAAAATTTGGATTTAGATCGTAGTCACCCTATACTTTAAAGTTGAACTTGTACAATTGGTTGTTTGTACTTGGGGGGCGACAGTCACCGCTTCGCGGTAGTTAAAGTACGCACGTTTAAAATAAGTCCGTAAATAGATAAATTTACTAATTCTAAACAAATATAGTTTTATAAGTAAGTCAAGTGATTTTTCGAGATATAAGCGATTGAACATGTTTAATTTTCGACAAAAACGACATATTTTCAGGCGGTTATTCGCAAGTAACTAAAAATGTACATATTTTATCGAAAAAAAATTCTATACAAAAATGTAGCTTATAAAAAAATGAAAAAATGGTGTACCTATTAACAAAGTCTAGCAAAGTTTATTAACAATGTGTGCTGTTATCTAGGGACTATTACGCGAATTGCCTTTTAATTATTATTAAATAAACGAAAGACTTACTTGAAATTGTTTTATTTATAACACTTACGATTTAGCACTTAATTTAACTACAATATCTAATTTATTTTACACTTTCTTATTTATTTAATTTATTTAATATTTACAAATATGATTTATCTCTTTTAAAAATAAATACGCTCAAAATAAAGTTGGCCCCTTTTTTGGTAAAAACAAATCATGAAGATCGTCCCCTATTTAGTACCCTAAAGAAAATTAATCGCTACCGCTTTACCATTTACTTTGTATGTATGTGTACTGTTTTATACGATCTGTAAGTTTGACTGATTCCGAGTGCAAATTTTTGAAAAAATGTGGTTTTATAGTAAAAAAAATGTTTCTAAATATATTTGAAAAATGTTTATTATTCAAAATAACTTAAAAGGTATTAGTGATATGGAAAATCTCAAAGTGTAAAAAATGTAGGTTTTGCTTTTATAAATAAGCTAGTTTTATTTTGCTTTTCTGTGAGACAAAAATTGGTTAAGATATGGCTGTTCAAAGTTTGCATACACTCGTGATTAGTGACTCATTCTAGCCCTTCCAACTATAACCCTTTTAAAAACAAGCACTTCAAACCGGTGAAACTTAAAGATCATATAAAAAATACATATGTAAAATAAATTTTTGGTAAACAGTTAACGATAAATTTTATTTGAGGTACTAAATAGGGGGAGATTTTCACGTTTTTTTTTTACCAAATATAGGGGTCAACTTTATTTTGAGCGTATCTCCCTTAGTTTTGATGCCAGCAACTTTTACAAATATCGAACATATAGCTTTTTTAAACACTTTAAAAAAGTTTTTATGGGTTTTCCCGAAAACCCATGCTTTATTTTTTTTTTCACGTTGAAATATTCGAATTGGAATTTTATGAATAAGAAATTTTTCACGAGCTACAACTTTGCTATTGGTGGAACTTTGTTCGTTTTTTCTATGTTAAATTTATCCTAAGAAATTTTTTTCGCGATAAAATAATTAGTTTTTGAGTTATTTGCAAAACACTGCCTGAAAACGTGGTTTGTTTGGCTAAAAATAACCATTTTCAAGCGCAAATAACTCGAAAACTATTGAATAATTAAAAAACTCTATAGAAATAAATTTGCTTAAAATTAGTCAATTTATCCATTACCGGACTTATTTTAAACGCGCTTTCTTTCACCCTGAGAGGGAGGTAACTATCACCCCCAAACAAAAGCAACCAACGACACCAGTTCTACTTTGAAGTGGAGGGTAAGTAGAACTTAAATCCAAATTTTTACGCAATTCGGAGTTCGCCTTAAAAATTACGCGGTATCGCCGTATTTCCCGTTCATTTGCTGGGCTACGTTATTCGTTAAAAAAGAAGTGCTCAATAAATTACTTATAGCGTTAGATGTGTTTTATATGTAACACGATAATTCGCAAAACAAAGGCATGAAATTAAAAAATGATTAGCAGTATTTTGTACATTACATTACATGTCACATGGCATCAAAAACGGTGGGACCGAATGTGAAATATTTGAACTACCACAGAAAGTTAGGTGTTTATGTCAATTTATGTGTAACAAAGCTTTAAATATGGAAGCTGATTGTTTAAGGATCCATATAGCTGAGTCACTCAAGTGTAAGTTTGTCTTATCTTAGTTGAAAGCGTGAACGGGAAGTCTTGGCAGAGACAAATAAAACATAAAATTAACTAACCATATTTAGTTTGATGGGTTGGATTTTGGCTATTTAGTTTGATAGCTTGTTGGATATAAATCGTGTATAGTTATTTATTAAAAAATTCTTCTTCTTTTTCTTCTTCTTCTTCTTCTTCTTCTAATTTTTGTATAGACATGACTCTGTCTGTTTTTTCAATGTGCCTCTTGTAAGTTGTCGTTCCATCGTTTTCGTGGTCTTCCCACTGATCATCTTCCTATTGGGAAACCGTCTCTCGGTGTCCTTACTACTCTATTTGTTGTCATTCGGCTTATATGGTCATTCCATTCTATTCTTCTGTTTCTTATCCAGTTATTAATGTTATCCACCTTGCATCCCTGTCGTATATCTCTACTTCTAGCTCTGTCTCATAGAGTCTTAATATCGATTTTTCGAAGGGTTTTCATCTCCGCCGTTTCAAGCGATCTATTTTGTCCTGTCTGTGTCGGGTCGTCTTTCTGCCGCGTAGGTCATTATTGATTTGATGAGTGTTTTGTAAATTGTGTTTTTCATTTCTTTTCCGATATTTTTATTTCTTCATATTGTGTCAATCAGGCAACCTGCGGCTTTGTTTGCTCTATTCACTTGATCTTCCGCATCTGTTTCGAGTCTTCCGTAGCTAGATAGTGTGATGCCTAGATATTACAACTGCATCACTTGTTCTATTATCTGACCTTCCAGCTCCAATTTTCATCTTATTGGATTTGCTGTTATAGCCACGCATTTTGTCTTCTTTCGGGAAATTAGCATGTTAAATTTTCGGGCGGTTATGTTAAATTGGTGCAGCATACGTTGTAAATCATCTTCACGTTGAGAGATAAGTATTGCATCATCTATATGGCAGATTATTTTAAGTTTGTTTTCTCCCATTCGGTATTCTTTTTTAGTTGTTATTTTTGTATTATTTCGTCCATGATCAAGTTGAACAATAAAGGACTCAAGGGATCCCCCTGTCTTATCCCATTGCCGGCTTCAATTGGGTCAGTTAGTTCATCTTCCACTTTTACTTTTATTGCGTTGTTCTGGTAGATGTTGTCGATCGTTTTAATTTTTTCTAAAGTTACCTCTCTTGAGTATAACAAATGGATAAACGTCCGTTAATTTGACCCTGTCAAATGCGTTCTCAAGGTTCGCGAAACATAAATATGCCGGTTTGTTGTATTCCAACGATTTCTCTTGAACTTAACTCCTGAACTATTTAAAAATTAACAAAGCCAAATAACTAGAATTAGAATTGAGAAACTAGAGAGACCTTGTATTAGCAACATTATACGTTTTAAAATATTGCCTTGTCATGCTTTTGAAGATTACAATTTCAACAAAATATTAAATAAAAATAGCGATTTGGTAAGCTTCTACTGAATAAAACTATTATCAAAAAAAAATATTTAAAATTAAACTAAAAATTCTAGCTGAATATAAGTTTAACAAAATTCAAACATGCGTGGGTTGGAGGTTATGTATATAAAATAAAGTCAAAAATAGGAAATAAAAAAAGACAATAATTGAAAAATTTAAAATTAGATAATAATTGTTAAATATAAGAAAATCAACTTAGGCCAAGTTTTTTTTTGAACGATCTAAAATAAATTTTGCACAGAAACATAATTTTAAACACACACAAGATACAGAAAACAACATTGCCACCTCTGATTTGTCATTGTCACAACTGACAAGCATATTATACAACTACGATCTATAAATCATTTTCAGACATCGGACACAAACCATGGAATGAACAAATGAACATTTTGGAATCATTGCAAAATAATTTCAATTTTTCACTGGTTTTTGGTGCAGGGTTTGTGATGAATATTCACAACTTGCCACAGAGGCTTTGAATGTTTTGCTGCTGTTTTCAACAATGTACTTACATGAAACGGGATTTTCAGCATACCCAGATTCTGTAAAAGCACAGAGACTGAGTTGGGCAAAACAAGTGCCTAGAGCCAATCAAGATTCATCAAATAGGTAGATATATGGTAAAAACGCGATTAGCAGGACACCCATAGGAAGACCTGGACTCAGATGAATGATAGATAACCTTACGTTCTAAAAGATTTGCATTCCATGTGAATACATAACTGGCGATAAGATATCATTGAGACAAGTAAATGTTCTTAAAGATTATATAAATAACAGCTAGTGAAGGGCAGACACACGTTGTTTGTTGATATTAAAACTGTTCGAGACATTATTGATGACATCATCATCATCAGCTAATCGCGTACACTGCTGGACATAGGCCTCCCTCAGGGAGGCCAATGTCCAGCGTTTCACTAATAATTTCCCGTGTTCCCTATAGGTACTGGGCTGCTTGTAGCCAGTACCCTACTAGTACTTTTATGTCATAATCACATCATAACTTTTCGAAAATGTTTTAGAATATACATTTACAATAAATCATAAAATAAAAATAATGACACTTCAAATGTTAATGGTAATATTAGCCCGATCAAAGAACAACCTGACCCCAAAAAAAAATAAAGGAAAGATGAAATTTGTGAGTAGGTAGTTCAAATTGTCTATTATATAAGAAAAAGTTTACAATTCTACATCCCCTCCATTTTACAAAAATGGAGGGGTATACCCCCTCTCGAAGGTAAAAAATATATATTCAAAATAAGACAGGAATTGGATAATATGATTAATTCTAAACAACTTTTGTTCTATAGCGTTTCTTGCTAAGTCAATACTTCTCGAGTTATTTGCGAGCGAATATATTCATTTTTAAAGAAAAAAAACTGTTTTTGGACGGTTTTTCGGAGATAATTCAAAAAGTAAGTATTTTATTGAAAAAATATCCTTAGCGAAAATAAAGCCTATAAAAAATTGAAAAAAATGGTGTACATAATGAGGTCTGTAGACCCAGTAGAGGCAGAGTTGTAGCTAATGAAAAGTAGGCTCTTCTTCGCCAAATTCCAAATCGAATATTTCAATGTAAAATAACCCAAAAACGGAGCACTCTTCGGGGAAAATTCATTTTAACTTTTTAAAGTGCTCAAAAAGAGGTTTATTTTTGTTTTTTAAAAAAACTTCTAACATTAAAAGTACGTGAGTTACGCTCAAAATATTGTTGGTCCCTTTTATTTTTTGGTAAAAAAAAATCGCGAAAATCATCTCCTAATTAGCATCACAAATAAATTTGATCGTTACCACTTGATAACTTACTTTGTTTATGTATTATTTATATGACCTCTAAGTTTCATCGGTTCAAAATGCTTATTTTTGAAAAAGCTATTTTCCATAAAAATTATATTTTTGTCAAAATTTAAAAAAAAATGCTTTTTTTAAACCCAATTTTTTTCAAAAATGAACACTTTGAACCAATGAAACTGATAGATAATATAAACAATACATAAGTAAAGTAACTTGTGAAGCGGTAACGTTTAATTTTATTTGGGAAGTTAATTTGGGGGTAATTTTTGCGATTTTTTAGCAAAAAATAAAAAATACCAGCAATATTTTGAGCGTAACTCACTTACTTTTAATGTTAGAAGTGTTTTTAAAAAACAAAAATTAACCCTTTTGTAAACACTTTAAAAAAGTTGTAAGAAATTTTCCCCGAAAAATGCTCCGTTTTTGGGTTGTTTCAAATTGAAATATTCGATTTCGAATTTGACGAAGAAAAACCTACTTTTCATTAGCTACAACTCTACTTCTACTGGGTCCACAGACCTCTTGCATATACCATTTTTTTTAGTTTTTTATAGGCTATATTTTTGTTAAGAATATTTTTTTGCTAAAATACTTACTTTTTGAGTTATTTGCGAAAAACCGTCCAAGAACATGTTTTTTTTTTGTTAAAAAATGAACATATTCATTCGCAAATAACTCGAATAGTATTAACTTAGTAAAAAAACTCTATGGAACAAGATTACTTAGAATTAGTCATATTATACAATTTCGGAATTATTTTGAACGTATATTTTTTCACTCCCGAGTAAACAGTTTTCACCCCGTATTTCCCAATTTTAGTAAAATGGAGGGGATGTATATATATAGTTTAGCTCTCCAGGCCTAGAAGGCCCATGGCTTGGTTTACTATTCCTTTCCAATCTCTCCTATTTGCTGCTTTATTTTTCCAATTTGTGATTTTCAGTTCTTCTATGTCTTTTTCAACATCTTTCTTCCATCTGGTTTTCGGTCTACCTTTCTTCTTCTTTCCTCCTATTCCTCCCGTTAGTATTTTTTTGGGAAGTCTCGTGTTTGGCATCCTTTGGATATGTCCCAACCATCTCAGTCTTTGTGATTTTACGATCCCTACTATGTTTGGTTCACCATACATCCTCTCCAATTCCACATTTGGTCTTCTTATCCACATTCCATTCCATATCTTTCCGCCAAATATTTTTCTTAGGACTTTTCTTTCCCATACTTTAAGCATGACTTGCTCGGATTTGTTCATCGTCCATGTTTCACTGGCATACAAGACTATAGGTCTTATCACTGTCTTGTATATTCTTATCTTAGCCCCTCTAGATATGTTCTTATTTCTCAATAAGTTGTTTAGAGCAAAGATACAACGATTGCCAGCCATAATTCTCGCTTGGATTTCTTCTTTTATATTTGGTCTCCTAGTGAATGTCGCTCCTAGATATTGGAATCTCTCTACTTCCTCGAATTTATATATTTTTGCCTCTGTGTTTATTGTCAGGTATTGTCCTTGTGTGTATTCTCGTTCTGTCCATTCCATATATTTAGTCTTTTCTTCGTTTATGTATATCCCTTTCTTTCTTCCTATCGCCTCTAGTCTTTTTAGTATTTCTTTTAATTCTTGTTTGCTTCTGGCTATCATTACTATGTCATCAGCGAATGCCAAGCATTGGTGTTTTCGTTGGTATACAAGTCCTGTCCTGTTAATTTCGGCTTCTCTGATGACTATTTCAAGAAGGATACTAAACAACAGTGATGACAGTGGGTCTCCTTGTCGTACCCCTTCACCGACCCTAAACTTATCTGTTTCCTTTCCATTTATTTTAACCCTGTTCTCTGTTTCTCTGAGTGTAACTTTTACCATCTTTATTAATTTTTTACTAATTCCAATTTCACATAGTGCTTTGTATATTTCTTTTCGTTTAACTCTGTCAAAAGCTTGTTTAAAGTCAATGAATAGGGCCATTGTAGATTTTCCGTATTCGTAGCTTTCCGCTTGTATCTCACGCAGCAGGAAAATTTGGTCCACCGTGCTGCGTCCTCTTCTGAATCCACATTGATATTCTCCTATGTCATTATCTATCTTTTGTGTTATCTTGTCTTTTATATGTACTGCAAGTATTTTATATGCAACGTTTAGTAGGGCTACTCCCCTGTAATTATGGCATAAACTTTTGTCGCCTTTTTTGTGAATTGGACACAGTGTGGCTTCAGTCCATTCTTTTGGTATGTGTTCTTGTTCCCAAATTTCTTTTATCAGCTTTTCCAAATGCTTAATTAGTACTGGTCCTCCATATTTAAACATTTCAGCTGTTATTTCATCCTTACCTGGGCTCTTGTTTTTCTTTAGTTTTTCTATTATTTCTTTTATTTCTTTTTCATTAGGCGGTCTTTCCTGTATTTCTTCTTGATCAATATTTTCATTCGGTCCTTCTTCTTCTTCTTCTGCATATTCTGTTGTGGGAATTTCATTTAGAAGCTCTTCGAAGTATTCTCTCCATCTGCTCAGTATTTCTTCGTCGCTTACTAAATTCCTTCCATTTTTGCTTTTGTAGTGTACAGGTTTTCTTTGGAACCCCTTTTTCTCATTTTTTACTCCTTGATATAAGTTCCTGACTTCTCCATTTTTATAGTTTTCTTCTATGCATTTCAATTTATCTTCGTTGTACTTTCTTTTCTTTGCTCTTATGATTCTTTTAGTTCGTTTTCTTTGTTCGTTGTATTGTATCTCCATCTCTGGTGTTTTCACTTGCATCATTTTGAGTCTTAACTTATTTCTTTCATCCAGTTCTATTTTACATTCTTCATCAAACCATTCTTTGAATCCATCTTTTATATTTCTATTACTGACTTGCGCTGCTTTGGTCATACATACTTTTATTTGCGTCCATTTTTGTTCGATGTTTTCATTTTTTGCAATATTTTCCAGTTCTCTAGTGACTAGTCTTTCATATTTACTTTGTTCTTCTTCTGACAGTAGTCTAATAGGTTTAGTTACTTTGTACCTTTTTTTCTGTTGATTTCTAAGAACTGGTATAACCTGTTTAAGTTGTATTCCGACTATAAAGTGATCTGTGTCTGCATCCGGTCCTCTATATGTTCTTATGTTCTTTATACATTTTTCCATGTCTTTTTCGATGAGCACATGATCTATTTGATTTATGGTTTTTCCATCTGGTGATCTCCATGTTCCTTGATATATTCTTTTGTGTTGAAAGTACGTGCTCATAACGATCATGTTTTTTTCTTTTGCAAAATCTATTAAGAGGTGACCATTTTCATTCGTTGTTTCATGCAGACTATATTTTCCTATGGTGGGTGTGTATATTTCTTCTTTTCCTATTTTGGCATTAGCATCACCTAGTACTATTTTTATATCGTATTTGGGAATATTTTCGAATACTGTATCTATTTGACTGTAGAAGTCTTCCTTTATCTCTATGTTTTTCTCTTCAGTCGGTGCATGTATGTTTATAAATGTTATTTTTTGGTATTTTCCTCTTATTCTTAGTATGCATATTCTCTCTGAAATTGGTTTAAAGTCAACGATTAGATCTTTCAGCTTTTTGTTTACTACAAATCCTGTGCCTAACATTCTATTTTCGCCTCCGCTATTGAAAAATAAATAGTCATTTATTTCCATTGAGTTTTGGCCTAGTTGTTTCGTTTCTTGTAGTGCTACTATTTCGAATTTATATTTTTTACATTCATCTACTAGGTGTTTCAGTTTTCCTTCTTCGTATGTTCCTCTTACATTCCATGTTCCTACTAATATATGTTCTTTTATGGGCTGCTTTTCATTAATAATCTGTACATTTTGTCTGTTTCGTGTACCTGTACTTTGCCATGTCGTCTCCGTTATTTCAGTCTGCTTTCGTTGTATTGCTAGTTTTTTGGTTGTATATTTTTCTCTTTTATGAGTTGTTGTTGGCTGTTATTCCATGTCCATATTTCACCATTAATGATTAGCTTCTGGTATCCTATTTTTACATTTTTTCCATTATGCCTCTCTAGGAGGGGATGTAGAATTGTAAATTTTTTCTTATATAATAATAGACAATTTCAACTACTTATTCCCAAATTTTCATCCTTCCTTTATTTTTTTGAAGGTTTTCGTAAAATTTTCTGTTCCCTGATCGGGTTATATCTAACTTCCTCGTGATCGAAAGCAACCCGTTTTACACAGTCTGCACTAGGTATAGCCTAACTTTCAAAACAAAGTTTTGGTAGATGTATTATATTTATGCAAAATTTTAGAATATGTCTATTTGTTTTAAATACAACTTTCAGTCCTTTACAGATGAGGATGAGCATAGAAAATTTAAAGTGACAAGGACAACGTAAAAGCAAACCATATTATTTATACCCGTTCACATTTTATTGCATATTAAATTGTTAATTGACTTTAAAAAGAGGTGGCGGCAGCTATTCACCTCCTTATAAAATTAAATTTTCATCGTTTAAAAGCTTTTTGGGCACTGCGTAATTGGGTTAAAATTCATGGATATTCTTGCCGAAATACCGTGCATAGGTCCTCAAAAGATTAGAAATCCGACTGCCGTATAATATGAACGGTCTCTCCTTTTACAATTCTTAGCCGTAAAATTGCAATTACATTAGAGGGCGTGCTCTTTTACTCCCAAATGAATTTCTCCGCAATTTTGGCGGCTTCTAATTTCAAATAAAGCTAAGTTATGTCCCCGTCTGTAATTGATGTACTTATAGCTAAACTGTTTTAATCAAGTGTCGTGCTTCTTGGCTCATTCTTAATGGAGAATTCTCATGTCTAACGCCGAGAAAGCACAGCACGTCACTTTTCAAGTTTCCAGCCATGACAACAACTTTATTGATGTTTTCGTCGCTGGTGCTATATCGCAATTAATATTTAAAAAAATTACTTTTCTACGGTCGTGCCTAAACAGCTACTTTCCCGCACGCATTTTGTTTCCGGAAGTTGCACTTTCCCGCACTAGTGCGGGAAAGTAGAATACCTTGTAATATGGCAGTATAATATATTTTAATATATGCAATAAACTAATATTTAGATATTATTTACTAATTTATTTCAAATTTATCCTATTGTGTTCAAGTTTGAATGAAATTAACGCGATTATTTTTTAATGATTTTAACTTCCAATCGTATAGTAAGATATTTGATCACGTGTTTAGTTCTGTCCAATCAGATTAAAATTATACTGAGAATTATCTACTGTAGAAAATTCCCGATAGATTTTTTTTGTTTACCAATTTCCTAGTTTTGACAACTGTCACATTTAAGAAAATATCCATATTATACGTATTAAAAAATAATCTTACGAATATCACACGACAGTAAGAATAAATAAGAAAATAATGCTTCATTTTCTACTCAAATTTGTTGTCATTGGGCAATAGAAACTCGAGCCTTGCGGGCTCTCGTGTCTATTGCCAGACAACAAATTTTCGAAAAACTGTCGCATTATTTTCAATTTATTCTCACTCTCTTGTGATATTATACCCGAAAATTCTTTGAAATAGAATTATTTTTACATAATATTCATAATACTCTGGGCTAATTAGCAAAATACAAGGAAAAGTAATTTACCAGCAATTCTATTTCTGGAATCGAATCTTATTATTATATGCATTAATAATATAGGTATGCAAAGTCCACAGATAGTGTGCTACTTTTTTTATAAACAAAATAGCGCGCGAAAATCGTGTTTGTTTAAATTTTTGCTCTATAACTCCAAAGATTTTAACTTTACACCAAAAACACTCAAATAAAAATTCACCGCAATTAAATTCTGCATAGAGACGTGTTTTCCCTATTCACTTCGACGAAAACTTTCCCCGGAAAAAGCGGGTTTTTCCAAGAAAATCTTTAATTTTCAACTAAAATTTTAGATAAGTAATTGTTAATCAATAATTAAATAACATGGTAATGTAAAAGCCCTTTTCGTATAGATTATAATTCCAGAAGCCGATGGAAATTGAATGAATAGTTAAGCAACAATTGAATTGTTAATTAAAAATTTATGGTCGCTATAATAACGACAATAATTATGATACATAAGAATAACTATGATCTTTTCATAAAAAGACATTATACCTATCTAATGTACTTTACAGAATTGAAATTGGACTATTTAAGCGGCCTCAGGAATCTTTTAAAATTATAAACAATTTTTTGGATTTTTAATATATCTCGGGAAATACTAAACTAAATTAAATTGTGAAAAGGTATTCGACAAACAGTACCGCTTCTTTTAAAAGAAAAAACGTTTAATTACGACGAGTGATTCCTGAGTTACAACCGGTGAAAGTTGGCCGGAATTTACGGCAAAGATATAAACAATAGGATCATAATTTTCAAACCATCACCTTTTTATTTTTGTCCTCTTTCTCCACACCAATTTTCATAGCTTTAAAATACTCATAACATATATTATTATAATAAAAACTATCGATAATACGTGTGAAAATTGCCAAAAATAGCAAAATTCCAATCAAAACTTAGGTTGGAGAAAATGTAACCCTCAAAGTTCAAAATCGGTGTACGTTAAAAAAATGCATTTTCTCGGCTTCCCATGGAGCAATTTCCTTCATTCTTCGTTTGTTCCCTAATAACTCGAGTGGAGCCATCGAACTAATGCATTATTAAATGTCAAACTTGCTTTTGTTTTGTTATAATAGATTAATTTATTTATAAGAACAGAAAACTACATATTTTTTCCAGTTGGAGGCTTTTTTGAGATAAACTTACTACAAGTGTACCTTTTAAAGTTAAAAACATAAATATTCTCATTTGAAAGCTGTAGAATTATTTAAACAAATTTTAATTAAACAAATTAAAATTTTGTGTTATAATAAATAAATTAATTTATTATAACAAAACAAAAGCAAGTCTGACATTTAATATTGCGTTAGTTCGATGGCTCTACTCGAGTTACTTGGGAACAAAAAAAGACTGAAGGAAATTGCTCCATGGGAAGGGAAGCCGAGAAAATGCATTTTTTTAACGTATACCGATTTTGAACTTTGAGGGTTACATTTTCTCCAACCTAATTTTTGATTGGAATTTTGCTATTTTTGGCAATTTTCACACGTATTATCGATAGTTTTTATTATAATAATATATGTTATGAGTATTTTAAGGATATAAAAATTAAAGGCAGAAACAGGACAAGAATAAAAAGGTGATGGTTTGAAAATTATGATCCTATTGTTTATATCTTTGCCGTAAATTCCGGTTAAATTTGATCGGTTGTATCTCAGGAACTACTCCTCATAATTAAAGGTTTTTTCTTTTAAAAGAAGCGTCCTGCCGCTGTTTTTCGAATACCGTTTTTATAATGTAATTTAGTTTAATATTTCCCGAGATATTCTATTTGTTTTTAAGCCAAAAAATTCTTTATAATTTTAAAATATTCCTGAGGCCGCTTAAATATTCCAATTTCAATTCGGTAAAGTACATTAGATAGGAATAGTGTATTTTTATGAAAAAATCATAGTTATTCTTATGCGTCATAATTATTGTCGTTATTATAGCGACTGCAATTGTTGCTAAACTGTTCATTCAATTTCCATCGGCTTCTGGAATTAAAATCTATGCAAAAAGAGCTTTTACATTACTGAGTTATTTAATTATTGATTAACAATTACTTACCTAAAAGTTTAGTTGAAAATTAAAGATTTTGTTGGAAAAACCCGCTTCTTCCGGGAAAAGTTTTCGTCAAAGTAAATCGGAAAAAACACGTCTCTATGCAGAATTTAATTGCTGTGAATTTGTATTTAAGTGTTTTTGGTGTAAAGTTAAAATCTTTGGAGTTATAGAGCAAAAATTGAAAAAAAAAACGATTTTCGTGCGCCATTTTGTTTATAAAAAAGTAGTACACTATCTGCGGACTTTGCATACCTATATTATTAATATATACAATCATAAGATTCGATTCCAGCAATAAAATTGCTGGTAAATAACTTTTCCCAAAAATGGTCTATTCTCCGATAATCAGCCCAGACTATAAGTTAAATCAGTGGACAATCACAATGGTTTTGAATATCATCGTCATTGAAACCATTATCGTCGTCATAGTAACCACTTTTATTGAAAGTTTGATTTTGACAACCTTGTCAAACTACGTATGCATTTGTGTGTTTTCGCTGCAATTTTTAAAAAATTTAATGGATTCATCGGACGAAGAGATCCCGGAAGCTGTGTTGATAGCCGCCGCGGAAGCAAATTTAAATTTGTTGCCTGCCAAATCCAAGGAGAGGTATCAAAAACGATTTGTCCATTTTGTGAACTGGTGCGAATCCATGAAAGTAAGGAGCTATAAAGAGGAAGTATTTTTGGCATACTTTTTAAAATTGAGCTAAGTGCTTAAATCAAACACACTTTGGTCACGCTATTCCATGATTAAAAGTTTAATGAAAATAAAGCACAATATTGATATAAGTAAGTTTTATAAAGTAACAACTTTTTTGAAAAAACAAAATATTGGTTTTCGAATATAAAAAGCAAAAATTTTTAGTAAAGGAGATATAGCCCAATTTATGTTAGATTGCATTATACGAGATATATCTTATGATACAAGTAGTTACCATTTTTGGTTTATCTGGGGCTTGTCGTAGAGCCGAACTTACGAAAATCACTCTCGACGATGTTGAAGACAAAGGGAATCTAATAATCGTCAGAATTACGGACTCGAAAAACAACTCTGCGAAATCATTTGTTGTTTCAGAAGAAATTAACAATGGAATGTTTTTGAAGCTATACAGAGAATACGTCAGTTTACGACTCATCGGCGTTTGTTTATAAAACACCAGAAAGGAAAATGTACAGTACAATGTGTAGGAATTATAACATTTGGAAAAATCCCCTCCGAAATTGCAGCCTTTTTGCATCTGCCCAATCCTGAACGTTACACAAGACACAGCTACAGACACTCATCAGCAACCTTCCTAGCCGATTCTGGAGAAACGATTACAATAAATATAAAACGTCTAGGAGGATCGAAAACAACTTCTGTAGCCGATGGTTACCTAGAAGACTCTGAAAAGTATCAAAATTGTGTGTAACAAAATTTTAAGTATCGATTCTCTAGAACCATCTACATCTAAATTTTGCTCAGAATTTGTCTTATTATCGAATTATGGGGTTATTTTAATAAAAATAATTTTCAACCCTCGAGAAGAGGTGGCATCTACCCCCCGGGTAAAAGCGCAAGTTGGCACTATGTCACCTTTGTTCCTTGAGATATCCTCTAACCACTCACCAATTTTCATGCAAATCGATAGAGGTTCAACGAGATCGGAGGTAGTAGCCCATATCCACCATCAGTGACTGCACTTTAGTATATAATGAGTGTACCAAATGTTCCATATTTTTAAATAGTCTATCGAGTAACACCAAATATTGCCTCCCACCACCAGCTCCTTGGGGTGGAATAGGGGACAGCTTTGAAATGGTAAATAGAAAACCCCATTTTTTGGATTTGGATTCCTTTTACAAAAATTAATAACTTTCGTTACTGACATTTTATCGAATTTTTTATAGATATCGCTATGATCGGAAAAAAAACTAATTATCCCCGTTCTTCTTCTGAAGGTGTAGTCTTCTTTCGAAGATTGTCGATCATCATAACTATTTTATTACGTTTACAGTTGACCTAAAAAGCTAGTTAGACGAGTAATTAAACCACTCGCCTTCCAAGGCTACGTTTTCCTAAAATCTTACCTTATTCTGCAGAAGCTGGTACTTTCTTCCGCACATCACGTGGTCTAGGTATTCTAGTTTTGTTTCTTGATTGCATTACACGGTTCTGTTTATTTTGAAAGTCTTCGCTAGACCTTTTCATTCGTGGCTCTGTCTAAATAACATATGCTTAGTCACAACAAAAATAATTGATCTTTTGTTAACCTTTTTATGATTTATGATGTTCTATTACTTCTCGACTTTTGGAGTAAATTCTTTCTTGTTTCGTGTAAATACTATTCGAGACGTTATTTATTTCTAGAACATTGAATGTTGTATATATAGTAGGTTTTTGTAATTAGTAGTTCAGTAATAAATTTGTAGCCGTCGAGTAACAATTCGATGTTCGGGCGCGAAATAAATTGTATTAGATATTTAAATAAATTATTATGTTTTAGTGTAATCTTTAATAAAGCTGTGGTTATTTTGTAACGTATAAAAATAACGTAGTATTTTCTTATAAATTAATTAATGTTAAGTGTTTATGGTTTTGTAAATCAGTGTTATTAAAGGATATAAATTCAATGTTCTTTATTTGATTAAGTGTAAATTATTAAAAATAATAATCAAGTCACTCACGCTTCACAGTAACATAATATGCAGGGGCGGATGGGCCCACCGGGATACCGGGAATTTTCCCGGTGGGCCGTCGTTTGTGGGCTGCCACGCGCGGACCTAAACCCTTAATTTTTCAACTGCATGAATCTTGATTTTTATAAATCGATGTAAAAATACTGATACGGTTGCACCTAGACCTAGCAAATACCTAGACTAGACTATAAAAGTAAGAAAAGAACCAAAAATTATGTTCAACAAAAGTAAACAGGATGTATACTTTCTTTAAAGACTGGTCCAGCGCTGTTCTTTATTATGTTATTTTCTAAGCCCCCTTAAACAGCGTATACCTGCTAAATGCTACCTGCTATTTTTGTAAGCTATTATTGTATTAAAATTTACCCAGCAAGAAACACGAAAATAAACTTAAGCGTCGTTTAAACACAACGATAAGTCACAGCAACTAGTTGTGATGACAAGTTGAAACGCTGTTTAGACGCTGCGATTCAATGCGATACCACCTTCAACCCAACTCCAACTTTGATAAGTTGTGCGATGCACCGTTTACACACAGTGATAAGTTGCAACAACTCGATTGACCTTGATAAGTTGTTTGATTTATCGCTGTGTTTAAACGACCCTTTAAACACAATGTGTGTCTGGCACTGGCCTATGTTAAAAACATCTGCGGACAATATGCACTCCCGGCTTACAGTTTGTATCAGTCATCGTAGTTATTGTTTTCTTAGTAAAGGAAGCCCCTTGACCTTGAGACCCTAAGGATTATTTTTCGTTTTACAGTTTGTTTATTACTGTCGACGACTGTCGTTATTTGAGACAGCGGTTGTGCGAGTTTGCAAATTTTACGTCCGTCGCGTCGCCAGAAATCTTTTGGATTAACTAACGCCTTATCACTTAGTTCCGGTTCCGAAAGACACGAATTATTATGTGACGTGCGCTTTTACTTCGGGATTAGTTGAATAGTGGCGTAGAAGGATAATAATAAACATTTACCTACTTCTAAATTAACCAATAACGTTATATTACTTAAGCCGATTTATTAGAGTGGAAGTTTAAGGTAGGAAATAATTATTTAAAATAATTTTTACTATACAGGGTGTTTCAACACTATACACCGTGTCCGGAAAGTCGCGGATAAACAGTACAAGGTGTTATTCTGTACTAAAAGTTCGTATTTTTTTTAAATAAACACATTAATAAATTAGGCAGGTGCAAGCTTTCTGTTTAAATCATTCGATTAAAATAAATTCTCGTACACTCTGTTTCATCTTCTTTCCCAAACAAAAAATTTACTTACTTTTAGTGTTTTGTAGTATTGTTAAGTTCTGTAAAAAACTATAAAATTTGTAAAAATCTATTGCTTTCAAGTGTTTTTTTACGTCTAATTCGCAAACAAATCGTTTTTGGGCGTTTGTTTATAAAGCAAGAATGTTGGTTGTGATGTCTCCTACCACGTTTAAAGGTTTGTAGGTATAGTTATGAAATACTCTGTATAAACATGCTCAAAAAGCGCCTATTCTAGCTGTTCAATAATTATGAAATTTGTTACGTTAGGACGAAAACTTCTTGTATGATAGCCGTCAGAACCAATATACTAAGTGAATAAAAAATCAAATACCAATGCCACCAAAACGAAAAGGAGGACAAGAAAAATAACTAGAAAGGGAGAAGAAAAAAAGATGTGAAATAGCAAAAAAATGTCACTCTTTGGATAATTTGCTCAATAGTTATTCTGTTCCTTCAACTTCAGGGGTAGAAAGTGATATTAACACGGAAAAACAAGAGCAAGAGCAAAAATCCGAAGAAAATTTACTGGTTTCAGAAACTAAATTTGAAACTGAGTTAAAGCTGTCAGAGGACTCGGACGACGACATAGAGACAAGTGATGAAAGCGATAGTGAAGCTAATGTAAAAAAGGCACTTAAAGACGAAGAGGCGCTACTAAAGCTGGGACAGCCGGAAGAGACAGAATCTGGCAATTTCTTCGACCGTCCCGATCCCAATAAATTACAGCTATTTTTTGAATTCCATCCAAAGGTACCTGTCGCACAAAAAGATGTACCTTTCAATGTGGAAAAAGCGTTTACGCGTAATAATAAAACAAAAAGGAAATGGTTGAGCTATAGTGAAGAAAGAAAGGCACTTTTCTGCACAATTTGTCTTGCTTATTCAGTTGAGAGTAATAAAGATCAAAGTTCTGCTTTTGCAAGAGGTATGTCTGATTGGAAACATGTATATCAGCGAATAAATGAGCATGAAAGTTCAATCAGTCATGGAAAAAACTGCGAAACATATTTCATGTATATTAAAAATCAAACAATTGAAAAAATACTTTTTGGAAACGTTGTTGAAATGAGAAATAAAAAAGTTGCAAGCAATCGGCACGTTTTGGATGTTATTATTGATGTTATAAAACTAATTGGCAAACGAGGACTTTCTTATCGGGGCACAGCAAATGAAGCTGCATACAATCTAGAAAATGAAAACCTAGATCATGGTAATTTTTTGGAAATAATCTTACTTTTATCGAAATTTGATGTTATTTTGAAGAAACATTTGGACGCCATTGTTAAAAAAAGCAAAAGTTATCACAATAGAAAAATCAAACGTCGAGCTGGAAATTTCTACACATTTTTGTCAAAAACTACTGTAAATTCAATCATTGTCATAATCACAGAAATTATTCTAAAGAAGATTTCTTCAGAGATACAGACTGCCACTATGTTCTCTATAGAAATAGACAGCACTCAAGATATTTCAGTAACAGACCAATGTTCAGTTGTTACAAGGTATGTTAAATTGTAAGTATAATAAAATCTTCACCTTTGCTTATTTTATTTTATTTCAGGTATGTTTACAACGGAACAATTCACGAACGCCTTCTTGCAGTTGTTCCTTGTCACAATTCAACAGGGAAGGGATTTCATACCATGATTCATGACATACTGGTAAAAAATGGTTTGGATGAAAAAAATTGTATTGCTGACTCTACTGATGGGGCGGCTAATATGCAAGGGAGATATTCGGGATTCTCCAGTTTCATGGTCCAGGAAAATTCAAATCATGTTCATGTTTGGTGTTATGCGCATATTTTAAATCTTGTTCTGACAGACATTTTTAAATCCCACATTAAGGCCGCATCATTTTTTTTCATTACTGAATTGTATAGCAGCATTTTTTAAAGAATCTCATCAACGCATGGGTTACTGGTTGGACATTGGCAACAATGCTAGATCACAGAAACTTCAGTTGATAGGAGAAACTCGTTGGTGGTCAAAGGAAGCAGCGCTCAGTAAAATTTTTGGTAATTTTAATGAACCTAATAAAGCACTGTACGTTGATTGAATTGACATTCTTAATACAATTGAAAATTCACAAAAAATTAAGCCAGATGCAAGAGCGACTGCTGCAAATTACAAAGCACAATTACTGAAATACGAAAATATTTTAATTGGGCACATATTCTTAAAACTGTTCTCTATAACAGGCCCTTTATCAAGATATATTCAGACAACAGGGTTAGATTTATTAAAATGTAACTTTATGGTTAATGATTCTATACTGAGTTTAAAAAAAAATGCAACGAAATTTTCCAGACATTGAAGCATCTGCAGATAAATTTGTAGGGTGGGCTAAACTCTCTTTTGAAAGGAGAGACTTCGAATTTTTTATTGAAGAACAATTGCCCGAGTTTCGATCAAAAAAGAAAAAGAAATTCTTTGATGAGAAAACTTCTGATGAAATCCCAGTAAGCCCAAAAGAAAATTTTAGAATTGTTTTTTTTAACGTTATTGCGGATACTGCAGTAGAATCAATCAGTAGAAGATTTGCAAACAACGCTGAATTATGTAGGGATCTGAACATTTTAGATCCAAATAATTTTGAAGAAATCGCCAAAGGTGAGCTACCTGAGAATTCTCTAAAAATATTGTCAGAAAAATTAATAGAGTTTGATTCTTCTGCAACTCCTGCAAAGTTGAAAGAAGAGTTAGCAAGCTTTGCAAGCAACTGGAAACATATTAAATTAACAATTGAAGATTCATATGAAATAAATTATTCTAGACTTGATGTGGGGTTAGACGACTCTTCTTCTGCACAGTCAGATGTAGACGAAGATGACTGTATAACAAAACAGAGTACAAAATCAAGGGTGTGCATCGAATCTAACAAATGTCAGAACTGTGTCATTTGTTGCTACGGTTCAATTTTAAAATATAATTTGTTTAAGGGGGCTTATTCCACGCTGGTATTGGCTTATCAATATATACTTTCATTGCCCATCTCGCAAGTGGCATGTGAACGATCGTTTTCAACTTTAAAATTTATCAAAAATAGATTAAGAAACTCCTTGTCTGATAATAGACTCGAGTCGTTCATGCTGATGAATATTGAAAATGATATACTGAGCGATATCAACAATGATGAAATTATTAATCGTTTGGGTCAAACAACCAAATTAATGAAGGACGCTTTAATGTATTAATATAATAAATAATAGGTAACCATTTAGTGATAGCTATATATGTAAAACGATATTTCATTCACCTATAGTTTATAACACATTAATTTGTTATTTATATATCTTAAATATCTTAATATATAATTTTCTAGAGCAAACTTTGTATTTTAGATTCCAAGTCTCTATAGTTTAAAAAAATCAAAAAAACTCCCATGTGTATATATATATATATATATATATATATATATATATATATATATATATATATATATATTTAAATTTTGGGCCGCCGTCGTTTATTCTCCCGGTAGAATTTTACTTGCCCATCCGCCCCTGATAATATGTATTACCTTTGACTGTTTGGTGGTTGTCTGGTGACTATTTTTGTTACTGTATGTATTCATATATGCAAATATCTCTTCTAGTAGTAATATTTTGGTATTTTCATCTAGGAGACATTTATTCTAATTCAAATTGTAGTATAATGCATATTTGCATAAGACCATTTTTAATGTTGCATTTAAAATTATTTTAATATTTTTTATAAACGCATAATTTTTGTCAGTGTACGATATGTCGTGAAAACAAAAGTTATCCCTCGGCACAGAAGGAGCCATCGGAAAAAGATGGCTAACAGTGCACTTCTCTCTAACGACTGCAGACGTAATGCAATATCTGCAGAACAATCGATTCCTCTGCTATAACCTGTACTGTTCAGTTTCAATTTTAGTGAAATGTATGTGTTTTGCGACCCATTATGCATTATATATGGGGAAGAGTAAACAACAATTACAAATCTCTGTCCTGTTGTAGCAATGACGTCTACCGTGTAGTGTATAGTAGGTAATGCAAAACAGACCATTCGTCTACGTACCTAATGTACGTGATTTTAACAAATAGTTTTTGGATTTTAATGGATTTGATTCGGCCAACGTAGATAAAATAAAAGAGAGAAAAAGAAAACATAGGAAATTAGAAATACATAATATTATAATTTAACAAACATAGTGGCAACAAACGTATGTTTTTGGACGGATTCTATAAAATACAAAATAGGTTACAAAAATAGTTACAAAAAAATTACTGTAAAAATGAATAAAACACCTTAAAAGTCATGATAATTCTCATATAAAACGAAGTCCCGCCAGAAGAATCCCATCTGAAGTTTTTAGCAATCCTTTGTTGAATTTTATTAGAGATTTTTGTAGGTCCGATACACAAAATTTAACGTTAACTGACTGAGAAGAGGAGCCCAAATTTGAAGACAGATGAGCGAAACAGACTATTTAATACCTTTTTGTAAACTTTAAGATAAATTAATGTTATTTTACAATCAAAATTTAACCCTCACGCACAAGTTGTAGTCCATGTGACTAACAACTTCAGTGAGAACTTGGGTTTATTATTATGTACTAATTGCTACAAATAAACCCTATTATTATTATTATTATTATTATAATTATTGTTTTCCAATGTATGTATTACACAATAAAATATTAGTAGGTAAATACATTACAAACAACGACATATTTTCAACATATTACTAATACATAAAAGAAATTGAATGTGTCGAAAGTTGCAAATAAAATAAATTTGATAATACAGGGTGTAACAAAAATACAGGTCATAAATTTAATCACATATTTTGGGACCAAAAATATTTTGATTGAATATAACTTATCTTTGAACAAATATCCACAGAAAAAAGTTACAGCCCTTTGACGTTACAAAATGAAAATCGATTTTTTCCAATATATCGAAAACTATTAGCGATTTTTTATTGAAAATGAACATGTAACATTCTTATGGCAGGAATATCTTAAAGGAAAATTATAGTAAATTTTGTGCACCCGTAAAAATTTTATGGGGGTTTTATTCCTTTAAACCCCCCCCCAATCTTTTGTGTACGTTCCAATTAAATTATTGTTTTAGTACCGTTAGTTAAACACAATGTTTTTAAAAAATGTTTGCCTCCTAGTACTTTTTTGAAAAGTCAGTTTTTTTCGAGATACTTTGAATAATTGTCAAATCCACCACATATTTGTATATGGTTAAGTACGATTATGGAGACTAGGTAATAAAATGAAAATTTATTTATGATTCACATTTTTAGGTATATTTTGAATCATACTTGAAAAGAAACCACATCTCGATAAAAGGTGCCTTATCGAAAAAATACAAAGAGGCAAAAAAGTTTAAAAAACACTGTGTTTAACTAATGGTCTTGCAGAAATAGTTTAATTGATACGTACACGTACACAAACATTTGAGGGTTTAAAAGAACAAAAGTCCCATAAAATTTTTATGTAAACATATTAAAAAAGAAGCCGCAACTCGATAAAAACGGACTTACAGAAAAAATACTAAGAGGCAAAAAAGTTTTAAAAACATTGAGTTTAACTAATGGGTACCACAATAATAATTTAATTGGAACGTACAAAAAAGTTTGGGGGGTTAAAAGAACAAAACCCCCATAAAATTTTTATGGGGTGCACAAATTTCACTATAATTTTTCTTTAAGATGTTCCTGTCATAAGAATGCCACATGTCCATTTTCAATAAAAAATTTCTAATAGTTTTCGATATATTCGAAAAAATCGATTTTCACTTTGTAAATTCAAAGGGCTGTAACTTTTTTTATGTGCATATTTGTACTAAAGTAAGTTAGGTTCAATCAAACTATTTCTGGTCGCAGAATATGAGATTTAGTTTATGACCTATATTTTTGTTATACCCTGTACATAAATAATATTAAATGGGATGTGTTCGAAAAAACTTGTACAAGCGATTTTTTTATACAGGATTACTAACAAAACTTTGTATATGGGATGAATCATGTAACAGTGGCGAATACCAACTTCCTTATTTTGAATACAAGATAATGTATACAGTAGGAAAAATGAAAGAATACCCATGAACGAACATATAAAACACGCTGTATTTTCCGTGTCACCGTGTCACACAAAAAATTGGCCAGCGCAAGTACCTGTAATAATTATTGTTACATGTACTTGCACTGGACAATTTTCTTTGTGACACGGTGATAGGAATATACAGCGTGTTTTATATGTTCGTTCATGGGTATTCTTTCATTTTTCCGACTGTAGTTGTAGGTATAGGTATTATCTAAGTTTTGTATTTTTCAGAAGATTCTAGGTATAGTTAATCATAATGGCCCTATACCTATCTATAATAATTAAAAAGTAAGCTACAGTTTAAGTTTAAAATTAAATTTATTTGAAAGTTTGACTTCCACTTCGGAAATCGTTTTTAAAATACAAAATAATAATAAATTAAACAAAATTTTGTTTTTTTTTTTCTTGTTAAAAATCTTCTAATAAATTAATTATTGTATCTGACTCATTCATATTGACAATTCAGACATAACTTATACATTTTAAAGTAGCCGACTTTAAAATGTGATTGTCAATATTTTTTATAATTTGCATTTTTGGGATGGCTGTATTGTAAGATAGTTCATTCGATTACATGAGATCAATTTTAACTTAAGAATAACTTTCCTGGTATTTTCTTCTAATTGATTTCTTATTTTAATATGGGTAAACACATTCTACTGTATTCTGCCGAGGAACAAAAATTGGTTTCATTTAACATAATTAGAGCCGCTTTTTAATTTTTCTCTTTGTATTATTATTTGTTTCTTTCACGACTAAGTATACTTGAATCTTTCTACTCAACTCTAGAATAGAATAGAAGTATGCTTTATTGTCACTGAAAATACAAATTTTATGGACAAAGCTTAATTAAAGTCAGAAAAAATAAATAAATAATATTTAACAATAACAATAACAAATACAATTTTCTGAAATTTGATAAATCGTCAATATAAAAAAAAATATACATAAATACAAAATATAAGTTAATAAAGTAAAGAAAAGAAAACAAAATGGATATATTTGCAACAATTTTTAGAAATTGCAAAGTGAATATACAACAAAGTAAACTATTTAAACTATTTATAGACATAGGAACTAATAAGTTTAACATGCATGTGACACCCAAATATAGATAAGTTTGGTTACTTGTACATTACTGTAATTTCTTAGTTAGTCATTCAGAAACTCTTGTACTGAATAATATGGTCTTTTAGATAGATGAGCTTTTGTCATTTTACGGAACTTGGGGAAAGATGTTGCAGATTTGAGTTGTAAAGGAAGATGGTTGTATAGTTTTTTTGCGGAATATAATATAGATTTCTTTACTAACTCAGAGGACGGGATCGGTAAATAGACATCAAAATTTGAATTTCTGGTGGAGTAGTCATGACGAGGCCTTGCTGGAAAGACCTGCATGTGTTTACGAATTAAGCAAACAGTTTCTAAAATATATAAAGATGTAAGGGTTAAAATGCCGTGATCTTTGAAGTAACTTCTGCAATGTGTTGTTCTTCTGAGGCCAAACAGATACCTTATTGCTCTTTTTTGTAATTTGAAAATAACATCTAACTGGGCAGCTGTACTAGAACCCCAAAAAGGAAGACCATATCGAAGATGAGACTCGAACAAAGAAAAATATGTTAGTTTAGAAGATGCTAAATTGAGTTCTTTCGAAACAGATCTTATAGCATAGCAGGCTGAGGCGAGTTTCTTACTTAACACATCGATATGAAGGGATCATTTGAGGTTGCTGTCTAAAAAAATACCAAGAAATTTTACAGAATCAACGGTAGAGATCTGGCTGTTATTAATAAGCAGGGGTTGATTAACAAGCAGGGGTTGAAGAGCACTTTTATAGGATAATGCTACTGTCTTATCCACGTTAAAAGAGAGTAAATTAGAGTCAGACCAGGTTTTTATCGTACGCAAATCAGAAGTTATAGTTGCATGAAGAGATGCAATGGTTGAGTTGCTCCAAGTGATACTGGTATCATCAGCAAAAAGAAAATTTTTTCCATCGATTTTTAAGTTAGTGATGTCATTTATAAAGATAAGGAACAGTAGAGGACCCAATACTGAACCTTGTGGTACTCCACATACAATGTTTTTGAGACTAGAGTCAGTATCATTTGCTCTAACTATTTGTTTCCTATTATTCAAGTAAGATTGGAACCAATTCAAAGAAATACCTCGAATCCCATAGAAATTTAGTTTTTTAATCAAAATGTCGTGATTTACACAATCAAAAGCTTTGGCATAGTCACAGAAAACAGTGGCAGTATAAAGATTATTGTTTAGTGCTTGGTAAACCTCATGAAACACCGAAAACAAGGCATCAGTGGTACATTTATTAGTTAAAAAGCCGAACTGATTTTGGGATAAGATGTTGTTATCAATGAGAAAGGACATGAGACGGGTTTTTATGAGTCTCTCAATAATTTTTGAAAGTACCGGTAGTAAAGCAATAGGTCTATAGTTGCAAGCATTAGATTTTTCACCACCCTTATGAAGGGGAATAATAATCGCTATCTTTAGGCACTCTGGGAATTTGCCTCTTTCAAAGGAATCATTAATTAGTGAGACGAGGTTTTCCCACACATTTTCTGTGAGATTTGAGAAGATTTTTATGGATAGTCCATCAGTACTACAGGATGATTTGCTTTTGATACTATTGATAGTTTGGATCAGTTCAGTTATATCGATTGGTCTTAAAAAGAATGAATTCGAGAACACTCCTGAATTGGGGAGATAGGAAATGGGATCTTTTTGTGGCAAAATAGTAGAAGTTATATTTTTACTCACATTAACGAAATATTCGTTTAGATTTTCCGGGTCTGGAAGGGCAAATGTTTGAACTGCGTGAGTTCTATTTCGAAGATCGTTTATTATGGACCAAGTTTCTTTTGCAACACTTTTAGAGCTTTCCATACGATTTTGATAGTAGGCTTTTTTAGCTGATTTGATGAGTTTTAGATAGGTTACCCTGTACTTGGTGATATATTGAGTGACAGAGACGTTGGTAGCAAATTCCTTGATATACAATAGTGAGCGCATATTTTTGGCTGATATGCGAATACCTTTTGTAGCCCAGGGTTTGTGATGTTTTGGCTTAATTGAAATTAAAGGAAATGCCTTATTGAAGGTAGAGACAAGCTTTTCTATAAAATCGTTGAAATTATAGTCCACGTCCGCAGAAGGAAAATGCCACTCAGAAGTTAAGCATAAATTTTGAAATTTATGAAAATTCCCAGCGGAAAAAATCCTACCTAAACGTCGGGTTTTCGAGGAGGGTTTGCTGAAGATGTTAAACTTCGTAAATACTGCTTCATGATCTGATAATCCCGCATTAATAATTGTAGAGCAGACATAAAGGGGTGAGAAATCTGAGACAATATAGTCAATTATGGTAGATGAAGTTTTTGTAATCCTTGTAGGAGAATTAACGTGCATTGAGAGACCATATGATTCAAATATGTTGACCAAGGATATTTGGGTAGCACAAGCAGCATCATAATTAATGTTGAAGTCCCCGCATAGAATTTTTCTGCTTCTATGAGGCAAGTCATCTAACAAATTTAGCAGGTTCTGAAAAAATAGTTCCACAGGGGAGTCAGGTGATCTATAGATGCAAATAATGTAAAGATTAAGATTTTTATTATAAACTAGGGAAAACTCAAAGAAGGCTTCATTTAACAGAAAGTCATATTTTGTAATCAGAGAAAAATCATTATTTCTAGAAAGAATTAGGGTGCCTCCATGAGCTGAACTTGGACGATCATACCTAGCAATTGTGGTATATTTTTCTACAAAAAAAGGCTCGTTGACTTCAAGCCAGTGCTCTGTAACCGCAACTATCGGGGGAAATCCTAATTCTTCCAGAAACAAAAATAATTCGTCAGTTTTATTTCTTATAGAACGAATATTAATCAGAATCATACTAAAGTTGTCATCACTAAAATTATTCGAGGTTTCTAGTTCCTCAGAACACGTCGTGTTATTTAAAAATTTCGTCTTGGAGAGCTAGTAGAATAATAATTTCGGTGACATTCCCTTGATTTTTGTAGATGTATGATTCTTTCTGAACTTAGAAAGGACCTATAAGCAACAAGATCAGCTTCCACCTCAGCTGGACCAATTCCATAGGCATCGTTAAATTCTAGAAGAATTTTTCTTAGTTCCTCAGTCTTGGTAGGTAGTCCTTCGGAAGCCAAAAATAGTTTCACACTGGTGTTGGTATATCCATCACAAAATACTGAGGCAGGCTGGTCGTGTAGGAAAGCAAGATGTAGCTTAATTGCTTTTAATATATCCGGTTCCCTTAATCTTGCTAGAAGATATCGACTGTTTGAGTTATTGGTTAATCTAACTCTTGGTGGTGTTAAAGGATCCAAATTTATCGATGGTTCCAAAATATCTTTCTTAATGAAATTAATTTGGGAACGGAACGGATCTTTAGATTTGCAAATTTCGATGGCCTGCTTGTCAGTAAGAATATTTGTGTTTTGAACTTCATTTTTGTTTTTACTTGGAATGGTAATTGGATTTTCCAAGCTAACTGGGCTTCTGATGTGCTTCGGTTTCATATTTGCCTCAGATGAAGTTGTTGGTTCGGAGCATGAGGATTCTGTAGACCATTTAATGATTACACCAGGTGGCCAAATTTCCTTATTAAATAATAAGTCAATAGATGTTTTAGACTTAATACCTATTTTGAATGAGGACCCTGTTGTTGTGTTGGCATCTTTAAGAAGGGCATAACATCTTATATATTCCTTGATACCTAGCTTCTCTTTAATGTAGTGAACTATTTGAATAGGAGTGTAAATTGGGGTTAAGTTGCTAATAACGACAAAGTGGCATTTATCTTCTGCACTTTTTGATTTTGTGACTGGACTAGCTTCGAAATGTTGAGTGTCTTCGGTTTGAGTACTTGAAGTGGCATACACAATGTCTCTCTTCGATACATCTTTCTTCGTTGGTATAGCAGGTAGTTTATTTGAAAGATTACTCATTTGATTAGATATTTCACTTACGTTTGAAGAGAGCCTATCTAGTCCCAATTTTATCTCAGATGAATTTGAATCTTGGACTTGCACCTTAATCGTGTCATTGGAACAGCCGAAAAAAACTGACGATATATTGAAGATATCTTGTTCCATCTGCCTTATCGATTTTAAAAGATATTCAGGATTTAGCAGGTTATTTAATTTATGTATCTCGTCAATTTTTTTCGTAATATAGTGTAATTTGCCGTCATTTTTGGTTAATAAATCATATGTCTCGATGAAAATTGGCAAATTATCAGTGAGTTTTTTTGTAACTTGAATTAAGGCGTCAAAATTCTCTTGTGGTATTTGATTTTTTGAAAGATTGTTAATTTTTTCAGTTAGATATCTGAGACTAGGCGAATCACATAAAGTACAGAAAAATCTTAAATGAGAATTTTTTGGGTCCAGTAGAGTTTTTGCCGTTGTTTTATTGAGACCAGAACATTTGATGCAAAAATACCGTTTACAATCTCCATGGCAACGTATCGGATATTTTTCGTTTTCAGAAAATTCAGCTAAGCAAATTTCACAATTTTTGGACGTCATGGTGTCAAGATTAAATATTATACAAATATTTAACTAGGTCGTTTAAACTTGGTGATGTGATGATATTAATAAAAAAATAAAGCACTTACAGCTAGTATTCACAACACATCAAATCAAAACAAATAACAAAATGTGTAAACACAAGAACAAAACAAAACATACAACCGTACGCTTCCAGTGCTGGTAAACGACTGAGTCTATGTTCATTGGTCTCATCCATCTGCAAATATTTCTATGTAAAATATTATGGAAATATTAAATATTTTTAGTTTTAATAATCAGTAAACATATTATGCATCCCATCATACCCAGTTTCTCCATTTTTAAAAATTCTTCTTTCAGTACTTCATTTTCTTGTATAGATCCACAGCTCTTATTCTTTATAATGTTCATCACAAAGGTATTTCTAAAGGTACGTATCCATACGTAGGTGCTCTGTGCTCGATATAGCAGCTCCACAAAGTGGAAACGTTGGTGCTCGCCGTTCGGCGCTCACCCTCTTCGATTCAACCTGTTTGTGGTTTATATATAGGGGAGCGCATGCCATACCCATTTGAGCAGCTACACCGAGCACCCACGTATGGATACCTACCTTAACAACCCTTCACCATTAAGTATTTGTTATCATCAGTACCTACCTTATCTGCATTTAAATTTCCTCACATACGAGCCCCTTCCCATATCAGTTGGCCCAATGTAGATTTAAAAGAAAATCCAATTTTATAGAACAAAAACAAAAGTCCAGCATACCTAAACTTTGAAAGTTTTAATTCATCGATAATTTTTGGATTTCCAGAAGTATACAAAATATGTTTTAAATTAATAAGAACGATTAATTAAACAGAATAATAACAAATTTAAAAAAATGCAAAAAATATATAATTTTAACAAAACAAATATGGAAGTTTACAACTGATATCTTTTTTATTTTTAATTAGATTCAAAATTATTCGATGCATAGTTTTTATAAAGTTCTGACAACACTCTGGTGTAAATGGGTCCCATATTTTTTGCAAATTTCGCTTCAATTCTTTGACGGATGTAGCAGGATGTTTCCTCAATTTTTTTTATTTCGCGTAAAAAAGAGGCGCAAAAGTTTTTCTCGGGGACAAGTCGAGACTGTTAGAAACGTATTCCAGAAGTAGTATACCGTGGTCACCAATCCAGTTTAAACTCTTTTTTGTGGTATGGCAAAATCTTTCGCTAATTTAAACTTATTGAAATGATTTTGTTTCAAAATTGGTAAGAAATTATTTAAAACCAAATAATATTTGGCCGAATTTAAAATTCCATCAATAAAATGCAATTTTTCCAAACTATTCGTTGACATGCTGCCCCAAACCATGATAAACCTACGAAATTTGACTTTTTTATTAAAGCATTAACCTTCCGCTACCGGAGGGGGTTAAGATTGTACCCCAAATTCGATTTTTCATGAATAATTTTTAAAAATGTTGGAATTTTGTTTAACTGTTCTAGTTACTTCTTCATTGGGATGTGTAAAAGCATATCCAACCATTTGTTTTCAATTTGACATATTTTTACCTATGAAAAGTGCAGCACTGTGCTTGGGGTACAAGTTGTACCCCCTCCGTCAACCGCGGTACAGTTCATTGCGGTCGACGCCACTGACTAAACCAGACGTTTTGCGCACGGCACCAAACCTGTTGTTTGCAATAACACACAAATCAGTTCTGTGGATGACTTAGTGCTAACATACCGTTTTAGTTTATCCATTTGTGATTACACGATTTACCGATATGTCGAAAAAAATAAAGTTAGACCTTCGGAAAGAACAGGATCGTGAAACTGCAGTGCAGTGGTTAGAGGAAAGTGATGATGATTACCTTTCTGAAAGAGATAGTTTATCGGATGATTCAGAATTAGATGATAATTTAGAAGTAGCGGAATATGAGCCTGAAATTCTGCAGGTAATTTTTATTTTTGTTTTATGTACGATATTTCTATTTTGAGTTTATTATATTTTAGCCATCTGAGAGCGACAGTAATGATTCTGATAAACCAGTTTTGGGGGCAGTAGATTCCACATTTATTTCCAAGAATGGTACAGTTTGGAAAAATCGTCCTTTACGAAAAACTAGATGTCGCACAAAAAACTTGCTCGAAAAACCAGGGCTTACAGAAAAATCTAAAAATGTCGCTAAAATTAGTGATTGCTTCAAATTATTTGTAGATGAGAAAATTGTAGAGATCATCGTCAAATGTACAAACCAGAAAACGGAGAAATACATTCAGGATTGGAATGGAAAAAATCCTAATAAAACAAGAACCTGGTTGCCCACTGATTCAGTGGAAATTTATGCGGTCTTGGGACTCTTGATTACGGCGGGTGCGCTAAAAACCAATAGGGAACCAGTGCACTTTTTGTGGTGTCGAAACCCTTTGTACAGTCGATGTATTTTTCCGGCTGCCATGTCACGCGACCGATTTCTAGATATAATTTCACTTATGCGATTCGATGATTTGAACACTAGAGAAGAACGTAGAAGTTCTGACAAACTAGCAGCTTTTAGGGAAGTGTTTACAAAGTTTGTAGAACACTGTAAAGAAAGTTTTAAGTGCCACTCTCATCTAACTGTTGATGAACAACTTGTAAGTTTTAGAGGTAAGTGTCCATTTAGAGTCTACATGAAATCAAAACCAGCCAAGTATGGCATCAAAATATGGGCTCTAGTTCATGCAACAATCACCTATGCTGCTAACCTTCAGATTTATACTGGAAAAGATGGTAACAAACCAGAAAAAGACCAGGGCAAAAGAGTAGTACTTGATTTGGTCTCATTTCTAAAAACTGGTTATGGCATCACTACTGATAATTTCTTTACCAGTGTTCCCTTGGCAAAACAACTCCTAGATCGACAAATAACATTATGTGGAACACTTCGAAAAAACAAGCAGGATATCCCTCCAGTCCTACTACCCAATATTTCTAGACAAGAAAAGTCCTCAGTTTTTGCCTTCACTGAGGAAATAACACTGGCGTCTTACGTTCCTAAAAAAAATAAGGCAGTAATTTTATTGAGTACAGAACATAACGACGACAAAATTAGCGGAGAAGAGACGGACTATAAGCCAGACATAATCTTGCATTACAATTCTACAAAAGGTGCCGTAGATAATATGGATAAGATGGTAAATGAATATTCTTGTAAAAGAGCCTCTAAGAGATGGCCATTTGTTTTGTTTCAAAATCTTCTAGACGTTGCAGATCTGAATGCATACGTACTTTGGACGACAAAGAATTCCATTTGTGCGTATGAAGCTTCTCACAGATGCAGAGAATTTTTACTAAACCTGGGTCAAGAACTTATAAAGCCCCATGTCGATAGGCGACTACAAAGTACACAAAAATTCCATAAGCGAATTATAAACGCGATGTACGAATTATGCCCACCGCCACCAAGGGAGAATTGCGAAAACGACGCCACCATCTTGAAATCCTCAGGGCGATGTTTACTTTGTCCACGCAAGAAGGACCGCAAAAGCAGAAAAACGTGCAATTCTTGTAAATTCTTTGTTTGTGCTGAACATCAAACAACCACAACAATTCAAACAATAATATGTACAAAATGTAAAGCTAATCAAAAAAACGATAATTAATTTTTTCAAGACACCATATATTTTTTTATTGTTACTTATATTCAATAAAAAATACTTGCATTTGTTTTAATTATGTTTTAACTAAAATTATTGCATTATGTTAATATTTAATCTATAAAAATGCATGGGGTACATAATGTACCCCCTCCGTCAACTACAAAACAACTTGACCCTTCGGTAGCGAAAGGTTAACCTGAAAAGTTTTACTTTTCCTGCGTATAACTCGACTATTACTGTATCCAACTCGACTCCAACACAAACTTCAAATCTGGATTCATCACTTCATTGTATTTATTGTATCCCTTAGTGAATTATTTGTCCAACCTCAATGCTCTTTTGACCATTTTAACTTATTTTTCTTGTGTAATATTAAGACTGGATTTTCGTTAGTCTGAGGTAAGAAGTTTACTCCAAGAACTAGTTAAATCTAGATAAGTTGCACGTCAGTTTTTCACTATAATGCGTCTTAATCCCCTTCTATCTACTTCGCTTATTTTACTTTTTCCTACATTTATAGATTATGTGATGACAAAACCTGAGGTTTTGTATCTCCTAACTATATTTCTTACACTACACTGTGACAATTGAAACATATTAGCGATTTTCGAATTGATTTTCAAGAATTAAAAAATCTATCGATGATTGAACAAATGTTCTCCTCCATAACTTTACCTTCACTCATTCCCATCGATGACTTTATCCTGACAAACGGCAATAGGCTTTATAATATCACAAAATCTATTTGACATTAATTTGCAATTGTTTTGATATCATTTTCCATAGCCTAACTCTGATTTTAAGATAATTATGAAAAAATCAATGTATGTTGATGTAATTGATTCAAATGCCACGATTTAGCGATTTTTTATTATTGTTAGAAATAAATAAAAAAAACCATAAGGGTAATGTTTGCAATAAATATTAGTAAAAAATACAATAATAATTAATATGGAAACTTATAAAAATATGTTGATTATCACTTGTCTATCGTTATCGTCATAAACTGCAAATTCCAAAGGTGGGCCAACTGAAATGGGAAAAAGGCTCGTATACAGAGTGATTTTTTGGGATTTCTCATTAGAGGTTTTAGAGAATTTTAACACAATTTATAGTAATATTTATTAAATTTAGAATGGGGGGAAATATGGAGCCTCCTACCTCTTCCGTTTATTCCAGAAATTGACGCAAACTTTGTTCTTTTAAATATTATACTGCCCTGTATATTATTACGCATTTCGATAGAATATATCTTGAGAACACTCTCATTATCAGGTTATGCTAACTTAAACCCAGTATTTTACGAGATGTTACCAATTTTTTTATGAAATAGCCTATATAAACAGGGTGCTAATTTCCTTGCTGAAGTATTTCTTAAGAGGTAGATTGTCTTCATCTCTTTGACGGCGTCTCCGGTGGGCTCATTCCAGCTGATTTTTTTTTCTTCTGCTGGTATCCTTTTTATATGATTGTATATTCGACTTTGCATACCCAATCTCACACAGTCAATGAGGTAGTGACACAAACGTATTCTTACCTCTACCGATCTTGAGTTTTTAGGAGATGATTTTATATTTTATTTTTTATACATATATCTCCAAATGAAAAGATCTAAAGGGAATAAATACCAAATTAGGAGAATATGAAGATCACAAAGCTGGATTTAATTTGATATACATTTAATCATATAATGTTCTACACATTGGCCAACAGCTCTAGTATCACTGTAGGCCATTTTTGGGAAAAGTTATTTACCAGCAATTTTATTGCTGGAATCCAATCTTATGATGGTATATATTAATAATATAGGTATGCAAAGTCCGCCGATAGTGTGCTACTTTTTTTATAAACAAAATGGCGCCCGAAAATCGTGTTTTTTTCAATTTTTGCTCTATAACTCCAAAGATTTGAACTTTACACCAAAAATACTCTAATAAAAATTCACCGCAATTAAATTCTCCATAGAGACGTGTTTTTCCCGATTCACTTCGACGAAAACTTTCCCCGGAAAAAGCGGGTTTTTCCAACAAAATCTTTAATTTTCAACTAAAATTTTAGAAAAGTAATTGTTAATCAATAATTAAATATCTTGGTAGTGTAAAACAATTTTTTAATATAGATTATAATTCCAGAAGCCGATGGAAATTGAATTAACAGTTTAGCAACAATTGAATTTGTAATTAAAAATTTACGGTCGCTATAACAACGGCAATAATTATGATGCATAAAAATAACTAGGATTTTTTCATAAAAAGAACTATACCTATCTAATGTACTTTACAGAATTGAAATTGGACTATTTAAGCGGCCTCAGGAATATTTTAAAATTATAAACAATTTTTTGGCTTATAAACAAATAGAATATCTCGGGAAATATTAAACCAAATTAAATTGTGAAAACGGTATTCGAAAAACTGCGGCAGGACGCTTCTTTTAAAAGAAAAAACGTTTGATTACGACGAGTGGTTCCTGAGATACAACCGGTGAAAGTTGACCGGAATTTACCGCAAAGATATAAACAGTACGATCATAATTTTCAAACCATCACCTTTTTATTTTTATCCTCTTTCTCCACACCAATTTTCATGTCCTTAAAATACTCATAACATATATTATTATAATAAAAACTATCGATAATACGTGTGAAAATTGCCAAAAATACCTAAATTCCAATCAAAAATTAGGTTGGAGAAAATGTAACCCTCAAAGTTCAAAATCGGTATACGTTAAAAAAATGCATTTTCTCGGCTTCCCGGTTAGCAATTTCCTTCATTCTTTCTTTGTTCCCTAATAACTCGAGTAGAGCTATCGAACTAACTCATTATTAAATGTCAAATGTGCTTTTGTTTGGTTATAATAAATTAATTTATTTATTATAACACAAAATTTTAATTTGTTTAAATAAAAATTGTTTAAATAATTATACAGCTTTCAAATGAGAATATTTATGTTTTTAACTTTAAAAGGTACACTTGTAGTAAGTTTATCTAAAAAAAGCCTACAACTGGAAAAAATATGTAGTTTTCTGTTCTTATGAATAAATTAATCTATTATAACAAAACAAAAGCAAGTTTGACATTTAATAATGAGTTAGTTCGATGGCTCTACTCGGGTTATTAGGGAACAAAAAAAGAATGAAGGAAATTGCTAAATGGGAAGCCGAGAAAATGCATTTTTTTAACGTATACCGATTTTGAACTTTGAGTGTTACATTTTCTCCAACCTAATTTTTGATTGGAATTTAGGTATTTTTGGCAATTTTCACACGTCTTATCGATAGTTTTTATTATAATAATATATGTTATGAGTATTTTAAGGACATGAAAATTGGTGTGGAGAAAGAGGACAAAAACAAAAGGTGATGGTTTGAAAATTATGATCGTACTGTTTATATCTTTGCGGCAAATTCCGGTCAACTTTCACCGGTTGTATCTCAGGAATCACTCGTCATAATTAAACGTTTTTTCTTTTAAAAGAAGCGCCCTGCCGCTGTTTTTCGAATACTGTTTTCACAATTTAATTTAGTTTAATATTTCCCGAGATATTCTATTTGTTTATAAGCCAAAAAATTGTTTATAATTTTAAAATATTCCTGGGGCCGCTTAAATATTCCAATTTCAATTCTGTAAAGTACATTAGATAGGTATTTTATGCAAAAATCATAGTTATTCTTATGAAACATAATTATTGTCGTTATTATAGCGATCGTAAATTTTTAATTTAAAATTCAATTGTGGCTATACTGTTCATTCAATCTCCATTGGCTTCTGGAATTATAATCTATATAAAAAGGTCTTTTACACTACCAAGTTATTGAATTATTGATTAACAATTACTTATCTAAAATTTTAGTTGAAAATTAAAAATTTTGTTGGAAAAACCTGCTTTTTCCGGAGAAAGTTTTCGTCGAAGTGAATCGGGAAGAACACGTCTCTATGCAGAATTTAATTGCGGTGAATTTTTATTTGGGTATTTTTGGTGTAAAGTTAAAATCTTTGGAGTTATAGAGCAAAAATTGAAAAAAACACGATTTTCGGGCGCCATTTTGTTTATAAAAAAAGTAGCACACTATCTGCGGACTTTGCATACCTATATTATTAATACATACAATAATAAGATTCGATTCCAGCAATAACATTGCTGGTAAATAACTTTTCCTTGTATTTTGCTAATTAGCCCAGAGTACTGGCAAATTGGTCAAATTTAGTTGAATAAAAATTCCATAAAATTTCCAAACACCCTTGTCCAGCAAAAGTTTCATCATAGAAGTAGACACATGAAATAACTAAAATCGATAGCAACTATCTATTTATCGTATCTATCATTTTCGTAGGACTCAGTAGGTACCTATGTGAGATTTTAGTTGGCAAATCCATAATCGTCGGCATTATTTTCAATGCGTTTTTCAAATGGCTTTTTGAAAATGTTCTGGGATTAAGTAAATTTTTACTTGCTTTTCCTTTTCGACATCTTTAACATTATTAAAATATCTAATCAAATAATCATAGGTATTCCTTTTTCTTGATAGTCGCCTACATATGAATATAATATTACATTTTTTGTTAGCTTTTTTTTGAGATGTTACATAACTGATTCATCGATTTAGAATAAATATTTATCGGCAAATTAGTTTTTTTTTGCAATTTGGTAAACAAATTAAAAGATTTATGCGAACACGGAACAATAAATATTAAGTTAAAATAACAATTTTTGTTTATTGTAGATTTAATTACTTTCATCGATATTTAGATAAAAATAAATTGGATTTTACAATTTAATATACTTTTTAATGTAATCATTGTTATTGCGATGAAAATTTTTATTTTGGCGGTTTGTTAACAAAAACTCAATTATTCTTATTTTGTTTAAATAAAAATTTTTATTTAAATTTTTTTTGATCCTCACTCAGTACCTATGTGTACTGGAAATGGTAAAAATAAGTTTTGTCCGCGAGCTGTGTATAATATATATTTCCAAAATATTAAAAAAATTAAATATTGAATAGATTGTAGTTGAAAGAGCTTGAACGGGTCACTAATCACGAGTGAACGCAAACTTTGAACAGAAAACTTTTAACAGTACAAGAACATTAACCACGAATATAAATTAAGTAAAGTAAATCACAAATTTTAAAGATTAATTTCATTTTGATGCCAATTGTGTGCGTTTCACCATTTTTTTTCCAAAACACAGATATACCACCTTTATTTTGAGCGTAATTTGCTTAGTTTCGATGCTAGAAACTTTCTTAAAAAACAAAACTAAAGCTTTTTCTACACCCACTTTAGAAAAAGGTTATGATGAGTTTTCCCTAGAGAGTCCTTCTTTTTTTGGTTATTTCAAGTTGAAATATTCGCTTTGGAATATGACGGATAAGACCTCTGCTTGTACTCGGTCTACAAACTTCATGCATACACCATTTTTTTTTCAATATTTTATAAGGTACATTTTTCCTAAGTATATTTTTTAGATAAATTACTAATTTTTTTAGTTATATGAGAAAAACCATTTAAGTACGTGTTTTTTATTGTTGAAAATGAACACATTCACCCGCAAATAACTCGAAAAATATTATCAGATTATCGGAGAATAGGTCATTTTTGGAAATTATTTACCAGCAATTTTATTCGTGGAATCGAATCTTATGATTTTATATATTAATAGTATAGGTATGCAAAGTCCGCAGATAGTGTGCTACTGTTTTTTATAAACAAAATGGCGCCCGAAAATCGTGTTTTTTTTTAATTTTTGCACTATAACACCAAAGATTTTAACTTTACACCAAAAACACCCAAATAAAAATTCACCGTAATTAAATTCTGCTTAGTGACGTGTTTTCCCGATTTACTTCGACGAAAATTTTCCCCGGAAAATGCGGGTTTTTCCAGCAAAATCTTTAACTTTCAACTAAAATTTTAGATAAGTATTTGTTTATCAATAATTAAATAACTTGATAATATAAAAGATCTTTTCGTATAGATGATAATTCCAGAAGCAGATAGAAATTCAGTGAAATGTTTAGCAACAATTGAATTGTTAATTAAAATTTTACGGTCGCTATAATAACCACAATAATTATGATACATCAGAATAACTATGATTTTTGTATAAAACACACTGTACCTATCTAACATATTTTACAGAATTGAAATTGGACTATTTAAGCGGCCTCGGGAATAGTTTAAAATTATAAACAATTTTTTGGCTTATAAACAAATAGAATATCTCGGGAAATATTAAATTATATTAAATCAGGAAAACGGTATTGGAAAAGAAGCGGCAGGACGCTTCTTTAAAAAAAAAAATGTTTCATTGTGATGAGTGATTCCTGAGATACAACCGCTTAAAATTGACTGGCATTGACGGCAAAGATATAAAGAATAGGATCATAGTTTTCAAACCATCACCTTTTTATTTTATTCTCTTTCTTCACACCAATTTTCATATCTTTAAAATAATCATAACATATATTATTATAATAAAAACTATTACGAGTGAAAATTGCCAAAAATAGCAAAATTCCAATCAAAAATCAGGTTGGAGAAAATGTAATCTCAAAATTCAAAATCGGTATACGTTAAAAAAATGCATTTTCTCGGCTTCCCATGGAGCAATTTTTTTCATTCTTTTTTTGTTCCCAAGTAACTCGAGTAGAGATATCTAACTAACATATTATTAAATGTCAAACTTGCTTTTGTTTTGTTATAATAATTTAATTTTTTTATTATAACAAAAAATTTTAATTTGTTTAAATAAAAAATATTGTTTAAATAATTATACAGCTTTCAAATGAGAATATTTGTGTTTTTAACGTTAAAAGGTACACTTGTAGTAAGTTCATCGAAAAAAGTCTACAACCGGAAAAAATATGTAGTTTTCTTTTCTTATAAATAAATTAATCTGTTGTTGAACTTGTTACGATTTTCATACAAAATTGGTTATAACTTTGTAAATACTGTATTTAACATAATAAACCTTTATATTTTTGTGACGGAGAACTTAACAGGATTTTGAATTTAAAATAAAATATAGGGTGTTCCATTTAAAAAAACATAAGTTAGGTCTGCCACTGTGTTATCGAACACCCTGTAACATTCTAACTAATTTTGTAATTTGAAGCTCAAAGTTTGCTACAATTTTTGTTATTAACTTTTATTGCTATATATTTCTATAGCGGATCTATTGAGCTTTACCCCACTAAGCAATTACCCTGTATTAGTACTTCAATCAAAACAATTTTGTTTGTGATCTTTTCGATTTAAATTTCTGGTTTTAAAAGCTCCCAAATATTTTCTATGTGATTAAGGTCAGGGATTCAACAAAATATTAAAAAATATATTAATATGTAATATTTTCAAATATTTTGTCGCTGTTAATTACTAAATATTATAGTTAATGTATAAAAATAACATTACATAACAATATTAAATTTAGAAGCAATTTTTAAACAAAATTCTACTTAGTGGAATAGTTGATTTTTATAAAAATTCATAGGCGGTCATAAAGCCAGGGACTGTACATTTTTTAATTGATCGGTTCTAGAATGAGCTCATTCATGTGATAAATCACAGTCATGAAATTTTTTCAATAAGTGAAATTAACTCATTCGAATTTGCTTCATTAATTTAACATTAAATTCCGCATGATTCAAAACATTTGCATACATGAAAAAGTGATAAATTGGTTAAATTTTTAAAAAGTTTTTAAATTGAACAACCGAATTATTTACAAATACAACAAATGTCTGGTTTTTGAAGTAAAAGGGAAATAAAGGGAAATTATGAACATCACTGCCATAAAGGACATATAGACCTGGATCCTGCGTACCTAAAAAAAGTTGATTAGCCAGCTGAAAATTTGTTAATAGCTTAAGGGTGTCTAGTCGGACAAACTTTGATATATGGGAACACTCGAGCAGGAGAAGTTTTAATTTGGAACGTGATTTTAATGTGGAACGTGTCGTCCTGACAAATTTATGATTCTGAAAACTAGCAGGTTGTTTTTAACTTTACTCAATAGCAAACTTTATGTAATATATGAAAAAATGTTTGTCCGATAAACATGTTGACGATGTCCGACAGACATATCAAATGACAGGAATTATGTTGATGGTCAATAGCAGACTGATTTTTGCATGAGAGTTTAATGAAAAGGTAACAAATCATTGGAAATTCTGTCCGACAGAAGTTCTGTTCCACAATTAAAGCTTCCCCTCTTCCAGTATTCCCGTACATCAAAGTTTGTCCGACTAGACACTGTTAAGCTATTAACAAATTTTCAGCTTGCTATTAATCAACTTTTTTTGGTACGCGGGATAGAGAAATATCCTGTCGAGGTATAAGCGATTGAAAATTTAAAAATTGCAAAATCGCCCAATTTTAACCCTCAAAAACTATGTAAATCACCGAAAATTTCAGATACCAAGGTACGTAGATATTCTAAGAATATCGATTGATGAAGTCCTGAAGAGCTTTTTGCAATACAATATCGAAAACTCCTTTGCTTTTTGATTTCTAGTCAAGTTTTCGCTGCACTATTTTTAACCGTTGCATGTATAGAGACAACATTGTATGTAATATGCGTAAATATATGTGCGGAAAAATATTCTGATTAAATTTTTTTTTCACCATCTTACTTAAAAAGTTTCCCTAATAACCAATTTGGATCAAATTTGGTCAAAAATATGTCAAAAAACATGCAACGGTTGAAAATAGTGTCGCTTCCGCTTGATTAGCAATTAAAAAACAAAGGGGTTTTCGATATTGTATTGCAAAAAGCTCTTCGGGATTTCATCAATCGATATTCTTAGAATATCTACGTTCGTTAGTATCATTCAAATTGTTGGTGTTTCACATAGCTTTTGAGTGTTAAAAATGGCCGATTTTGCAATTTTTAAAATTTCATTCGCTTATATCTGGAAAACTATCACATTATACATGCAACGGTTGCCAATCAAGTGCCCGCTTGATTGGCAATTAAAAAACAAAGGGGTTTTCGATATTGTATTGACTGCTAAATTACAAAAAAGTTGTGGTAGTAAAAGTAGAGCCCTGAAATGGTGAACTAATACGGGCATGTACAAAGAATGCCGGAGCACAGGTGGCCGAAAAGATTACTGAACTGGGATTGGCGGGGAGGAAGGCGGAGAGGAAGACCTGCTGTGAGATGGAAAACTCACATAGGAAATGCTATGATAGATAGAGACCTCAGAGATGGCGACTGGGAGAATAGAGTGATATGGAAGACGAAAACCGCAAAGTCATAATAGGAAAAAGCCAAGAAAAAAAGAAATTCAGCGAACTAGTACGGCTTAATATAAATAATAAATTGAATAAAATACTTTGTTCTTGGAACAATAATCATGTTTATTAAAATTATAATTATTCGTAACAAACAAACAATAATATTCAGTTATACTCGCGGTCATACGGACAGACAGTCTAGGTAAAATTTCTCACCTTTAGTACCATCCTTGGATTATAAGCTTCCATTTGACACCTCATTTGCTATTCTACCTGGTATAATGACGGAGGAGTTGAGTTCACGGACAGACAGAAAGACGGACGGACGGACGGACGGACGGACAGACGTGCTTAGGATAAACTAGTTTGTCCTGAAATCGGGTTTGGCCGGTAACATATACACTCTTTAAGTGTTAGGTAATGCACTGATATTGAGCGAAGTTTTGTGTTTGAAGACATTATGTGGTAATGAAATAGAAATAGAGTAGGTAGGTATTCGTTTTAGTATTTTGCCTTGTAGTAATTTTCGTTGTGTGTGTTTATTCATTCGTATACTAATAAGATTAGATCAGATGAAATTTTAATACTTAAAACTCGTTTTGTATAACCGGCGACGACACTGTTGAGTAGAAAATTATAATACAGCCAGCGTGTTCAATTGGCCAGAGCAAAAGCGACCCCAACACTTCGGTTTTATCCGGTTTACTCTTTATTTTCACAATAAAACGATATATTTTATTTAATACGACCCCTTTTGTGTCATTTGCATTGCGCTTCGTGTCTGGGTGCTGTTTTAATTAAATCCATGTTAAACAGATAGGTTATAGCTCGGTATTAGTCCGGAGATGACAATTACTTCGCCGGCAAAACATATAAAAACTTTCATTTTATATAGGTTTAATTTTGCTTGTATTCAACGGAGACTAGCAGAACGCTTGAATGTTATTACTTTAGGGACTTATTAAACGAGGATTATTGTCCTAGTAAAAGATGAGACTTCTCAAAACACGGCAGTTGTGTACAAAATTTGTTTCGGTATTTGAAAAACCTGAGATTATCTTTTATTATAAGTACAAAGTAGTAAAAATAGAGCAGCAATATAAAGCATTAGTAGGAATGTACCGGTACCGAATTTAGCGACAAAAAAATATAAAAAAGATCAATTTATATTTCTAATTTCGTTTGTCATAATTAGTTTGATCTTTTTCTGCTGATACATATTAAAGATACGACATCGTCAATGTATTCATTAAATGAAAATTAATAGCACGTATTGCATCATCTGAAATCTTTTTAGTTAATTTTTCTTCTTATAATGCCTATATTTTTCGGATGTTGGCGACCATCATGGTGATCTGTACTTTGAATACAGCTGCTAGAAAAATTCAAATATCGCGCAATACCTTAAAAGTGGTGGTGGACATATTATAAAACTAGATTACAATGCATACTTTTGTTCACATTGAAAGCCTATGTTGCGGGGATATATCGCTAATTAATGCCGTTTGGTAGAAGGAACAGTACTGCCTATCAGTGTGCACGGTTTCTTAGATAAGTATTAAGAGCAAGAGCAACGAATGAGTCAGTGGCCCCTCCCTACCCTCTCCTTCATTACCCATGCTTTTCACTACATGTCAGGCAAATACAAGAATTTTCAGGCTCATTTATCTAAGATTAACAAACTTGCAATTTACATTTTTTGTGCCGCACACTCGCGTTAGTGGGAGTAAGTGTTGCTAAAATTTGGGTTGGATCCGTTGGAGCAATATCGTGTTTTGGATTTGTTCAATCCGTAAACAACTTTTCTTTAGCATCTACCCACCGTTGGGAAGCAACGATCAAATGCTTACATGAAACTCAACTAAGCGATCCCATTCGCCACGATCTAAATATTGTCCTTAAAAGAACAAGCTGTACTAGATGGACTGCAAGGGATGATGCAACAAGAGCAACAAAGGTTACAGTGCCTTCAAATGTGCCCTTCATACTCTTGCTGACGACCCTAATCAGAAAGCTGAAACAGTTCATGAAGCTAAGTGTTTGTTGAGAGAAATGTCAAAAAAAAAACTTTCACAATTAATGAGTTTTGGGCTACACTTTTAGAACTCATCCAAGGCTGTCAGTAAATCATTACAGAGAGAAGAGATTGAACTTCAAACTGCAGTTTAGCTTCTAAAATGACCTTTCGAGTTCTTAAAATACCAAAGAGATAATTTTGCTTACTACGAGCAGAAGTTCTACAATCTAAAACACTCTAAATATATCGACGAGAGCAAACAAACGCGAGCAAGAAAACTATACATTTAGATGATGCTATCCAATGAAGTTTTTCTACAGGGTGGAGAAAAGTTAGAGGTTGAAACGAATCTACCAATTTTGGATAAGCTAATTACTGAGCTGAGTCGTCAGTTGACAGCGTACGAGTCAGTAACTCAAGTATTTGATGTTTTGTGTGTTTTTCCAAAACTGAGTGATACTCAAATAAAGCACTGTTCTTCAAAACTACATAAAAATTAATGCAGTTCAAATATTTTATAGTCCATCTTCAGGACTTGTAGCGAAAACAATTTATTTCTGCTTCATAGTTTTTTGGGCTATTTATGAGAACAAATTAGAATCGAAGTTTCGAAATTTGTCAGTAGCTTGTAAGGTTTATCCTACGCTAATAATTACAAATCCAACAGGAGAACTGTCATTTTCAAAAACCAATATTATTGAAAGCTGTCACCGTTCGACAGTAGTACAAAATAGACTAGTAGTCTGGGCTGATTATCGGAGAATAGGCCATTTTTGGGAAAAGTTATTTACCAGCAATTTTATTGCTGGAATCGAATCTTATGATGGTATATTATTAATATAGGTATGCAAAGTCCGCAGATAGTGTGCTACTTTTTTTATAAACAAAATGGCGCCCGTAAATCGTGTTTTTTCAAATTTTTGCTCTATAACTCCAAAGATTTTAATTTTACACCAAAAACACCCAAATAAAAATTCACCGCAATTAAATTCTGCATAGAGACTTGTTTTTCCCGATTCACTTCGACGAAAAATTTCCCCGGGAAAAGCGGGTTTTTCCAACAAATTCTTTAATTTTCAACTAAAATTTAAGATAAGTAATTGTTCATCAATAATTAAATAACTTGGTAATGTAAAAGCCCTTTTTGAATAAATTATAATTCCAGAAGCCGATGGAAATTTAATGAACCGTTTAGCAACAATTGAATTATTAATTAAAAATTTACGGTCACTATAATAACGACTATAATTATGGTACATAAGAATAACTATGATTTTTTCATAAAAACGCACTATACCTATCTAATGTACTTTACAGAATTGAAATTGGACTATATAAGCGGCCTCAGGAATATTTTAAAATTATAAAGAATTTTTTGGCTTATAAACAAATAGAATATCTCGGGAAATGTTAAAGTAAATTAAATTGTAAAAAGGGTATTCGGAAAACTGCGGTAGGACGCTTCTTTTAAAAGAAAAAACGTTTAATTATGATGAGCAGTTCCTGAGATACAACCGGTCAAAGTTGACCGGAATTGACGACAAAGATATAAACAATAAAATGATAATTTTCAAACCATCACCTTTTTATTTTTGTCCTCTTTCGCCACACCAATTTTCATATCCTTAAAATACTCATAACATACATTATTATAATAAAAACTATCGATAATACGTGTGAAAATTGACAAAAATAGCAAAATTTCAATCAAAAATTAGGTTGGAGAAAATGTAACACTCAAAGTTCAAAATCGGTATACGTTAAAAAAAATGCATTTTATCGGTTTCCCATGGAGCAATTTCCTTCATTATTTTTTTGTTCTTAAGTAACTCGAGTAGACCCATCGAAATAACGCATTATTAAATGTTAAACTTGCTTTTGTTTTATTATAATAAATTTATTTATTTATTATAACACAAAATTTTAATTTGTTTAAATAAAAATTGTTTAAATAAGTATACAGCTTTCAAATGAGAATATTTATGTTTTTAACTTTAAAAGGTACACTTGTAGCAAGTTTATCTAAAAAAAAGCCTACAACTGGATAAAATATGTAGTTTTCTGTTCTTATAAATAAATTAATCTATTATAACAAAACAAAAGCAAGTTTGACATTTAATAATGCCTTAGTTCGATGGCTCTACTCGAGTTATTAGGGAACAAAAATAGAATGAAGGAAATTGCTCCATGGGAATCCGAGAAAATGCATTTTTTTAACGTATACCGATTTTGAACTTTGAGGGTTACATTTTCTCCAACCTAATTTTTGATTGGAATTTTGCTATTTTTGGCAATTTTCACACGTATTATCGATAGTTTTTATTGTAATAATATATGTTATAAGTATTTTAGAGATATGAAAATTGGTGTGGAGAAAGAGGACAAAAATAAAAAGGTGATGGTTTGAACCACTCGTAATAATTAAACATTTTTTCTTTTAAAAGAAGCGTCCTGCCGCTGATTTTCGAGTGCCGTTTTCATAATTTAATTTAGTTTAATATTTCCCGAGATATTCTATTTGTATATAAGCCAAAAAATTGTTTATAATTTTAAAATATTCCTGAGGCCGCTTAAATATTCCAATTTTAATTCGGTAAAGTACATTAGATATGTATAGTGTATTTTTATGAAAAAATCATAGTTATTCTTATGCACCATAATTATTGTCGTTATTATAGTGACCGTAATTTTTTAATTAACAATTCAATTGTTGCTAAACGGTTTATTCAATTTTCTTCGACTTCTGGAGTTATAATCTATGCAAAAAGGGCTTTTACATCACCAAGTTATTTAATTATTGATTGACAATTACTTATCTAAAATTTTAGTTGAAAATTATAGATTTTGTTGGAAGAACCCGCTTTTTCCGGGGAAAGTTTTCGTGGAAATGAATCGGGAAAAACACGTCTTTATGCAGAATTTAATTGCGGTGAATTTTTATTTGGGTGTTTTTGGTGAAAAATTAAAATCTTTGGAGTTATAGAGCAAAAATTGAAAAAAACACGATTTTCGCGCGCCATTTTGTTTATAAAAAAAGTAGCACACTATCTGCGGACTTTGCATACCTATATTATTAATACATACAATAATAAGATTCGATTCCAGCAATAAAATTGCTGGTAAATAACTTTTCCTTCTTCTTCTTCTTCTTCTTCTTGTGCCACTCCTATCGGAGATTGGAAATCATCAAGGCTACCCTGACTTTGTTTACAGCTGACCTAAAAAGTTCATTAGTGGTGCAGCCAAACCACTCTCTCAAATTCCGCATCCACGACATTCTTCTACGGCCTGGATTCCGTTTTCCTTCTATTTTTCCTTGCTTTATATTTTGAAGTAATGCGTATTTATGACCTCTCATCCGGTGACCCAAATACTCGAGTTTTCTGCGTTTTATCGTTAATAAAATTTCTGGGTCTCTTCCTATCCTTCGTAGTACTTCAAGATTTGTGATTCTATCAACCCAACTTATCTTCAGCATTCGACGGTAGCACCACATCTCGAAACTTTCAATATTTTTTATGTTGTTCTGTTTGAGAGTCCAGGCCTCTACACCGTATAATAGCGTGTTAAATACGTAGCCACTTAGCATTCTTAATCGTAGAGAGGGATGCTTATATCTCTGTTGCAGAAGAATTTTCTCATCTTTATGAAGGTGGCCCTGGCAATTTCGATACGTCTTTTTATTTCCTTGTTTTGGTCTCCAGTTTCGTTTATTAAAGTTCCCAATTTAAAATGAATCGTTCGTTTATTGATAACTATAACAAAAATAAGCTAAAATAATTTTTTATTACAAAATTTTAGCAAAATTATAAAAACAAACAGTTTCTTTATTTGTTAAACAGACTCTATTTGTTTTATCTCTTCAGGCAACAAATTAAACAAAAATTTAAGTTTAAATCTAGAAAATGTCCACTAGTATATTAAAAGAATACCGTTCGGAGATGGAGGAGTTACCTGAGGTTTTGGAGGGAAAAGAAAAAGTTTCTTAAGGGTCTCCTAGCTTGGGTTGCTTAGGGGCCTGAAGATTCTTAATCCGGGACTCTCTGTAAAACTAGTAGCAGCAGTGTACTGATATATTCTTCATGATGTGACTGAGGTATTCTTTTTCTGTTGTTTTTATTGTCGTTGACAGCCCTTTTTATTTTTGAGTTCTTAATAAAATGTCCTGATTAGTAACATGGATAGTGTAATATACATGCATTTAGTTTCAGGATTAGATGATAAAGCCACATTTCGAAAGCTAAAATTTTAATAAAATTAAAATAATATTAAAAACAAAACTTTATTGGGAACAATTTTTTGGTAACACCTTCGTGGTTTCTAAAATTTTAAACCAACGACTTGCCGAAGCAAGGAAGGCTGATACAGATCTAAAAGTTGCATCTCACTTCTCCCCTGTTCAGCGCGGTAAAACTCCAACGAAAAATCATCACGCATACTCAGATAGAAGTAAATCTAATAAAAATTAATCTTTATTTTGTTGTAAAACGAAACAAGAGACCTCTTATATTTCAGTTTGTTCAGAGAGCATCATAAGTACCCTAACCGATTTCAAACCTTATTAGTGTGCATATATGATTATCTCTGAACAAAATAAAATTCGAGCTGCAATTTCCCAATAATGTTTTATTATTTTAATATTTTATTAAAACCAAAACTTTCGGTTGTTTTAAGCAGACGTCGCCACGACATCCGTACCATCATGTCATTTCGTTGTGAATCCATACTGGCAGTCCAAACTTTAGTTTGTTTAGAGATAATCATAATATATAAATCCTCGGATGATATCGCCGGTCCGAAATAAGAATGACGTAAAAATATTTAAAATATGGATTAAATGAGGAGTAGTCGTCCAGGAGCGTCGGTATGTGGTTATTTTTATCCATAATGGTTCGAATTTTATTATGTTCATCTACCCTCCATTTCAACCCTTTTTGCAGTTGCGTCATTCTTCATCTAAAAATTTATTATATTTAAAATAGTGATTAAATAAAGAGTAACCGTCCAGAGTATCGGTATGGCGTTTATTCTTACAATAATGGCTTTTAGTTTTATCCCATTGGTTCGAATTTCATTATTTCAATTTAATCCCCCCATTTTCAACCCCATCTACAGTTGAGTCATTTTTGATCTGAAATTTTTTTTGTACAAAAGAACTATTTTTAAATATTTATTATGCCGTTTATTCTTACAGCGATGGCTCTTATTTTCATCCCTATTGGTCCGAATTTCATTAGTTACCTTAATTTAGTCCAACCATTTTAAACCCTATTTAGAGGTGCGTCATTCTAGTGCGTATTTCAATAACGACGCAACTACCATTGGTGGCTCAGCACATAGTTACAGTTTTTTTTAATGGCATGGACTTGATGTCAATCAGCCAGTCACAAAATGACTACTACATCAAGAAGAATAAATATTTAAAGACTGTAAGTCCATAAAATATCAATAACGAAGAAAAATTAGTTCAGTAGAGTTCTGCCGCTTTTGTGTCATCTGTATAACGTTTTTTAGAAGTGTTTAATTACGCAATAAACCGGAATGGACAAAATTTGCAGTTACGTTATTCTTATTCCGGACCGGCGATATCCTTATAAGATTTGAAACCGGTTAGGCGGTTAGGGTGCTTATGATGTTCTCTGAACAAACTGAAATATAAGACGGCTCTTGTTTAGTTTTACAACGAAATAAATATTTATTTGTATACAAAAAATATTAGTTAAATATAAAACCTGAAAGCGTATCTAATTCTTTTGCAAACCAACGAACCAATAGGTAAGCAACCTTATAGACACAAATGCATTAACCATGCACAAAAATCCACCACAAATAACATCGGGAAACAGAACAATCGACCTCGCGAGTCAGCATCATAACACCACTACGTCAGTGTATACAGCTCACAATTCCAGCATCTAATTTTTCATTAAAACACAATGGTTATAAAAGGCTACGTTCATTAATAACTTTTAACGGAAAATCAATATTACTAACCTTTGCCTCAAAAAATGTTTTACCCTAAGAGCAAAATTTTTATCAAGACACCCTTAACTAGCTTGTATGTTATTCTTAAGTATAAAAAATACTAAAAAATATACATTCCAAATACACGCCTGATAGTCTGACCAAGTCTGGACATGATTGCTATCAAATTATTAAACAATTCTGAAGGTATTGGATTTCACAGATGAGGTGAAACTTCGCTCAATTATTCAAATAAGCATATTCCCTACATATTCAGAGCTGTTAGAGTAGCGTTGGCGGAGGTAACATTAGTTATGAAGTTTCAGGAATTTCAGGTTAAGTTTCACAATATAAATTTATATCGTCAAGAAAACTACGGAGAATAGCAGAAATATCATAGAGAGAAATTGAAACACGATAAAAGTGTTTAATTTTAGTTATAGAATGAGAGCTGTTAGACATTTTTGAGTAGGTATTTTAGCAATCTGAAAATTTTTCATGTGACTCTTCCATGGTAGCCTAATACAAAAATGCCGGTCTGTCTGGAGTGTAGCGGTTATTTTCCCCAAAAATCCCCCTCAAAGTTAAAAAAAGGGCAAAAACTGTTATTACAAAAAATATCATTGACGTGACTTTAAAAGTAAATTTAAATATTTAAATATAAAGAAAATAAACAGGCCAGGCGATTGGCGAGAGATTTTAACTCTGCAAGATGCTTGCATGGGAGCCCCAGGATTATTTTCAGGGGGCGCATCTGAACTTCAGAAGATTGCATCTGAATCTGTACATACTATTAACCAGTATAAAATATACAACTATACATGCATAGCTATGTAGTTTCTTTCCAGGCAGGGAGTGCAATTATTTTGACAGGGTATTTTTTAATATTAAAAATAAATATTCTAAAAAAGACATGTTTTTTTGGTGAAATTTTCTAACTGCCAGGTGGTGAACAAACTACGCGTGCATGTGAATGAAAAGCGCTATACGTAAGCAGCAGTGCGAGAAAGAGCGTATACCGATAGCTGTTTGCGTCCTTTATCACAGCGAGTCCGTTCGCTTGAGCAAAATCACGTGACCTGGCCATACCCATGTTGTAGTGCCTCAAAATATTGGAGTATGGTTCGATGTTATATATTCCCAGTACTACTTTACGGGGTTGAAGCATGGATCCTGATAGAATCGCTTTTAAAAAACCTAGAAGCATTTGAGATGTGGGTCTACCGCCGTATTCTGAAGATCAGTTGGGTAGAAAGAGTCACAAACGAAAGGGTTTTGCAACGTTTAAATAAAAGTTGCGAAGTATTGAACACGGTTAAAAGGCGCAAATTGGAATACTGTGGTCATATAATGCGTCACCCAGAAAAATATGACATACTTCACCTTGCCATGCAAGGTAAAATAATGGGAAAAAGAAGTGTGGGCCGCCGTACAACTTCTTGGCTTAAAAACCTACGCCAATTGTTTGGGAAAACTAGCACTGAACTATTTCGTGCGGCTGTAAATAAGACAATGATTGTTAATATGCTGGGCAACATGAGAGCAAACGATCGACAAACGGTCTCGGCACCTTAAGAAGACGAAGACTAGATTTGCAAATATAATGGAAAAAGATGAAAAATTTTAGACTATTATAAATAGTCACGAAAGTTTTGTTTTAAACGAAAGGGTAACTCACAAATTTAAAAATAGGCTTGCATATTGTCAGAAGATGAACGGCGAGCATTTCGAGCATCTGATGTCTATCTATCTATAAGCGAGTTTCCTACAGCTTCTGCCGCTTCTCGCATTTCGACCGCCATCTTTTTCTGTCCATCCATTCGTCTTTTTTGATGGCTCTATCTCTCATGATGTGCCGTATATTTTCTTCCCAGGCAACTGAAGGCCTTCCCGTTGTTCTTCTTTGTTGTGGTATGTAATTTAAAGCTGTCTCTGGCCATCTATCTTCATTCATTCGTTTCACACTAGTTGCCTCGTTTCAATTTTATCTACACTTGAATATATAGTATTTTTATCCTCTTTCTAAAATCTTTATTCCTGATGTGATATTTTTTGGATATACCACACGCTCTCCTTAGATGATTAATTTCTACTAAAAGACTATTAAAAAATTCTTTTGTAAACAATGGTCTTTAGTTTTCACTGTTCTTAAATAACATAACATCGTTCCGATTGTGGTGACTGTATTGTGTGTAGTACAATCTTGTATTGTTCGCATGTGTTTGCCTACGTTTGTGTTTGCGTGTTTTTAGTAATTTAGATGTGTAGGTACTGCGCATATTTATATATACCGTAAAACGGGGTTACTTTGCACCATTTATTATTATTTTTTTTTCTTAGAGTGGATATAAAGTTACTTGAAAGAAGATCTGAACTTTTTATTATATACATCTATTGAACAGGTCGTAATATAGCTTTTAATTTAGCTATTTTTTAGGTATATTGTATAATTAAAAGAAAAACCTAGTTTTATTAGTGGTGCAAAGTATACCCTAGAAGAGTCATACTTTGCACCACTCGATATTTTAATAATATTTGGCTACAATATGCTTACTGGTGCATAGTAATCCTACCGGATTTTAAACTTTGCACCAATTAAATGCAAAAAAATGTTCAGTGGCCAATTTTTTAAATTTAAATCTACCTACATTTATGAAAGAAGCATAAAAGGAAAAACATTGCTACATTTTAAATGAATAAACTTTATTATAACGGCAATAGTGAAAATACGAAGTTTGAAACTAATCCCACCACAATTTGTCGCATTCTGGAACAATGTACAATCCTCGTCTGGAAATTTTTTTGGGAGGTTTTATGGCACCAATGGCGAGTTTTTCATTAAATTCGCTTTCTTCTTCCATCTCTTGCACCTCATTTATTTCATCGTCTGATGAATCCCTGCCTACTGGAAAGTGGTCGTCCAAAACATTGTTCTCCTCTGAATCATCTACGATTTCTGGCTCAACAGCTTTATGAGGTGTGGAAGTAGATGCTTCAGTTAGATCTTTTAAACTAATTTCAGAATGGGCAATACTTTGTCCTGCCGGAACAGTTATTTTCTTTTTCTTCCCTTGTGTCTTAAACTTTGTGGCTTCCTTTCTTTTATCTTCTAAATACTGAATGAAATTGTTTTCGATATCCGACGAACTTGATTTATTATTTGTTGAATCACTATCAGTTATCACATTAGATCGCTTAGTTGTTTTTAACCGCTCCAAGAGCGGTGTTACATCACAAGGAACGATACCGCATTTCTTAACCGGACTTTAATATCTGATCGCCATTCTTTTGTATTTTTTCGATTAATGACCGTAAAGCGTTGGAAAATGCTGTTTCTCAAGTACATTTGATCTACTGCCTACATGAGTTTCCTTATATTGAGATAAAATTTCCCTCCAGGCCTTTTTCATTGGAGCAAATAATGCAACATCTAACGGTTGTGTAACGGGGGTCCTATTCGGAGGCAAATATATAAAATGAATGTTGTGTTTTCGACACAAATCCAGGACATTAATATGAGAAGACAAATTGTCTAATAAAAAGGACCTTCTTTCCCTGAATTTTTTTAAGCCTAGGCAATAGAATGTTGTTAAACCAATTTGCAAATGTCTGTGATTCGAACCAACCAGAGGCAGTATTTGCATAACGTTTACCAGAGGGGCCATTTTCAGTCCCGGTGTCCCACAAATTCTTGGATTTGTACACCACATAAGGAGGTAGTAGCTCACCAGCTGCATTTCCACACATCATAAGAGAAATGCTACTTTTTGAAGAGTTACAAATTCGTTCAGGATATTTAACCCCACGTTTAGTTAATACCTTTTTTTTCCGGTATCATCTGTTAAGTTAGTCTCATCATAATTAAAAATAGCATATGGCTCCACACCAGTTATAGTTTGTCTTAAATTTTCAATGTATTCAGTCATTTGGTCTGCATTGAGTGCTGCTCTGCTTCGTTTAATGTTTGAGGCTATCCTTGCAGTAAGGTCCTTATGGCGACTTAAAAATGATTTGACCCAATCGATACCTGGAGTATTATCCTTAAAGCGAGTAATATTTTTTCCTTGGCAATTTAAATAGCTCTTTATTATTTGCCGCAATTCCATCCCAGTAACAGGAAAACCAACATCACTAAGGCGCTGAATACATTGTACGAAGCACCTTTCCTCTTCGTACGAGAATATTGTTGGGTATCCTGGTTTTCCAGCGTGTACTCCTTTTAATTTATAAAATATAGTTCTCCTTGGGATTTTAAAGGTTTCAGCTGCAACTCTTGTGCTCATGCCATCTTTTATGGTTGACAAACATGCCTTCAGATCTTCTTCTGTGTAGTCTGCATATTTGCGAGATCCCAGTTTCCTTTTATAATGTCTGGGCATTTCCTAAAACAATTTTTCTATTTAACTTTTACTCCTGGGGATACTTTGCACCACTTGCAAGTTGGCGGTGCAAAGTATACCCAATTTCACGTCTTAAGTGCACATGTTAACAATGTTTTTTTTGTTATTGCTATCCTCGTTTAAAACCGTTATTTTAACAACTAAAAATCGCAATCGGTTATGGTATATATCATTTGATGTGTACTTACCAATTTTTGACCGCTGTGACTGTCTGTACTGTATGATTTTGCAAAGCCAGAAAATAATAAATTTTTAAGGTTGATATTCAAATCGTTACTGATGAATAACTAACGACCGCAGGGACAATCGCGCGCGTCTTACTGATGTATTGCGATGTTGCCTATGTGTTCTAAAGGTAGTACAAATATCTAAAGAAAATTGAGCGTATATTTACAAAAAATATACTTTTACACGTTCGGTGCAAAGTTACCCTGCTCAGTGCAAAGTAACCCCGTTTTACGGTATTTCATGTTATTTCAATTCTAACGGAGTTTATCCTGTAAGTATATCATATTTTATTAATTTTTAACAAATTCTCCGGCTAACTCGGATTTTCGATAACCCGTATCGGCCGCGGTCCCGATTAATCCGAGTTATCGAGGTTCCACTGTACTTCTAACCTTTTTCTATCTTTGTCTGATGTCATGTTTTTATGAAACAATTTTTTTTAATCTCTAAAAACTATACACGGCATCTCATTTAAACTAAATAAGTTGAGGGTATTTCCGTTGAAATCAGAGGTAGATTATTAACAAAAAATATGGCGTTAGATGCCTTATGCGTCATTGTATTTTCGTGCAAAATTTCATGAATAACGTGTTATTTGTTTTAAAGATATTTCGTTGGTTTCATACTTTATCCCAACCCTGTATATCCAAAGATGAACCTTACTGTAACCTCTGTAACCAAAAAATATTTATAAATTTGAAATAAAATATGTAGAAACTTATAGCGAAAGAGAATAGCTCAAAACCGCTTGTCCCCAAAACGCAAATATTTAAATGGTCTCAATTCTATTCAAATAGACGCAAATTAAAAACGAAAGCAAAGGAGTAGAACGAAACGAAAAAACAGCTATTCTTTCATAGCATGCCTGTGGCGATAGTCTCTACCAAAATGACACATTCCGGATTTTCGCTGACAGTTAGTTCGTGATTGCGGCCGTCAACGAAAATTACTAAAAGACCTCTGACGTCAGCTTAATTTTATTATTGCCAATAAAATACCCGCACCACCATCGTTCCATATCCAAAGGGAAAACTAATAGGATCAACTTTTTCTGTCCATGCACTTTTGAAATATATTGACCATGTTTCTGCAATAAGTTAATTGAAAAGTCAAAGATATAACGGACTTGGGAAACAATAATTGTTTAATAAATAAATTAAATAAATTGTAAATAACGGTGGCACAATTTTTAAAAATACTTAGGATTTCTTGAATATTCGTACATTTGTAGGTATTACACTGTTAATATTCTATGACGGTTGTATTCTATCACGAATATTGATTATTCAGATTAGATGTATCCGAGATGAAAATAATAAAATACCTACTAATTCACGAAAATTATATCACAAAGAGTTGGAAAAAGTAATTTGACAGTCTACTAAATGAAGAATTTGACAGAAAACTAGCTGCGTTAATGGAGACAATAACGGCAATGGTCATCAAAATAACAAACGGGGAAGTGGTTCAAGCGCTTAAAAAATAAAGAAAGGAAAACAATTTGACCAGATGATATTCCTGGAGACCTGTGGAGAGCATTAGGAGAGACGTGAACATGAACAAGTTGGCTAATAGGTTTTTTTAATAGAATCATGGATGTTGGACAAATGCCAGACGAAGAATTGCTAATTTGCGGGTTTATGGAAGGAATAGGAGAGGAAGTCCAAAGAAGATCTAAAAGAAGACAGAAGCAGGATATATTGGTAAAGGAGTTTTTATATTTTTATGACCCAAATAAAACCTTATGGAGAAATGTAATTAGAAAATTCCACACCGCATGGGGATAAAGGCAAAGAGGTTGATGATGATGACACGAATAATATTTCTAATCTTAGGTGAATCTAGCGCTGGCGAGAACAACTAGATATTTTTAAAAATGTTTACAGTCCCCAGATCGACCCAGCCTGAATAAAATGAGTACCTTGGGTATCACCAGAGGTAATAATAGGCGGTTGAAGTGTAGCACTGGCCCTGTTACCAACTTCCATGTATACCGTATGCTCTAGAGATAGCATGCTACCTTGGTATAATCCCAAAGCCGCGTAGCGGTATAAAAGGGGAGACTACTATTACAGATAACTACGGTTCTGAAGTTATATAGATGATTCTAACTATAACTTAATGTAATTATGTAATGTGTACACAAAGTTTTGTTAGTTTAGTTAGTAGATTTTTTCATTGAGATTTTTTAGATATCTATTTTCCTCAGAGTTTTTTTCATACCATAAAATATGGATGATTTTTCGGTACCGATTTTATTTCTGGTATTTGCGCTATGGATGAAAATGAGTTTTACTTAGATTTTATAGTTCCTCTTCCTCCTCAGTCGTTTCCTTATTGCTGAGTGTCGTGATTCCCTATAATACGAGCAACTATCTCTTCCCATCGGCTTCTCTCCTGAGCTTCCCTCATGGATTCAGAGAATGTTTTTCCACTGGCTTTCTGTACTTGATTAGTCCATCAAGTAGGTGAGCGACCTCTACTTCTGCGCCCTTCAACGTTTCCCGAAATTACAAGTCTCTCAAGATTATCATCACTTCTTCTTACAATATGGCCGAAAAATTTTAACACGGTGGAGAGGCAAATAGAGGAAAGTCGAGTCTGAATATTAAGCTTTTGGAGGATTGAGTGATTTGTTCGGATCTCATTGTCCATGAGATCCGAAGCATTCTTTTCCAGTACCACATTTCAAAGGCGTCAATCCTTTTTCTGTCGTCCGATTTCATTGTCCATGTTTCGGATCCGTAATTAAATATGGGAAAAATTAAGGCACGTACTAATCTTATTTTGGTGTTCTTCGACAAGGAGCGATCTTTCCAGATTTTCGTTAATCGACTCATAGCGTTTTTGGCCATGCCTATTCTCCTACGTATGTCTGTTTCACAAGATCCTGTATTACTGATATAGGATCCTAGATAATTGAACTCGTTAACCATTTCAAACTGGTCTAAGGTTCCTGTTGTCTGAAGTGAATTTAAATAATCTACTATCATAATTTTTGTTTTTTGTTTATTGATCTTGAGACCACATCTATTGCTTTCGGCTTCCACTAGCTGCAGCAGGCTGGACATTTCTTCTTCGGATGCAGTTATTAATGTTGTATCATCTGTATCATTTTATAGTTAACATTTTCTATATAATCTTCCCATATTATGTATTTCATACCATTTTTATTTAAATATATAATATTAGACTATCAGGTACCTACGCTTTTTTATTTTGCATTTCTATCCGAGCTAGTCAGTTCTAAATCAAATCAGGCGTCTAAAAGCCAGAACATAGAACAATTCTAAACGTCGGCTCGGAAACTCTCCCTAAAATAACTTCTTCGGAAATTAGACATGCCTTACAGCAAATGAAGAATAAAAAAGCTCCTGGCGAGGATCACATAGCGTCTGAAATGTTAAAAATGGGTGGAAACACCGTTGTAGAGGTTGTGGAAGTCTTGCTGAATAGGTGTCTAATAGAGAAAAGAATACCCAATCTGTGGGAAAACGCCGAAATAATACTTTTACACAAGAAAGGAGACACTACTAATATTGAAAACTACAGGCCTATAAGTTTGTTGTCACATTTATACAAATTGCTAACAAGAATAATAACCAACCGCATAACATAAAAACTTGATTTATATCAACAGGTTGAACAGGCGGGATTTCGAAAAGGGTTTGGTACTAACGATCACTTACAAACCATCAGAATACTGGTAGAAAAAACCACAGAATATAATGTACCCTTACATATGGCATTTATTAACTTTCACAAGGCTTTCGATAGTATTGAAACCTGGTCCTTTTTGTCAGCCCTCAGGGATGCTCGAATAGACTCACGGTACACTACACTCATTAAAAACATTTATGAACAGGCCACATTCCACATCAAAATCAATGAAGACCAAAAACCCGAAAAAATACGCCTTGGTAAAAGTATTAGACAAGGTGATACTATTTCACCAAAACTTTTTACCTTAGCATTGGAAAATGTATTCAAACAGATCGACTGGGAGGAAAAAGGTCTAAACATTGATGGTGTACGTTTGAGTCATTTGAGGTTTGCGGACGACATAGTATTATTCAGTAAAGATATCAAGGAACTGGAGCAAATTATGAAGGAACTAAACCAGCAGTCAAATAAAATAGGTCTCAAAATTAATCTTCAGAAAACAAAAATAATGAGTAATGTACAAACTAATCTTGTTATTTACAACGTCAATCTTGAAAATGTAGACCACTATATATATCTTGGACATACCATTAAAATCGGCAAAGAAAACCAAATAGCCGAAATAAAAAGACGCACACAATTGTCTTGGGTAGCTTTCGGCAAGTTAAGCTTTATCTTTAAGAATAGAGATATACCAATGTGTCTAAAACGTAGAGTTTATGACAAATGTATCTTGCCTGTAACTACATATGGACTGGAGACCATGGCCTTTACAAAGAAAACATTAGAGCAGCTCAGTATAACTCAAAGTGCGATGGAGAGGGCCATGCTAGGGATTAGTTTGAGAGACAAAATTCGAAATATCGGCATTCGTGAAAGAACAAAGATTACTGATGTCGCAGAACGTATAGCAAGGCTCAAGTGGCAATTGGTCGGACATGTTGCCCGAGATAATCCCGAAAAATGGACACAGATACTAACAAACTGGAGACCAAGAGAGAACAGGCGAGAAGTAGGCAGACCGCAGAAGAGGTGGGCAAACAAGTCGCGGGCAAGCAGTGGATGAGAATTGCCAAGAGTAGAAATCGATGGAAGCAAATGGAAGAGGCCTATGTCCAGCAGTGGACGAACACAGGCTGAAGAAGAAGAAGAAGAAGAAGTCTAAAAGGGGTATAAGTGCAATTTTGGTCAAGTTTGAGACAAGTACAGTAATAGATAGTCAAATACCTTTAAAATGAGTAATATATTTTTGTTCTCTCGTATCAGCTCCAAGAGAAGAAAATTATCACCAGCCGCCACTGTTTGGTAGAGGTTTTCGTTACGTTCATGAATTTTGTCGAGTCTTTCGATACTCCTTTGTATCGGCTTATTTATTAGTTAAGAAGAAAATGTATTTTTAGCCATTTTAAATTATAATCAAGCAAATTAAATTTTAATTAAAGCCATAAATTATTTTCCCAAAATACCTTTCGTTTCCCTCTATACTCTATAATACCATTTGCGCATAGTTAAAACAAGGATATAAACTTACTTACCATATAATATTAGTTTGCTTAGCAACAATACCAACCAACTATATCTAACTTTAATTAGATATTACGCTTTAACGCCCAGCGTTGTCGGGGATGCACTTTGATATCCTCTGTACAAACGAACTAGCAATTTTGGAGCAACTTATTAATGAGTCTAAAGAAAAGGCACTTCCTGTAATAATACTGTGGTGCAAAAATAATATAAAAACTTTTTGTAAGTAAATTCAGAATACAATTCTGCCCTATAGGCTTAGGTACTCGTAAATTACTATAATAATATGTTCTAGAGCAGTATTTTTCAATTTGTGGGTCGCCGACTGAAATAAAAAGTTGAGGTTCTTAAAACACAATTTTGGTGGTAAGGATGTGCTTAAATGTTTTTCAAAAGCTTATCAAATTGTGGTGCTAATTTTGAATGGTAAATAATCAAATTATTTTCTAATCGCAGTCTATTTCTCTTTTTAGTTTTAATGTCTACCATTGAAAAAAATGTCAGTTCACACAAGTAAGAAGTGGCTAATTGCACTAATAATTTAAGAGCTTCCCTTGCCAGCGCGGGATTTTGGTGTTTTATTTTCATCCAAAGTACGTCGACACTTTGCGAATAAAATTCCATTTTAAGCATGCCATCAGCAGCTAAATCAAAAGATATTCTTTCATTTTTTTTTTGTGATATTAGCCAGATCTATTGATTTGTCCAAAAAATGGTTTCAAATCCATCTACGCCCATTCTCAGCTTCAGCGTGGAAGTCTGGAAAGTAAGTCAAAACCTGTTCTTATAGATTATGCAAGCTCCAAATGATGCAAGGAATGTGAGCCAATACTGCAAAACTTTGGTCTGTTGCATTATCTTCATTAATCTTTTGAACGCATGAAAAAGACAAACATTTTGTTTTGCAGAGAGGTTGACCACAAACGAAGTTTTGCGTGAGATGCTTTTACTTCATTTTTAGCTGTTAATATATTCTCTTCTCTTCCTTGAAGGTTCTTGTTCAAATTGTTAAGGTGGCTAAAAAGATCTGTCAAAATCTGTCAAATTGCTTTACACCACTATGTGGTAAAAAGGTTTTTTTTTGAAAAATATAAAAAGATGTGTCAAAATGCTAATTTCAAGGGTAAATAGGGTCAGAAAAACGATAAGTATATTGGATTTTGCATCTTGTAAGGACATTAACAATCTAGCTCAGAATACCTTTCTTTTGTATAGCCACCTGACGTATATGTGATAAAGGAGATTTTAATGGAGCGAGCCCATCTGAATATATTCTGAATAGTCCGGTTTGCAAAGCTTTACCTTTGATAAATTTTACAATTTTTATTACCTCCTTGAGCACGTCATTTAAATCAAAAGGCTTAAATCATTTAAATCAACCTTAGCAGCTTGAGCCCGTCGATAAAGAAAATAGTGTGTCCAGGATATGTTTGGCATTGTCGTTTTTATTTTGCGATGAGTCCGCTATTTTTGCAAGTCATAGCTTTAGCGCCATCTCTACAAAAAGCGATACATTTTTTCCAATCAATATGGTAGTCGCAAGTGCTTGCTAAAAACATATCGTACAAACACTGGACAGTGCTTGCAGGAAGGGCTTTGCAAAATTAGATTTCTTATATGATACCATTGTGACTGTTATCTGCTTCAAAGCGCACAAATAATACAAACTGTGCACAGTCGGAAACATGTGTAGATTCGGCAAACTGCAAAGCAAAATGTTGGCCGTTCTTTAATTGATGGCCCCCGTTAATAAAAGTTAAATGTACCCAAATATGTATGTATTTGGCTTTTTAATTTTTAATTTATTTTTTTGGCTTTCTATGGCACCAGGGGGTCGCCAAAATATTTCAAACTGCAAAGGGGTCGCGAGATCAAAAAGATTGAAAAACACTGTTCTAGAGATATAAGTTTAAATAGTTATTGGAAAACTACCATTACTTGTACTGCGTTAGGTACTTCCAATCATTTGCCTGTTATATTTAAGACAAATTTAATTATTAATCGAATACCACTTATAATAATGGAAAAAATAATACGTATAATAATAATATTATAATAATAAATAAATATTATTATTATTATTAATAGAAAAAATAAAAATAAATGAAATAAAGCTGACCAGACTTTTGTCTCTGAGTCAGAAGATGAAAAATTAGAAGCAAATAATAACGAGAGATCCTATTAATTCCACAAGAAAGAACAGAGATCAAAACAGGCTTTAGTAACATTTGGTGCAAACATATATTAATATTGTTGTTATGAAGCTATTTTCTTGTGGCATTTTTACAATTTTAACTATTTATAATGGGAAATAAGCCACAATATTATTAAAAAATGATTTTTATTAACGTTTCGACGCCCAAATCGGGTGCCGTTGTCAAGTAGTATTTTGTATTTTGACAACGGCACCCGATTTGGGCGTCAAAAAGTTAATAAAAATCATTTTTTAATAATATTGTGGCTTATTTCCCATTATAAATAGTTAAAAAATATATTAATATTATTTAAAACGTGAAAAAAATTTATAAAATATATCATTACTAAATTATACCGAGGAGATCTGTCTTCAGATCTGTCTTCTTGCAAATCCTCCTTGATAACAGGTACACCTAGAAATACGTGTCGGGGGATGGTTAGAGACCCCGTCTGAATCAAAACGAAACCGTTTATTTTTATTTTGTTTTATACCATACTCTGTATTAGAGTAAAAAATGATAACGATTCAGATGCGTAATCTGAGCTGCATTGTTGGAATATTTTTCTAAGTGCGATGCCACATTATGCGTTTTGACCGGATGCGTTTCCACCGTATTCAGTCAAAACGCATAGTGTGACAGGTCGGTCCAGTTGCGTTCGAAACGGATGCGATATGAGACATCGGTACGTGCTTACAACTGCACCAGACTAAACGCATAGTGTGACAGGTCGGTCAGGTAGCGTTGAAAACGGATGCGTCTCCATCGCATCCGGTCAAAACGCATAATGTGACATCGCACTAAGCGTCGCCCGTTTGTTACTTTTGTACCTGGGTAAACAGATTACTTGGATCGTTTTCGATACTCATTTAATAATATTGATCCAAAATTATAGATACATGTAGCCATTTTAAAAGTTTTATTAGGCCTTAGATGTTTTGGTAACAGTGGCGGGCGATAAGGGATGGCTAAGGGGCGCCGTATTTCCTAGAAAAATTACGTAAAAACAATTAGCGGTAATGCATATCTCCATTTTGTATATTCCCACTATTTCATTAAAATTTTATTCCAATAAAATATGTTTATCTAACCCAAGTTAATACTACAATACGTAATTGCATTTGTTTTATAACGGGCTCCACACTCTCGGCGAAGTTACTTCGCCAAAGTTGACCGAAGTCCGAAGTACCCTCTCTACACACTCATTCGAAGTGTGATACCGACAAAGAGCGGTGCGATACCGACATAGATTCCTTTGACCAGACCGACAGAGAATGGAAGTAGAACGAAGTGAGGCGAAGTTACACAAAGTGGCCGTCTACTCTCTCGTACTTGTTGAACCTCGATCGACTTCGGCGAGAGTGAAGTGCGGGCTTAAGATAGCAGACTACTCGGAGATAAATCGGTTATATGGACGTTCAGGAAACAGCCCAGAGATAAAAGTTGAAATCCGATAAGTTAAGTATTATGTGGAGATGTATTAGATAGTAGTTTTGTGTTGATAAAGTCTTAACCTAGTGACTGCCAGTAAAGCGGTTCCCGCGTTTTCACAAACTATGTTTATGTGCCGGCAACGCGGCTCCCGTGTTTTTCATATGATTCATCTTATGGGTCTAATATTATTTCGTTGGCATATGAATATAATCACCTTGTTGTGGATACAGTGGCAGTAAAAAAGTTAAGTCTCAGTCGAGACTGATACAAATAGTATTTGAAAATCGAGATATCATTCTAAAATATTTTGAAAATGTTGAGTACAAAAACCATTAATAATCTAACACGTAGATTACAGTTCAAGCCGTTGGTTTTGTCAAATGGTTTAATGATTCTACATTCCCGTTGTGGTTGAATTTCTTTTACAAAATAACGCTACATGTTATACTTTATTTAACCAACTGCAGAAATTGAAACGGACTCTGCAATATGCTATTAACAGATTTGAAAAATAGTCTAAGTACCATCTGCAACGGAAAATTCGCAAGAATCCAGGGAATCGAAGAGATGGGTGCCAAATGAGGATAATTTAATTTTTTTTCTGCGGGAGAAACTTATGACAATATTACACTGCGCGTCACAGAAAACGGGCACCCCAAAAAATGGGTAATTTTTTTGGGTGTCCGGTTATAGCCCTATTGTTTAACAATATCGATGTAATAATAATGTTGCGAAACTGGTAAATTTTCATTGTATACCGGGTGTACAAATAAAACAGTGTTTTTTTCTCAAACTTCGCAACACACTGTGGAATATTCTAGCATTTATAAAATACTGAAAGTTAGGTACTTTAACACTAGTCATGTTCTTCATCAGTACAGGGTGTTTCTAAATAAGTGCGACAAACTTTAAGGCGTAATTCTGCATAAAAAATAATGACCGTTTGCTTTACAAACATATGTCCGCAAATGCTTAGTTTCCGAGATACGGTATGTTGAATTTTTTCTTGACACTGACGATTTATTTATTGCTTCAAAACCGGTTGAGATATGAAAATTAAATTTGGTGGGTTTTAAGACGTAACTATTGAGTATTTTTTGACATACAATTAAGTATTTTATTTTCACCACTGGCGTGCATACGGGTAATATAAGATTGGTTATATTACCCGTATGCGCGCCAATGGTGAATATAAAATTCTTAATTGCATAATAAAAAATACGTAATAATTACGTCTTAAAACCCACCAAATTTCATTTGCATATCTCAACCGGTTTTAAAGCAATAAATAATTCGTCAGTTGGTAAGAAAAAAATCAAAATTCAGTGTATCGGAAACGAAGTATTTACGGACATTCGATTATAAAGCAAATTGTCATTATCTTTAGTGCAAAATTACCCCTTAAGGTTTGTCGCACTTATCTAGAAATACCCTGTACTGATGAAGAACATGACTAGTTGTTAAAGTACCTAACCTTTGTATTATCCAACATAAGCGAATGAATTAAAAAACAGAATGTTAAGAAAATCTGAGGCTATAGTTGGGTTTTAATTTCAGTATTTTATAAATGCTAGAATATTCCACAGGGTGTTGCGAACTTTTGAAAAAAACACAGTTTGATTCGTATACCCGGTATACAATGAAAATTTACCTGTTTAGCAATATTCTTATTACATCGATATTGCTAAAGAATAACGCAATAAAATACTAAAAAAAATACTTAAATTGGACAACAGCTTTAGGAGATACGAGACATCAAAAATTACCCATTTTTTGGGGTGCCCGTTTTCTGTGACGCGCAGTGTATCTATATTATAAAGTATGGATCGTTTTGCTTTTAAAAATCATCTATCTGATGCAAACTAGTTTTAAAAAGGAAATTATGAACATTACAGAAAGAGACTTAGTCCTGTCGCCAGTGGGGGTACAACGGCCTCCTTAATTCAGATGGACTCACCCAAGTTTTTTTTATGTATTTTGACCCTTAGAACACGAATGTTTTGGGTTACAGTCGATCCGGATGTCGATAAAATCGTTAGAAACAAAGAACTTGAGGAATTACATAACAGCGATTTTTCGGAAAACAAAACATTGTTTTGTATTTTTCGGGTCATTCTAAGCAAAAAATTTCTTTACAAGTTTTTTCGTAGGATGGATAGTTTTCGACATAAACGCGGTTGAACTTTCAAAAAATCAAAAAATTGCAATTTTTGAACCCGAATAACATTTGATTGAAAAATAAAATAGCAATTCTGCTTACCGCATTTGAAAGTTCAAGTCAAATTCTATCGGTTTTGATTACTTTCATTGCTAAAAATTAATTTTTTTATTGTTAACCAAAGCTATGAACACACAGTTATTGAATGATATTTTCAATGTATTTCTCATTTGAAGTCGAACGAGTAAGCGCGCATACATACTATTTCTACGTGGATTACGTACATTAAAACGCATGCATTGGGCACGGGAAACATTATGTATTTATGGCTTTGTTTAACAAATTAAAACTTAATTTTTAGCAATGCAAATAATCAAAACCGATAGAATTTGACTTGAACTTTCAAATGCAGTAAGTAGAATTGCTATTTTATTTTTTCATAAAAAATTATTCGGGTTCAAAAATTGCACTTTTTCAATTTTTTGAAAGTTCAACCGCGTTTATCTCTAAAACTATGCATCCGACGAAAAAATTTGTAAAGACATTTTTTACTTAGAATGACCCGAAAAATACAAAACAATGTTTTGTTTTAAGAAAAATCGCTGTTATGTGATTCCTCAAGTTCTTTGTTTATAACAAACTTATCGACATCCGTATCAACTGTTACCCAAAAAATTCGTGTTCTACGGGTCAAAATACATAAAAAAACTTAAGTAAGTTCATCTGAATTAAGGAGGCCGTTGTATCCCCCCTGGCGACAGGACTAACTACATTTAGAGGACATTCATACGTTCTGCCATATATTTTCAATAGTTGACAAATATGCATTTATATTGAAGTTAATAATAATTTACTCTTAGCCAGAAATAACTTAAGAAAAGAAAAATGTAATGGATTGAATGTTTGAATTAACATTTTCTGAAATAATAAACATTTTGACTATTTTACTAAAGATCTTATTTTTCTTCATGACTCGATTATCGAAGGTGGCTATCAAATTGGCTATAGGAAGGTAAAGTTTTAAATCCTAATAGCAACATTAATAATATTGAAAAATATTAAAAATATTACTAAAAGTAATATTTTAATAATATCTTTTATATAAATAAAATCTTTTAGTAATATTTTTAATAATTTTTTTTAATATTTTTCAATGTTATTAATGTTGCTATTAGGATTGAAAACTTTACCTTTCAGTTGCCAGTTGACGCTAGTCACCTAATCCATACCCGTCAGTTGCAATGTGGGATAAGTTTTCATGGTTTGGTCGCTTCGAGCAGAGAGCAGCAGGCCTACGCCTTTCCGATGATGACCCAAATAAGAGTCTAAAATCGTCGATTCAGAGTGCTAAACTGCGAGTTTTGCCTTCGCATTGCAACTAAATAAAAATGGTATACTTTTCTATTTTATGGCTATAGTAATTTTGTTAACGGCAGCTCGAAAAAGGGATTCAAATGATCTGTTATACCACCCTTTCAGGTTTTTAAGCTATGACGTTCTTCTTCGACCTGGCCATCTTCTTTCGTATACTTTGTCTAGTACTATTAAATGAAATTTATTATATCTCTCTGGGTGTCGCATAACATGGCCATAATATTGGAGTTTTCGATTTTTAACTGTTCTGACGACTTCCGTGACTTTTCCCATCCGATGCAAAACAACTTCGTTACGAAATTTATCCACCCCACTTATTCGCAGGATTCTCCGACACACGCAAATCTCAAAGGCTTTCAGTTTCTTGAGAAGTGTATCCGTTAAAGTCCCACTTTCGACACAGTACAAAAGAGTAGAGAACACATAACATGTCACTAATCTAATTTTAAAATTAAAAGTAATGCGATGCCTATGACAAATGTAGAAACTAAAAAATGTTCCTCTACTTTGAAATTCATCAAGACATTCTAACGAATACAGTGTCAGTAGAAGATTGACTGCGCTTGCCATGTTTACCATCGAAATAACTGTAGTTGCAGTTTAAGTTGCATTTCTAACTTAAAAGAAAATCTTATGAAAAGGTTCCTCTCCAATAAAAACATAAGGATTTAGTTTAATTTTTGGGGGTAGGCTTTTGGGTGCTTTTGGTAAGTACTTATTTATTTTTTTGTATCCTCGAACCATCACCCCCTGAACAAACTTATCACCAGCCGCCACTGTGTAGCAAAAGCTTTCGTTATTTTCATGAATTTGTGCAAGGCTTTGGTGCAAAAAGAATATAAGAGCCTTTTTGTAAGAAAATTAAGAATAACCTTTCTTAATGCGTCTCGATTGTGTCTCTCAATTATTTGCAATTGTCTTTAGGGTACGGAAGGCAATTTAAAAACAATAAGAGGCAAAAGGACTCGAAGTAACAATTACCACCAGTAAATTGGAGAATTAAATTGAATTGTTGATTGACTTATCGTACATCCAATATTAGGGATAAAGTTGTATTGACAATATTAAATAGGAAATAATACGCCAGTCAATGGGAGCAATAATAGGATATTACCTCCGAATTCTATCCTACTGCATAGATTTTAATGAAATTTTGGGCCTAGCCTCTACTTATCTCCTAATTCAAAGTCTACCCTATGCCGATGTGTGCTTTTATCTTGGGGGTGGTGCCCACCCCTTCTTAGGGGTGGATAATTTTTTTGGTTAACATTACCACGAAATTCGCTAGAGAACCTAATTCTAAACAAAAACTGTTCAATAATTTTTTTTGAAACTCAATACTTTTTAAGATATTTGTGGTTGAAAATTGGCCATTTTCATTGAAACATAATACCTTTACGAACGGTTTGTTGCTAATACCTTAAAAACTATGCATTTAACTAAAAAACTATATTAAACATTTTTGTAGGTTATAAAAAAACAAAGAGACACTTGCCTTCGTAAATCTAGTTATAATACAAAAGGAGGTATTGTAGGTGAAAATAGTTTGTTTTTTGGTACATTCTCAAATTGGTGTAGTCAACTTGAACTAACAGAGAAACGGTCGATTTTAGGTGTATAATGCCACTAATACCTTTTGTAGTACTTGCAAATACCTTTAAAATGAGCTATATTAAAGGTCCATTACATTAAAACTGAGTGAGATATGCTGCAAAAAAATTTATAACTAATGTATTTTAAGAAAAAATGAGAAGTAATTTTAACCCCCATCCACCAAAATGTAAATGCATCGTTTTCCTCCCACAATACCTTTTATTATTGTGTTATTTATATGTTTAAAAAGTTGGACGGGTTTAAAATGAATGTTTTTTGAAAACAAAAAGATCAAATTATAGAGCACATTTTTAAATTTTCTTAAAAATCTTTTTTTCTCCATGTAACTTGAAAATGATAAGAGATACAGTAACGAAAAATAAACAGGAAATTTTTATCTGAAAAAGCCCTACAATTTTGTGTGTTATCTTTTTTCGTATCTCTTATCTTTTTCGAGTTAAATGGAGGAAAAGGAAGATTTTTAAGAAAATTTAAAATGCTCTCTATAATTTGATCTTATTATTTTTTTCAAAAACAATTCATTTTAATCCAGTCCAACTTTTTGAACATAGAAATAACACTATAATAAAAAGTATTGTAAAAGGAAAACGATGTATTTAAGTTCTAATGGATGAGGGGTTAAATATACTTCTCATTTCTTCTTAAAATACATTAGTCATCAAATTTTTTGGAGAATATCTCGCTTAGTTTGAATGTAATCGACATTTGGTATTACTCATTTTAAAGGTCTTTTCAAGCACTACAAAAGTTATTAGTATCATTATACACCTAACTCGACAGTTTCTTTGTTATTTCAAGTTGAATACACCGATTTGAGCATGCAGCAAAAAAAACAACTCTTCTTACCCACCCCTTCGTATTTTAACTAGAAGATTTATGAAGGAACGAATCTCTTTGTTTTTTATCACCTACAGATATATTTTATATAGTTTTTTTTGTTAGATGCATAGTTTTTAAAGTATTCGCAAAAATCCGTCCGAAAAGGTGTCATTTTTCAATGAAAATAGCCAATTTTCAACCACGAATAGCTCAAAAAGTATTGAGTTTTCAAAAAATAATTATAGAACCGTTTTTGCTTATAATTAGGTTCTCTAGCCTCTTCCGTGGCTATTAAAACCAAAACATTTTTCACCCCCGAGAAGGGGTAGGAACCACCCCCAAGATAAAAGCGCACATCGGCATAGGGTAGATTTTGTTTCTTGAGCTATTCCCTACTTACTGTGAAAATATCAAGTAAATCGACGTAGTACGATGGAATTCGGAGCGAAATACCCTCACTGACTGCCCTATAAGTAGCGTATTATGTATTATTAAAATTTTAAATAGTAGTAGTAGAAGAACAAAGTATTTATGTAATAATAATAAAACATAAAAATTGTGTACTCACGGAGATATCTGCAATGTCTAATCCGAACACTTACCTGTAAATAAAATGATAATTAGTGAAATCTATAAAATAATCTCTTAAATGAAGAACTGCGCACACATCTTATGGAAAATTGAATGTCACTCAAACACAATAATTTACGAGAATAGATTCATCTTGAAATTTCAATCATTTTATATCATTGCGGCCACTCTGAATTTTAAATAATAATGGCGTAAATTGTAGTTAAAGCTTATGAAAATTACATTTTTGAAGTCCATAAAGCTGCAGTATTGATAAATACTATTGGTAGAAATTATATTACTGCTATTGAAAAATGATTAACATAGCGTAAGACTGCCACTTTACTCTAAATGTTTGTTTGACTAGCAGTTTTACCATTTTTGCTCAACATTAACCATATTAACAAGGTAATGAAAAGATTTAGATTTTTGAAACATCATTTTATTTTATATTGATTGAAGGAGCACATCTTGTTTTTTTTTGTCAAAATCAAAATCGGCTGATTATGACTATAACATGCATACACTGGCAAAGCGTACATGTAACTACTGTTACCATCGGTAACAGTTAAAAATCGCTTCGACGAAGTAAATATTTGAAGTGAAAACTTCTTAAGGGACGTTGCGCATTTTTTGGATGGGTAAAAAGTATTAAATTAGCGACCGTCATGGCTTTGACGAAATAAATTTTTGAATTGAAAATTCCTTTAGGGACGTTGTACACTTCTTGGATGGGGAAAAAGTATTGAATTTGCGACCGTCATCATTTTTCTGAAATAAATTTTGTACGTATATAAATTATGTGTATGTATACATAAATAGCATAGGGCATACGCATCGCGTTTATGATATAGGTATAGCACTTCTTTTTGGATGGGGAAAAAGCATTGAGCTCGTAATTTATATACTATAAGAAGTTTTCACTTCTGTCGGCACTCCCACGAGTGCCTTTACTTTTTTTAATTATATTAATACTACTCTTTGTCTTGCATGATTCTATTTTTCTTCTGAGTTTAAAGACCTTATATAATGTATTTATTGCAAATAATTTATAAATATACTTAATTAAACAGTGGAACACTAAAAGATCAAAATAAAAGTTGATATAAATATGTCATCCGGAAGAAAAGTCACACAACTAGAAAAATGCATAATTCCAGTTATCTAGTTAAATTGACCCCAAAAATCCTATACTTTTAACAGGAAAGTGTCAAATAGATACTTCCAACTTCGTAAGATAGCGGTGGTGCCATTATTCCTTTGGCGATAAAATAATAGTTATTTATGTACCAAGTCAGTAACGTGACTCTTTATCGAACGAGTCCTGATATTACGAGAAGAGCAGTTTACAAAACTACTAGGAGTTAATAGCCGTTGGACTAAAACTCTTCTCACATTTGTTCGTTCAACAAAAATGCTTAGTGTTACTTTTTTTGTGATGTAACAGATTGTGTTTTAAAACAAATAAAAAAACGAGAAGAGCGAGCATAGCGAGCGAGGCGAGTAACAGACGAGTTCGATAAAATATCTTTACTGACGTGGTGCATACAAAATTTTATTGCCAACATAATTTGATTGGAAATGAACTTGGAATTTGCATTCCGATGATTCGCCCCTTAAAGTTGACTACGTAAGAGTTTGGACTCTGTAATATTTTAAAATTTATATAAAATTTATAAAGTAAATTGAATAAAACCCTGTCGTTTATTTAACTTCTTTAAAATCTCATTATAACACTACACAATTTTTTAAATTTGATTATCTTCATTATTTCATAAAATTAATCATCTTTAATTGTAATGATCCCCGAATGAAAAACTGGAAAATAAATTACTGAAATCTTGACAGCTTGGATAATGCCAAAATATCTTTTATCTAAAATTTCACTTTCTACAATAATTTGATATTGGTTTTAACACTTACTTGCAATTTACAATTTAAGAGCTTTTTAAAATTTCTGACGTCATAATAATTTCATGACAGTGATGACAATTAACTTTTGCAATATGGCCGCTTTCGATTTTTAGTCGATAGTTATCAATATTGAATAATTACTAAATCGGTAAAGTTTTTAATTTATTTTATATGAATATATTTACAAAATACTACAGAATTTCACTTTTATGCATACATTTACCTGTTAATATCGCAAATTGTGTATTTTTAATAAAAAAATTAATACATTTTAAGTTCACTCAAATTCTCGCCATTCGATTACTGCCATCGACCACTTATATTCTCTTCTTCTTAAGTTGCCGAGACCGTTTGTCGATCGTTGGCTCTCATGTTGCCCAGCATATTAACAATCATTGTCTTATTTACAGCCGCACGAAATGGTTCAGTGCTAGTTTTCCCAAACCATTGGCGTAGGCTTTTAAGCCAAGAAGTTGTACGGCGGCCCACACTTCTTTTTCCCATTATTTTACCTTGCATGACAAGGTGAAGTATGTCATATTTTTCTGGGTGACGCATTATATGACCAAAGTATTTCAATTTGCGCCTTTTAACCGTGTTCACTATTTCGCAGCTTTTATTCAAACGTTGCAAAACCCTTTCGTTTGTGACTCTTTCTACCCAACTGATCTTCAGAATACGGCGGTAGACCCACATCTCAAATGCTTCTAGGTTTTTTTAAAAGCGATTCTGTCAGGGTCCATGCTTCAACCCCGTAAAGTAGTACTGGGAATATATAACATCGAACCATTCTTATGCGAAGTTCCAAATTTAGATCATGACTGCATAGGATTCTCTTAAATTTCATAAAACTTGTCCTTGCTTTGGCAATTCTACTTTTTATTTCTGTACTAGGGTTACAGCTTTCATTAATATGAGTACCCAGATATACAATATTACTTACTCGTTCAATTGAGTCATTACCGATTGTTACCTTATAGTTATTATATTATTTACGGCTGCCTGTTTACTAATATTTAATCTGGGTTAATTTGATTAATCGCGGCAGGTGAAGTAAAATTCTTCTTTCAACAAAATAAAGTGTTACTTTACTGCCGCAAATGAGGGCAAATGAGTACAATAATGATTGACTTTAGTGACGGTTGTCCATAAATATATTTATTCCCGAACAACAACACTTTTGAGGTTATGCGCTGATGTTCGACGTGAACATATCGTTATTTTTCATTATTAATGTTTATAAAATGATCAATATTTTAAAATAAAAGTGACATAACTCAAAACTTGATCTTCTTTCTTTGTTAAATCATATATCATAGTTTTTTGGATTTTCTTTTTACATAATTAGAAATGATCCATATTCTTCGTTTTTAATTTATAAATTTTAGGAGGTACCGTTTAACACTTATCGTTAAATTATGAACAAAAAAATATATTTTTGTTTCTCCTGAAAAAAGTTGATTTTTGAATTCTGACAGAATTCTTCCGGATGAACGAAATATACCATAAAGGAAAACTGAAAAATATTGTGTTTAAAAAAATACTGTGACCATTAAAAAGAGTTTACATTACACCCGGTACACACAAATGTTCTAGAAATAGGAAGAGAAATATAGGAAAAGTTTTCAAAGTGCGTCAATATCTCAGAAAACAATGAGTTATGGAACAATGCGACCGCTTCAAATAAGAAAAGGAAGGCAGCCAAGCATTTTTATTAAATCGTATATTTGCGCATGTAAGTCAATGGCCGTAAATATTTGAAAGCAGACTCATGTCTCGAAAAATTTCGAAAGTAGTACGGATATGTTATAGAGCAGAAGGATTATTTGTTACATTTAGCCGGTATAGCCGTTTAAATCTTTTATGAAGCGAGTAATGCTTCACAATGAATCATTCTATAAAAGTAGTATATTTTTTTTCCAAATTTGAGTTTTTTTTATTAAAAATATTAAATTTATATAATAGCAACTATCATCACTGCGTTAGAGCTGTATGAAAAATATTTCCTTTGTTTATAATATTATTATCTGGATCATGAAGGTTAACATGATGAACAAATCAGAAGCCTTTGAGATATGGTCGTATCGTAGAATGCTCAGAATATCTTGGGTTCAACGCATTTCAAACAGAGAAGTTTTAAACAGAGTAGGTCAAGGCGAAGGTGACTTAATGAGGATGATAAAAAGGAGAAAACTTGAATATCTGGGGCATATAATGAGAGGTAGTAGATACAGGATGCTGCAGTTAATACTCAATGGAAAGATCGACGGAAAAAAAAGAATTGGTCGAAATAAATATTCATGGCTCCAAAACCTTCGTCAATGGACTGGTTTATCAGCAGATCAATTGTTACATGCCGCACAAGATCGAGAAAGATATCGGCAAATTGTTATGGATGCTACCCACGCCTAAAAATTTGGGCACGATACTTAAAGAAGAAGATAATATCATTATCAAACCCGGTCGAGTAATATCTCATTTTATTCTGAAATTTGAGTTTATTTTGGTACACGCCAAGTACAGTGGAACCTCGATAACTCGGATTAATCGGCACCGCGGCTGATCCGGGATATCGAAAATCCAGGTTAGCCGGAGGATATGGTAAAAATTAATAAAATACGGTATACTTACAGATAAACTCCGTTATAATTGAAATAACATGAACTACACATCTAAATTATTAAAAACACGCAAACACAAACCTAAGCAAACGGAAGCAAACAATACAAGACTGTACTACACACAGTACAGTCACAATCGGAACGATGTTATGAACAGTGAAAACTAAGACTATTGTTTAAAAAAGAATTTTTAAATAGTCTTTTCGTCTTTTTTAAACAATGATAATAAGACAGTTTGAAATAAATAAAGAAATAACAGGTGCCTGTTGATTCCGATAAATCCGAGACAATGATCGTCGCTCCGCCGCCGCCGCCGTGTACCATGAGTCATTTTTACTCTCGTATGCATAGTTCAAATTACACAAATACACATTATCTCTCAATTATTATATTACATACTATTCCTTGCAAGATAATTTGGATGGAATTCCCCAGATTAAGAGACCGGGCCGATATCAAGCACAAAATAATCTGGAGAATTCCATCCGAATTATCTTGCAACGGATAGTACATTTTTATTGTTGAAATGTTTGTCTGATGAAAACCGCTCCGGGCTAGCCGGACTTCCGAGTTATCGGGGGCCGACCTATCGGGGTTCCACTGTACTGAAATTAATATGGTATACAGAAGAGGGATTTACATAGGAAGAGATGGGGGGCTAGTCGATCTAGTCAGTATTCTCAGCGGTATAATATACAGTACACCATAGAACCTTACAAGATCTGTAACAATGTGCTTGGCTATGGCCTAGTAAAAATCATTTGATCACTATTTTGTGTTATAGACGCTGCTACGTTGTGCTAAGTGGAGAACTCAAAATGGCCTACTTGAAAGAAGCATTCTGGCTCTGGGCTCTGTTTGAGCCGGCGGTCTGCTAATACGAGATTATGGACCCTTATGGACCTATTTTACCACTAGGCCCGTGAGGCACCTGCCTCGGGGCGTCATTTTAATGGGACCCGGAAAGATCACCAAAAGATTTTTATTTATATTACAATAACAAAATAAATTTTCAAAATTCTTTCATTTTACGAACAGGAAATGATAAATGATGACTCCACTGTTGATTTTCAAGCGACTTCACCTGTCACAAGTACATCTCCGTCATCTCCTATAAAAAACGACAATGTCAATAACTCTTTTCCTAGTGATGTAGGGGATTGACCAAAACATTTAGATAAATCTGGAATTTCAACAATATCTTATAAATGAGCACATCAGAATCAAAATTTACTAAATCCTAAATTTGTCGTTCTGCTATGTAAATCCAAACTAAAAGTACAAATTTCTGAAGATGTAAGGGGCATGCAGAAAAATGACAAATTAGTGTGCCATTTTATGATATTTATTGATGCCTCTTTGACTGAGAAATGCCTGACACTTTTTGGAAAATTTACATCTTTAATTTTTTTAGCCTCCTGAAAATTTTCAAAACATGGATCTAGCCGGTTTTGATTCTATAGGTCTCAAATATAAATAATCGACCGAATCAATACATTGATAATATTAGTGAATGTGTTATACAACTGGATAACAATAAAACCAGACATTTGCAAAGTGCAATTTTTTATGACATGAAAGCTAATGGAGAAAAATTCTTTGTGAGTGGTTAGTGTCAGTCCTAAATGATGTAGCCTTGTTACGTTTGTAAACTGATCTCCACGAAAATTATTATTTTTCTAACTTTCGATAGGTATACTTAATGACTGAAAAAATATCAAGAGGACAGTTATTCAACATGAGCGCGCGAGCTCCTGAATATATTTCATGAATTGGTACGTTAGTCAAGAGAAGTAGTATAGCAGGAAAAATTGTCACATTAATGGAAAAAAGTTATTTAGAAGAAAAGGCACATTGGAGAAACCTTTTTTAACGAATAACAGCAATATCAACCATTAAATTTTGGTCAAAGAACGATCCATCCTTTTATGGTTCAACAACCAAATTATTTACAAAAGGAAATGACATATATACAGTGTGTCGCATTTAAAACGAAGACAGCCATACACTTTGGCGATTAAAGTAAATACAAATATGAAGTTTTGTATAGTTATGCAGGTTGATTGTTCACATTTTTTAAGATACTCAGCTGAAATTTAAATTTTAAACGCAGCCTACTGCGACTCCAAAAACAAGGTAAAATTTCGATATCTTGCTTCCCGTTGGAAATATCGGAAAAATTTATTTGAAAAAGATGTTCCAAATATTATTCTAACCCCACGTACCAAATTTCATAACAAAATTCGCACTTTTAGTTTTTTTTTATTATTTGTAGTCAGGATCCTAAAACTTAAAATTGGTTGGCCTGAGATGCATCACGGGACAGACGAATTTTAGGGTCCTGACTACAAATACTGAAAAAACTAAAAGTGCGAATTTTGTCATGCAATTTGGTATGCGGGGTTAGAATAAGATTTGGACGTATGTACATACTTTTTCAAATAACTTTTCCGATATCTAGCTAACGCGAAGTAAAATATAGAAAAATTACCCTGTTTGTGGATTCGCAGTAGAGGCCGCGATTAAAATTTAAATTTTAGTTGAGTGTCTTAAAAAATGTGAACTTTCAATATGTATGACTGTAATAATAAACAACGTTTAGTTGTTTTTAAATTTTATTTATTGTTAATAAAAATTTTCCGTCGACCGTCCAATTATGATCAATTTTAACACCCTCAAAATCATTGATTTTGATCATTGAATCATTGATGAATGATTTTCTATTAATGAACGATTTCATTATAGGCAACACAACATACATTGCTTGCATAAATTAATTAAACGCTCTGTGATTGGCAGTGACCTGTGGTGTAGGCAACCAAACATATACCTATTTATATTACCACTAAAAAATTTAAAATCATGTAGCCGCTCTTAGTAATATCTGTCATTGTATGTCATTATTTACTTTATTGTTTAAAATTCTGTGTATTTGAAAAATCAAAAGATGAATAAATCTTTATTTCTGAAAAGTACGGTCGACGGAAAAGTATTGTAACGAACTCGTGAATTAAAATGGCGATTAATAATCTCGAACATTAACGCGGGGCTCCGCTCACACGTTAAAATATCTCAATTGTTAATCACCCATATTAATACACTTGTTGGTTATATAAGTATTAAACTTATTTAAAATTTAAATTTGGCGAATGGATTTAGTGTCCGCAGTCATATAAACCCAAATAAACAACAATAAAATTTAAATTTTTGGTTCAACTATATTTCTATTAAAAAATTTATTTATTTAAAAAAGTTATTATTATTATTAAATCATATTTAGGGGCCCGAAAATTGTGTAGTGCCTCGGGCCTGATTTGAAGTAAAATAGGCTCTGATTATGGATTTTTTTCACGTTATCCTTCGTAGTAGCCATTTTCGGGAAACTTGCTACTCTGTTACTACTCGTTAAACCTCGAAGGAGAAGAGTCACCGTATACGGGCATTCAAGCTGCTCTTGATATCGCTAGGCCAGTGGTTCCCAACCTTTTATGTCTTGCGACCCACCTTCTGATGTTTTTTCATATTCGCGACCCATCCGTCACCCATGATGATATATTATATGTACGTTATTCAGCTACTGTAAGAGCCACACCGCGACCCACCTGAAATCCGTCCGCGACCCACTACTGGGTCGCGACCCACTGGTTGGGAAACGCTGCGCTAGGCGATTTCTCTTTCAAAAACAAGATTCAAGTCACCGACCAATATTGCTCTTTTTTATTTTTCTAAAATTATCAAACACATTTTCAAACGCTGTGAAAACAAAACTATTAGTCCGATTCCGATGAGATTTTGACAAAGGCCGTCAACAAGAATATATCGTCGGTCCGTAATAAGAATGACGTAACTGCGAATTTTGTCAATTCCTGTTTATTTCGTAATTAACATCTAAAATACTGTGTATAGCTGATAAAAAAGCGACAGAACTTTAACTATGTGCTGAGCCACTAAAGGGTAGTTGCGTCGTTATTGAAATATTCACCATTATAGACCTTGTTTCAGAGGAATAATGACGCAACTCTAAATAGGGTAGAAAATGGGGAGACTAAATTAAGATAATGAAATTCGGCTAAATAGGGATGAAAATAAAAACCATCGTGTTAAGAATAAACGGCATACTAAATATTTAAAAACAATTTTTTTGTACAGAAAAATTTTAAGATAAAGAATGACGCAACTGTAGAGAGGGTTGGAAATGGGGGGATTCAATTAAGACAATGAAATTCGAACCAATAGGAATGAAACTAAAAGCCATCATTGTAAGGATAAACGCCATACGGCCATACTGATGCTCCGGACGGTTACTCTTTATTTAATCACAATCTTAAATATTTAAAAAATTTTAGATGAAGAATGACGCAACTGTAAATAGTGTTGAAAATAGGGGAATTAAATCAAGATAATGAAATTCGAACCAATAGTGATATCAATAAAAGCCATCATTGTAAGAATAAGCGCCATACCGATGCTCCTGAACGATTACTCCTGATTTAATCCCCATTTGTGGTTATTAACGACGAACAGCTGATTTCATCTCTCGAAATCAGCTCTCCTATAGGAAAGTCAGATCATGCAGTTATAACGGCTCACATCCAATTCAATCAAATTCTACCCCGCAAAAATAATATTGTAACATACACCATAACAGATTTTTCTGAAGTCGACGCTGAATTCTCTCAAATCAACTGGAATTTGTTTTTTGCTGACTTAAACGACCCTTCATCAATGTGGACTGCATTTCTCGATACCGTCCACAATATAATTTCTAAAAATACTACCATCCGTAAGACTTATAAAAACAATCTTAAACCGTGGATTAATCAAACGGCAACAGAAAAAATTAATCACAAACGACATCTCTGGCGGAAATTTAAACAGACCGGGCTTTACAGCGATTTTCAAAACCACCGCAGATTTTCAAATAATTTACAAACATTTCTAAAAACTTTAAGACGTAATTTTGAAACAAGTGTTATTGAAAGCGGTAACATTAAAAAAGTTTACAAATACATAAGATCCTCATTGACATCTAAAGTGTCCATACCTTTACTACAAAAACCTAATCAGACTTTATGCTCTTCTGACACAGATTCTTCCGAAACTCTCTCCTTAGCATTTTCACAGGTTTTTACTAAAGAATCGAATGATGGCAATCTACCTCCTATTAGGTGTAACCGTGTCGGCGCATCCTTAGAGCAAGTCGAATTTACAGTGGATCATGTCAAACAACATTTAATGAAACTTCGCACAGTCGCTTCACCTGGTTTAGATGGTTTAACACCAAAAATGTTAAAAAGATGCGCAGACACGCTTGCAATACCTTTAACGTTAATTATGCAGACTTCTTTTATCCAGAATTCCTTACCCCCTAGTTGGAAATTAGCATCCGTCACCCCTATTTTTAAAAAAGGCAACAAACTCGATCCCAACAATTATCGTCCGATTAGCTTGCTGTCAGTAGTTGGTAAGGTCATGGAAGCCATTATTTCCGAGGAGATGACTAAATTCCTTCTCCAGGAACATGTCATTCCAACACAACAACATGGATTTGTGTCTGGCCGCTCTACTCTAACCAATCTCCTACATTGTGTTAACGACTGGACGCTATCCCTTAACAGTTCGCAGCCGGTCGACGTTATTTATCTAGACTTCTCTAAAGCCTTTGACCGTGTCCCTAAGCACAGACTTCTACATAAGCTAGAACATTTCGGAGTTCGCGGTACTTTACTTCGTTGGATAGATGATTTCCTGACAGATCGACATTACAAAGTTAGAGTTGGCGAATCTTTCTCACAGGACAGGTTAGTGGAAAGTGGAGTGCCTCAGGGTTCTGTCCTCGGACCTCTGCTTTTTACGGTTTATACCAGCGATGTTCCTTATTATGTTTCCAGTAAAATATCGTTCTATGCTGATGACACAAAAATATATGCCAATCCTATGACAAACCAGTTAACCCTCCAAATGGACTTGGACTCTATCTTTACTTGGTGTTCCCAATGGTTACTACCCTTAAACGCGGAAAAATGTGTAGTGCTTAGAATTGGTAAAAATAACCCACTTGTGCCGTATTTTGTTAACGGGCGACCATTAGATTCAGTGTTCTCGTATAACGACCTTGGTGTTATCGTAAACAGCAGTCTAACGTGGTCCGACCACATTACTTCTATTTGTAAACGTGCGAACTCCAGACTATATCTTATTCGGAGGTGTTTTTCGAGAGTTTCAATGCAGTCATTCTGTAAACTTTACACTATTTACGTAAGACCGATTCTTGAATACGCTGGTCCAACGTGGCATCCTGATTTGGTTCGAGACAAAACATTGTTGGAAAACGTCCAAAGAAAAGCAACTCGAATTCCATTGGGACTGAGAAGACCCTCCTATGCAGAGAGACTTAGTATGGCCAATCTAACTTCCTTCGAACTTCGTCGACAACGTGGAGACTTAATAACCACTTTTAAAATATTAAAATTCAGTTTCGGAAATCTCGACGAAATGTTTACTATAAACCAAGATGAACGCCTCAGAGGTCACCAGTTCAAACTTAAAAAAGAGAACTTTTCTACGAGATCAAGGCAGAACTTCCTACCAAATAGAGTGTTCGAGAGTTGGAATAACCTTAGTGATAACATTGTCACGGCCCCCTCTACTAACACGTTTAAAAACAGACTTGACCGTTTCTTATTATAGCTGAACTATTTTATTTTTTTTTATGTAAACAAAAATTATATCTTTTTTCTTTTGTTTTATATTGTATCTACTAGTAGGTTAGTTATGTAATTTCTTTGTTTTTGGGCATAATAGGGACTTGTCCCTCTGCCCTTGCTTATGTATAATAATAATAATAATAATAATAATTTTAAATATTTAAAAATCTTTTTTTTGCTCTCCTGAGAAATTTGGCTTTTTGCAGTTACGTCATTCTTATTCCGGACCGGCGATATTATACTCTACAATAGGAGATTTCTCTTGCGACAGTAGCGTCATCGATCGGAGAGGCTAAGTACTTATCAGACCTTCCCACGTACAATACAGTAAGGTCACTTTTTCATGCGGATTTTTTTAATGCGATTTTGAAGTTTAATGCGATTTTGAAGTTTAATGCGATTTTGAAGTTTAATGCGATTTTGAAGTTGTGGGGTTTGTATTTCAATCAAAAATTTCTATTATTAACAACTATTATAATTATTATTAACTATTCACATCCAGATATCAGTAAAGAGAGCGTTTGCAATTTGATTTGGGGATTCCACTTGTTACATGATGTCGCTATGACGATATCATTCTGAGTTTCACATTGAAATGTATAACTTGTACCTTGTTATTTTGAAAATAAATTTTCTCTTAGCGGTTCTTCGTTCATTTTTATAAGTGACGAGTTTAAATTTTGCTGATTTCAAGTTGCAGAATAAAGCCGCGTCCTCACTGGTAAAAATTTACAAAAAACCAGCTGTTCGTCGCAAATATTTTCATTCTCGAGGTAAAAATTGTGCTCATTTTAGACGCACACAACACACACCCTCCATCGGTTGTCGGTTTTTGAGTGAAGATAAGAGGATTTGCGTCACATACGGTTTGCAGTGTGAAAGAACGATAAATAAATTTTCGATGGTCGAGCAGTTAAATTCGCAACGCAAATTTTTGCGACAAACCATTAGTTCAAAACGCACGTAAAAATTTACCACTGAGGACGTGCCTTTATATGCAACGCATTTTGATTTCTAGATTGAAACGTTTAAAGCGAGTGTCGTCAAGTTTTACTTTTCATAAGAAGAGGTATTTGCCAACTCAATATCGTAAGTCTATTTTGTTTATTTATTTTTTAAGATTTTATTTAAAATTTTGGTGGACAAACGTTTTGGTTTTATGTGATTTTAGAAAATTATGGAACGTATCCCTCCTTTTTCAATGCAAGTAAAATTTTTTAATGCAATTTTTTTATATCCGCTTTTCTTTAGAACGTATCCACCGCATAAAACGAGACCTTACTGTATACAATTTAATCTAGTTTCTAAAGATTTCCATTTTATTTAGTTATTTATGGCAAGCTTTGTCACGTTATGACTTCTTTAGACTTATATGTGCAGTTAACTTATAATCGGGTGCATTAAAGTGTCCATTACATTTGATGAGTGGAACGATTAACTGTGACCAGGTAAATAGTAAAATACCCACAAACTGTATTTCTCCGGAAATATGTTCAACAAAGCTGAATTATTAACATCTATTTGCTCGTTAGGGAAATTAACCTGTTGTTATTTTATTTATTTGTAGCTTTTCTATGATATACAATGATTAGTGCAAAAGGAAGAAAAACAATATAATAGATTCTACATACGCCGAACATTTCGTACAATGAAATAATAATTTCTATTTTACATTCTCGAAATGTTACACAATGAAACTTTTTGGTTTTAAAACTATCGGTTCGCGAGCAGTGGAAAACAATGACTATAATTCAAAAATAGAAATAACAAAAAAAATGTTTTTTTTTTATTTTTGAAGTTAGAAACATGATAATACAAGTAGAACTCTAGCAAATTTTGTTTTGTTGTAATACCATAATGGACTCTTGAAAAAAGTCAATAAAAGTCTTTATCACTAATTTAATTTAGTTTTAAAAAATCCATAAGGAAAAGAAAAAAATTTTTCATGAGTTGGCTTAATACCATCAATCACAAAAATTGGAAAAAAATCTTTTGTAAATGGTATAAAATTTTATTAAAATCCCTTTTAAGGGCTATATCATAGAACGTTTTCGATTTTATTAAAAATCATTATCAGTGTTATTTTTAAACAGGTTGGATACCAACTGAGCCGCCAAAGAAATACTAGGGTAAAAACGCTCTAAATTTTATGTAGTTGCATTAAATGTGCATACTTGATTAAAACTCCATAGAAATTTTATACCTTTTACAGAGGATTTTTTTCCAATTTTTGTAATTTATTTTTATTTATTGAGAATACTTTAAAATAATTATTTTATTCATTGACAATAATTTTATAACATATTGTTTAAGGCCTGTGTTGAAAAATTCCAGACCAACTATGTTGGATTGTTACGAGAGTGATACAGATGATGACGGTCTGGTGCCCATATCCTTGTAGTTCTTGTTCTTAAAGTGCCCTCTCCTCAATGGAGGTTGGCTTCTACAATTGCACTCTTCTGTACCTTCAGCTGCTCAAAAGTTAGCCCTGTCCATTGAGAGATGTTTCTTAGCTACGATAGTCTTTCTTTGTATATAAATGTATTTTAACGCCTCCATCTTGTTCATTCTCTCTAAGTTCCCTAGCCACAGAAGCCTTCATATTATCATGGACCTATGAATACTAAGTTCACTATAATCCGTCTGTGCTAACACTAATTACAGCTAGAGCTCCACTTTCCGGGCCCCTTTTGATTTCCCGGGAATCGAGAGTTGGTAATTTGGGTTTCCCGGGAATTCCCGGGAATCTGGAAATTTAAAAATAAAAAAAGAAATTGTTTTTGTTCTAATTTTTCAATGCAATTAGTATAAAAAAATTGATTTCAAATTAATAATGTTTAGAAAAATTCAGAAATTTAAAAGAAAATTAAAAATTTTAAAGAAAACTTTAAAAATAGAAAAATTATAAATTTGTGTAATCTGAATTTTCGTTGTTTTTATTAACGAAATATGTTTCAAAAAATATAAATTGTTGAGTGTTTGATCTTTCAGGCTGGCTCTTTTTTTGTACAGAAATTTGTTGAAGTTGAAAACGCACTTTCTGTTGATGTAGGTCTGATGCTTTTTAGTGAAGTGAGTAATTTTTTAAACTTCAGGTCAGCTGATTTGTACTAATCTAATACCGTATTAAATTCCCTATGTACTAATTCTTCAAAAACATAATTTTAATTCAAAATAAATATTTATGTTATAATTCTGAATGCTTCAAAACGAATCGAATCGTCGCATAAACAAAAGAATGTTGATGCTGACGGATTGGAAGGTTTAACCCGGGAGCAGTCGCTCCAAAAAATCTAATATTTTATCCTCTTCCGTGATAACTTGAAGAAAAATTTTGTAACATAACTTTTCACTCGTAAGGGCCTCGAGGACGAATGTAGTAAAGCGTGGGAATTAAAAAAAAAAGTCTTTTTTTTGTGAAATTTACGGCTTTGGTGGGAACCAATTAGCTTTAAAATTGTTAGAAATAGATATTTTTAACGTTACAAGTCAATAAAAATATTATACCATAGAAATTTCTTTTAAATTCGCATTTAAATTCGTATCCTGAGATTTTTTCTCTACGCGCGACTTCTTACGTGACAGAAGAGAGCGCGACTGCTCCCGGGTTAAAATATATATAATTGAAAAATAAATATTTTAAGTGGAATGATTTAAAATGATTATTAAGCAGAGATAATAATTGTATCAGAATAATTTATTCATTGTGAGTTAGTAATATCTCCGCTCATAATTTAAAATAAAATATTTTAAAATCCCGGGAAATCTGTAAAAATTTCTAAGAATCGGGATTTCCATTTTTTACTGATTTCCCGGGAAATGTGTCCCGGGAATTTCCCGGGAATGCTGCTCTAATTATAGCGTCTATACCATAGTCCGTTTTGCTGCACGCCTTTATAAATATGGCTGAGGATTTTTACGTTCAAAACAGTCTAAACGCTCTTCATCGCTTCTTGCCAACGTCCAGGGCCGGATTTACCGTAAGGCCAACTAGGCCCGGGCCTAGGGGCGCCCCGCGTTTGTTAGGCAACCGACAACAACCGTTCATGAATTGACAAAAGTTTCAAAATGAATGCTTATTTGTAGCCTCCATAATTTAGGGAAGGAAAAAACCATGAAGGAAATAGGGAAGTGCAATTTAAAAAAAAACACTGTAAATTGTTCCTCGGACGCAGACACGGTACACACACTATCGTCCAAACGGTACACAAACATGCGTAAACCTGCGCAAGTGCGCAGGCTTGCTCGTGCCTCACCGCCTCGCCCACGCCCTCCTCCACCTCGCGCACGTCCGCCAGTAAACGTCTCGCTGCGCCTGAGATTGCATCAGTTGTAGTACCGCTCCGTATTGGTTATGCCTGTGCTTTGTTTGATTTTCCTTTCAGTAACTCGCTTGTCAGCGCGATCCGATGCTTGTCAAGCTCTGAGGGAAGGCTGGCCTGGTATCGTAGTAGCTCTTCAAATCATACAGGCGGACCAAAGTCAAAAGGCCGCTACTCGAAGTGAGGCAAAAGGTATTCTTACGAATTTACTCCAATTGGGCACTGCTATTCTAGTTGTATTTTGGAACGCAATTTTAAAAAGGTTCAAAGTTGTCAGCGAAAATCTCCAAAAAGTAAGTACGAATTTAAGCACTGTAGTTGAATGTTACGCTTCCTCAGCGGAATTCGTACTTTCGCTGAGAGACAACTTTACTATTTATGAAAAAGAAGCCAAAAAGTTAATAACCAGTATTTCCCAATATTCGTACGATCTTAAAAGGAAACCATTAAGAAAAACAAGGAGTGACGAGACAAAGCAGGGAGGATGTGTGCCATCTGACGGCTCAAAAAACTTTCGAGTCAAAGTATTTAATGTGATCCTGGATGTTTTAAATGCAGAGCTAAAACGGCGAAGCGAGGCTTACGCTGTCCTTTGGGAAAAATTTTATTTTCTAAAAAACTTGTTAGATCTCAATGGACGTACAATTACAAAATTTGCTGACAAACTTGTGGAACTTTATGCGGAAGATTTAGAGTCTGTTTTGGCAGACGAGTGCATGCACTTAAAGGAGCATTTAAATATTTCAAATTACAAAGGTACATCAGCCTCCGAACTCAACGCTTTTCTTCATAAGAAAGATTTAGGGGATATTTACCCAAATGTGAACATTGCTGTGCGAATATTACTTAGTATTCCAGTGACTAACTGTTCAGGAAAAAGATCGTTTTCAGTGCTGAAACGCGTTAAAAATTGTTTACGTTCCACTACTCGCGATGAAAGGTTAAGTCCTCTAGTGCTCCTCGCGATTGAAAAAAGTATAACAAAAAACTTGGATTGTGAAAATATAACAAATGTGTTTGCCGAAAAGAAGGCAAGGAAGAAAGTGTTCTAGGAACATACTTTTATTATTATTAATTAAAGTTCGTTTTTCTCTGTGTTTGTATGTTTTAATCGTAAAAATAAAACTTTTAATTCACCCCTTCTATGTTTTTTTATTAAAGGTTAATCCTCTCATCCTATTCGTCCAAGTAAGCCTTTTAATACCCTTCCTTTCACTATTAATTTGCTCATTCAATTGGTACATAATATGCAGCTTTTAACTTGTACCGGCGGGGGGGGAGGGGTGGGCATCTAGGGAGGGGCGCCATTGGAGACGGGCCTATAGTGAAGAAAAATTTGGTAAATCTATAAGGCTCCTATGATGTTATATCTTCTCAATATTGTATTACGGAGTTGAATCTTGGACACCCACTGAAGCAATGGAGAAAAAACTTGAAGCCTTCGAGATGTGGCTATACAGGCAAATCCTAAGGATATCATGAACGGACAAGATAACCGAGACCGTATTACAAAGAGTGGGCAAAGAATGAGAGGTGATGTATACCATTAAAAGGAGAAAGTTAGAATATCTCGGACACATAATGAGAAAGAGCACTAAATACAGTGAAGGTAATCCTTCAAGGTAAAGTTTTCGGAAAGCGAGGAATTGGGAGAAGAAGAATATCATGGTTAAAGAACCTGAGGTAATGGTTCTCTACAACAACAACTAATCTATTTAAAGCATCAGTTAATAAAATAATTACAGCCAGAATGATCGCCAATATTCGAAACGAATAGGCACTAAAAGAAGAAGATGTTTGATGTTAAAAGTTTCTTTAATCCATAGTATGCTCTATTTGTTAGCTATATAGTCTGTTGGTACCTGCAGTTACTGTGTTACTTTGGTTTATTTGTGAGCCTAGGTATCTTTCCCTAACTCCTTCTTGCCTTCGGTTATAAAAGTATTTGGAAGCACTCAATCTCGTTCATTTTATCTTAATGGTCTAGCCTGTATATTTTGATGTACATACAAACACTAGGTTCACTATAAAGGAGGTAGATCTCAAAATTAGAGCGTCTATAATCCGTTTTCCTGCACGCCTTTATAAATATATCTGAGGATTTTTCGTTCACACGTTCTTCAGAATGGGATACAGCACAACAGACCACTTGCCAACAATGAAGATACTCATTGAATGCGCTAATGTGTACAGAATACCGCTATATATTGCTTTTGCAGATTTTGAGAAGGCCATTGACAGTACTGAACACTGGGCCATACAATCCTCGTTAATAAATGGAAGGATAGACTATCGATACACAGAAATATTGGAAAACATCTACGAAAAAGCAAATATCACAGTAGAACATCCACACCAAAACACCAAACCAATAAAAATAAATAGAGAAATTAAGCAAGGGGAAACAATATCCCCAAAATTATTTACACAACAACTAGAAGATTTATTCAAAAAAACTGAATGGCACAACAAAGGAACCAACATCATTGGACAAATGCTAAATAACCTGAGATATGCGGATGACATAGCGGTGATATCAGACAATATGAAAGATCATAATGAAATAATGACACAAGTGGACAAGAAAGCAAACGAGATAGGTCTAAAAATGAACTACACAAAAACTAAATATGTTGTTCTGAAGCTATTTTCTTGTGGCATTTTTACGAAAACGTTAATAAAAATCATTTTTTAATAATATTGTGGCTTATTTCCCATTCTAAATAGTTAAAAACTAAATATATGACAAACGTAGAAGAGGACAACGAAACCGTGCAAATAGGAGCAGGTACAATACAGAAAGTCAAGCAGTACATATAGCTAGTGCAAATAATCTGCAGACTCGTCTGAAAAATGAGCTTTATCCTGAAAAAAAAAACCCAGAAATATACCCAGTGCCTCCACACAAAAGTATGTGATCAATTGTTTTACCAGTACTTACAAAATGTGTCTCAATGCTGAATTATTAACATCTGTTTGCTCGTTAGGGAAATTTGCATGTTTTTATTGTTTTATTTGTAGGTTTTCTACGATATAATAATGACTACTGCAGAGGAAAAAATAATAACAATAGAATATATTTTACATACGCCAAACATCATACATACAATGAAATAATAATTTCGACTTCAATATTACTCTCGAAATGTTACATAACGAAACTTTTTGGTTTGAAAACTTTCTGTTCATAAGCGTTGGAAAACAATGTTTTTAAAAAATAGAAATAATAAAAAAGAATTTAATTTTTGGAGCTAGAAGCTATAGTAGATGATAATGCAAATAGAATTTCAGACAGCTTTTTTGTGTTCTAATTCTATGTATTGTTAAATAAGTAAAATTTAATAAAAAATTTCGGTGTTGGTAAAAGGTATATTATTTTAAAAAGCCCTATAGGGATACAAACATCGAACACAACGTTTTCGCTCTAAAAAGAGCATCATCAGTGTTGCCTAAAATAAGTATAACCATATTAATTATCATAATGTTAAACTTAAAATGATGACCAAGGTTTTCTCCTAATTATTCGCATCTACTAATATTGTTTCTATTTCTTTCTTTTCTCTTCTTATTCACATCCACATGTTCACTCAATTTTCGATAATCATCTAATCCTTTCTTCAAAAAAATTTTTTCTTCTCCCAAACAAAGCAATTTCAACTATATCCACAACATCCATTTGTCACAACTTGTACACAACTATATCTATTCAATATTTATCCCATTCTCTCCACATCATCTTTTTCAAACCGTTTTTCGTTTAGTTTCCAATCATAACTATTTCATTCTAAACTAAATCAACCAATAATATTGTACAATAAATCTTTCAAGTTTCACACATCTAGTAGTTATTCCATTCAGCCAACCTTTCATCATTTGGTTTGTTTCGTTGCCTGGTCTCTGGAGTCCCCAGTCTCTCAATAAGGTTCATTAGTCTCAATAGTGATGTCAAATTTACTTTTTATACCACAAACTCATCTATCTATCCGCCCTTTTTATTCAGTTTTATCTACTAATTTAATTAAATAAACACAATTTTTAACTTTCTCATATACTCAATAATCTTACTCAACACTTATCTTCATCTAACCCCACTTTAGTTGTAGCTTAGACACTTTTATCCAAGTTATTAATTTTTCTTTGCCCTAGATGTTATTTAACATAAAAGGACATAATAAATAAATTTGGACTAAGCTTGTAATACAACCTTTTCAGTCTTGTTTTGTGTTGATGAACCCATCTATATTTTATTAACTGATAAATAAGATTTTGCATTTACAACTTTTTCAGCATTTGATATCACGACCCCTATTTTGTCTCTAATTTTTCAGCCAGTCTCTCAGCCATCATTTGTGTTGGTTCACAAATATAAATTATCTAATTTCAAAACACAAACCATACATTACATTCTCTGTATGTTGTTTTGCCTACTTTTCTTCATCAATTTACGTACACTTCGTTGATGATTGTGGGTACTCAAATTCCCCCCTTCTATTTTACATCTAGATAATCTACTCTCACTAACTCTTTATTTTTATAATTCCAACACACTGATGTTAGCTGTTATCATTGCTTGTACTATAAACAACTATAAATTTAGTAGCTGTGTAACCAACTTTTCATGATACTTCAAGTTCCATTGACAATTGTTGTCTTGACATCAGACAGATTCGCTTTTGATATCTCACATCTTAGTTGCCTGTCAGCTCTTGTAACATAATGACCTAATTTGTTACCTTTGACCCACTTACAACGTGTGGGAGTCATATGTTATCCTAGGGCCTTATCCTTAGGGATTATATCCATCCTTTGGAATTTGCTGTTAGCATTTTGATGTGACTTTTAGTCCATTTTTGAAAGGCTTTGACCTTCGTATTCTTTGGTTGGCTCACCATGTTCTTGTAAGTATAACCAAACTTTGCTTCTACCTTGGTCATCATTTTAAGTTTAACATTATGATAATTAATATGGTTATACTTATTTTAGGCAACATTTATGATGCTCTTTTTAGAGCGAAAACGTTTTGTTCGATGTTTGTAGCCCTATAGGGCTTTTTAAAATAATATACCTTTTACCAAGACCAAAATTTTTTATTAAATTTTACTTGTAATTAATGGTATACAGCCAGCTACAGGAAATTCTTCCTTGTGGATTATTGTTAAATAATTTTTATGGGAACAATTTAAAAAAATTAATTTTATGTCAAAGACCACGAGACCGTAAATTTTCATGACCCTGTATATGGTCAAATTTTGTAAATAAAATATTTTAGCCAAGTGAAGCGTTTCGAGGAAGAGAAAAAATTTAGTGGTAAAGTTTCTACGAACAATGTATACATTTCAACAGAACGGACTACAAACGGTTGTTTAGAAAGTTAATGTATACCGCGGTTTGACTAAACAATATACAGTGTTTTCTAAATGCTTTCCTAGAAAGAATCGGATAGTAAACAATTTTGTTTAGTTTAGGAAAGAGGATTTTTCTAGATTGTAAATAAAAATAATTTTAATATCTCCTGGAAATTGACAAGAAAGAAATTTTGTATACATTACTATATATATATATATATATATATATATATATATATATATATATATATATATATATATACGTCTTCATATCAAGGCGAGATCCGACTAAATCGAGGACAACCCGAGATCCACCAATAGGAAATTAATTATTGGAGTATATTGTTCATAACTATCTTTATAATTAACATATTAGTCATGGCACACTTAGAGGGGAAAATATTTTTAAACTTAAATTTTTCTGATAAATTTACAGCGAAACGAGATCCGTAGCTGAAAAGGAAAGGGGACGACTTATATACGGAATTTTAGATATTTACCGATCAACGCGAGATCACACACTGATGCCAGCTCTAAAGAGTATTAGTCGAGCGACCAGAGCTCGTGTTGTATTGCATATTTCCCACGATATACAGACACAGAAGATAGATAATGTACATAGTGGGCGGAGACAATGACCGCAGCAACAGAGTTATCTCGAATTCTTTATGTAACTTTTAAGTATCGCTTCTTTCATGTCTTCAACGTCTACCGTGGTTTTCTTTAAATTTTGAATTTATTGTGTGTAAACTAGGTATATCTACTACCCTCTTCAACTATATAGATTTACCTTTCAGAAAGTCCCTTACATAAGGGTGTGAAAAAAGAAAAATACTTCACAAATAATAACCATTTAATAATGATAATTTGCAATACAATATTTTAAAACTATACATTACTATTCTTAAAAAACACTTACTACGAAACGAAAATGTAATTATTATATTCTTAAATAATATAAATTGTTACAAAATAATTTAAATGTTTGCTTGTTTTAAAAATACATTACAAAAAAGTACAAATTTTTATAATGATTAAAATTTAAAAAATATAATAACTCAAGTAGTCCAGAGAAATAAGATTTTTCTCGTGACACATCTGCCTCCAGGCCGAAACCAAATTTTTTGAGTAGAATGGACATCTATGTTAATAACCTATATGTTTCCTGCAGCCGATTTTGATGATATAAACAAATGAAGATCAAAAAAGATAAATTTTCGCTTTTTTCGTCTATTACCAAAAAGTTAAGCGTTCTAAAGAAATTTGAGGGTAAGAAACTCATAATCCGTATAAAAACTTCAATATGGCGTTCGCTGGATATGTCTATCCTTATTTTTTGCTTAGAAAATTGCAAAATAAATCATAAATTTTGAGTTTTTATAAATATTCATAACTTATGTAAAAATGAACTTAGAACCTTCTTATTTCACGGGATGCTGAGACTTCTTGTGCTTAAATTATATTTGAAATTTCAAAGCAATTGGTCAAATAGTTTAAAAGTTATTTAATTTGTTTATCCCAAATTCATTTTTTTTGCAACGCTATAAGTCAGAAAATTATGAGGTTACAGTAATACTTCGGAGAGTTTATGAAAGAAGAATATTTATACTATTGTAAATAAAAATTTACTAGTAAATGTTGCATTTACTAGTAAATAAAAATTGATGTAACTCTATTTGTTGTGATTTTTTTCCAAACATACGGCCGTAGAAAAAATATTGTTCCTAACTCATGCGGAAAGTGTCTTTCCCGCTTTCGACTGCTTGCCCAAACTCCGCTATCGCGTCGTTCGGATCAACGGCAGTCGCGTGCGGGAAATTATCACTTTCCGCAATAGTTAGGAAAATAACTATTTTCTACGAGCTTGCAAAATGTCTACTTTTCCGCACGCGTTTTAGTTTATAAAGTTTTACTTTTCCGCATTACTTTTCCGCACTACTTTTCCGCACTGAATGTAGATATTTTAATATGGCAATTATTATACATGCAATAAACTAATATTCAGATATTATTTACTACTTTATTTCAAATGTATTTTATTGTGTTCCTGTTTTAATGAAATTAACGCAACAATTCGATGACATAAAATTATTTTGACATAATATTCGAAAGTTAAATCAGTAGACAATAACAGTCGTTTTGAATCGTCGTCATGGAAACCAAGATCGTTGTCACGCTAACCAATTATATTGAAAGTTTGGTTTTGACAACGTTGTCAAAGAATAATTTTGTGTATGTATTTTCATATTAATTCAATTAATTGATTAAGATTTGGTCATTTTTTAAACGCTCGTAGAAAAATGTTGTTCCAAACTCTTGCGGAAAGTCCCTTTTCTGCACTCGACTGCTTGCCGAACTCCGCTTCGCGTCGTTCGGCAAATTGCAATCGCGTGCGGAAAAGTATGACTTTCCGCACGTTAGGAAAATAACTATATTTAGTAGATATACTTTTTGTTCGAGATAGAAATGTAGTTAAGATGTAAATTTAGATAACAAAATTAAAAACACAATGAGTCGAATACAAAGAATAACTTGATACAAGAAGTGATTCAGGTTAAAAGAGTCGTAAATTCAAGAAAATGATTAATTTACGATTAATTTAAAATAGTTTTCTAGTAAGTTTCGCTTTATCGGTGATGTCAACGATTATCATGTTTATTTGAGTGTTGCGTACAACAAAAAATCCGGTGGATGGTTTTTGTTTATAATTCCAAATGTAATTTAATCTACTTCAACAGAAATTTATGAAGGAACAACAAAATTTGCTTATTTTTTGAACCAAGTTGTTATTTCAGGAAATTCTTCTTCATAAAATTTCTTGTGACTTTTGATCAGTTGTCGTTTTAAAGAACTAGTTCCACTATTTGTCATTTTATAACGTTGTTCTATAATATCTTTACATAACGTGCACTTTGCAATTTTCATTGTTTTCGTATTTTTAAATAATATGTACCTACATAGTTCTCTGTAAATTGACTATTGACCTGTTTTCAGGTCGATACTTGGGTATTCAAAGAAAAAAGCAGGTTGCCTTTACCAAAAGGAATTATAAACCTTTCAGTAGTGCCTTAAAAAAGGCACCATATGCTTCACCGGAACCGAACATACAATTTCTATTACTATTGTATTAGACCAACGTTTCCCAACCGGTGGGTCGCTGGCGGATTTCAGGTGGGTCGCGGCGTGGCTCTTACAGTAGCTGAATAATGTACACATATATATCATCACGGGTGTGGGATGGGTCGCGAATATGAAAAAGCATTAGAAGGTGGGTCGCCAGACATAAAAAGTTGGGAACCACTGTATTAGACGATTTATTACTCCTGGCTTGAGGAGCCAGAAATATACACTTGCTAGGTCCTTCTTGTTCGAAACCATTTTTGTCAATGTAATGGTAATATAAAATATAAATAATGGTCAATAACTTCCACATAAGAGAAATTTCCAAGAAATTTCTGAAATTTTAGTCTGACAAGGAGTCTCCTAACCGAAAAAAGTCAATGTCTAAAAACTTATTAAAAAGTCGACAACATCATCGAAATTGGCTCAAAAATCAGGTGATCCTTCTATACACATGTTTTTTGAAAGTGTTGCCAAAGAATATATAGTGAGGCTATATATTCGTTGGTGTTGTTTCGCGATATGTACTTTCTTCTAAATATTATGAACTATAACTTAACTAATTTGTGCCTTGTGCTGATGCAGAGTACAGGTTCAGACCTGTCCAAATAAGTCATTACAAAAGGCGGTATCTCAATTAGAATTGGAAATATAGTTATTTTCCTAACAAGTGCAGAAAGTCATACTTTTCCGCACGCGACTGCAGTTTGACGAACGACGCGAAGCGGGAGTTCGGCAAGCAGTCGAGTGCGGAAAAGAGACTTTCTGCAAGTGTTAGGAACAATATTTTTTCTACGAGCGTGTAAAAATATCTACTTTCGCGCACGCGTTTTAGTTTAGAAAGTTTTACTTTTCCGCACTGAATTTAGATATGTTAATATGGCCTTAACGTAATTATAATACATGCAATAAACTAAGATTTAGATATTATTTACTAATTTATTTCAAATATATCTTATTTTATATTATATCTTATTGCGTTCATGTTTTAATGAAATTAACGCGAGAATTCGATGAAATAAAAATAATTTTGACATAATATTCGAAAGTTAAATCAGTAGACAATACCAGTGGTTTTGAATCGTCGTCATGGAAACCAAGATCGTCGTCATGCTAACCAATTATGCTGAAATTTTGGTTTTGACAACCTTGTCAAAGAATTAATTTGTGTATGTATTTTCATATTAATTAAATTAATTGATTAAGATTTGGTCATTTTTTAAAGACTCGTAGAAAAAACACATTGCGCATGATATTTAAACTTCAAACTGTTTGAAGAAATTTGATTTCAAGTCAAACCTACATTATCAAATTCAAGTCAAGTCAAACTTTTTTACAAAAAAAGATTGGTGTTCAAGTCAAGTCAAGTTTGTTGAGTAAAATCAAACTAGTTTGACTTGATGCATCTCTAATATCTGCCATAAATTGAAGGACTCCAGTATTCAATCCGAAAATGTTTCAACGTAAATGTAAAAGAAGTTGTTTTAACGTAAAAATGTGTAGAGACACTAACGGTGAAATTCTACATGACAAAATCTCAGTTCTTAATAGATGGACACAACATTTCAGCGAACATCTAAATATAAACGATATTGAAGAAGGTTACAACATAGAAAATCAACAAAATCTACATCATCAACTACACACTGAAGACCCAACAAGAGAAGAAGTATCAACTGCCATCCTAAAAGTCAAAGACAATAAATAAAGCCCTGAATCTGTTCTGAACTGTATAAAAAAGGTGGTGATCATTTGCAGCAATCCATAAATTAATAGTACTGCTATGGCAGAATGAACTGGTTCCAGAAAAGGGAATAATATGTCCGTTGCATAAAAAAGGTGATCAACTGGATTGTAAGAACTATAGAGGCATTACTCTACTAGCATCTACGTATAAAATCTTCGGCAATGTATTGTTTGAAAGACTGAAACTTTTCACAAAGGATATTGTTGGTCAATATCAATGCGGATTCACTGTTGGAAAGTCAACTATACATCAAATTCAAGCACATAGACAGTTAGACAGATTCTAGAAAAGTCAATAGAATATAACATAGATACCCACCATCTATTCGTCGACTTCAAAGCAGCCTATGACAGTGTTAAAAGAACTGCATTATATAATGCAGTGATTGACTTTGGGATCCCACCGAATTTGGTTAAGTTGACCCAACTAACAATGCAAAATGTAAGCTCGTGCGTTAGAATTCAAGGAGAAAACTCGACATTCTTTGACATTAATAATGGTCTAAGGTCTAAGACAGGGGGACGCGCTGGCGTGTCTCCTCTTTAATATTCCTTGGAAAAGGCAGTAAGAAAATTAAATATTAGAATGAATGGAACTATTTTTAATAGATCGACGCAAATTATCGCCCTCGCTGACGATATAGTTATAGTGGGCAGAAGTGTGAGAGACATGGTGCAGTATTTTACAAGACTTGCGGACGCGGCAAGTGAATTAGGACCTGTGATAAACGAGGAAAAACCCAAATATATGTTGTTTTCTAAAAACTCCCGAAATATCGAACAGAGAATTCAAATTAACAACCATACCTTTGAGCAAGTAAAGGAATTCACATATCTTGGGTCGCTAGTAAACTCAATAAACACGACAAGCGACGATATAAAAAGACGCATAGCAATAGCAAACAGAACTCTACACGGTCTCCAGAAATATTTAAAAAATAAAAATAATAATATAAATCCTTAATAAGACCGGTTTTGATATATGGGGTTGAAACGTGGACCTTATCTCAAAATGATGAAAGACTATTTTCGAGAGAAAAATTCTTAGAAAGATTTTTGGGGCCGTAAACAAAAATGGGCTATGGCGTCGAAGATACAACTTTGAACAATATCAGTTATACACCGATACAGATATTGTGAAATTCGTGAGAAGAAAGTGCAGAGACTTAGATGGGCTGGACACATTGCTAGAATGCCATATCACGAATACACTAAGAAATTAACCTTTCCAAAACCAGAGGGCACGACAAGAAGTAGAGGATGACCACGAAAAAGATGGATTGATGATGTAGAAGAAGACCTAAAGATTTTAGGGGTCAGAAGATGGAAGGAAGTTGCCAGGAATCGGCAGGAGTGGCGACTTCTTTGCGAGCAGGCCAAGATCCACAACGGATTGTCGAGCCACGTATGATGATGATGTTTCAACGTACATGTGGGTTGATCATTTGAGTGAGTGTGGTTTATGTAAACCATCAGACACTTTCTTGTTATATATTGAGCAACTGGAGACAATTTTTCGTTCAACAAATGGTGATTCCATTTTGGTATTTTGCCGATTTAAAGCAATAGTACCTTTTAATACTAGAATACCTCTTAATTTAATCGTCAAATGTCAAAATGCTTAAAAATTAAAGACAAAAAAGATAAAATAATCGTTGACCTACCCAAAAAGAACGCATATGACTGGTACTAGAATTTCACAACTGAGGAAATCGATTTGTTTCTGGAAGATAAATAAACATACCGGTTTCTTTTTTCTAAAAAGTGTTTTTTTGAAAAAAAATTTTCAAATTCAACAAACGAAAAATTTTTAAATCGATTTTTCTAGAAAATGGTGCATCCTACCGACTTAAAATAAGAATACCTTTTAGTGCTAGAAAACCTCACAATTTAATAATCCAATGTAAAAAATGCTTAAAAAAGTTAAATACAAAAAAGTTATGCGATAAAATAACCGACGCCTACCCAAAACGGGCGCCTATGACCCGTACTAGAAATTCGTAATTGATGTACATAATCGATTTATCTCTGGAAGATAAATAAGAGTACCAGTTTTCGTTTTTCTAAATAGAAGTGTTCTGGAGAAGCTCCCTTAGTAGGCATTTTCGGACTAGGAGAATTGGGTTAAATTGTCTTAAAATTATCTGAAGAATCTCCGGTATTCGTTTGTCGGGAGAGCTTCTGGACACTCTATATATTAAAAAATATTCCCTTGGAATCTTAATATAGTACGTGAACAACATAGTTGGTCCCTTAATTATAAATGATATGCAAAATAGTTTTGTGTTAATAACTCTCAATCAAATGGAACGCGGTTAGCTTTATTTTGTAGGTCTTTTAAAAGCGATTAAGTTTTTGACATTTTTTGTAAAACCAACAGTGGAGAAGATTCTGAAGAAAAATTGTAAAAAAATAATACTACAAATAAACAATGTTCCCGAAATTTTTTAGACTTCGACTACTTACCAACGTGTTCAACGTAATTTTTACTAAAAAATTACTTAAAATCATCTAACCCCTAAAAATGTCATCAAAACGACGATTCTTAAGCTCTTCCGAGTGTATTAAAGAAGCTATTATCGATTAAAACAAAAGTTGTGTATTTTTAACTCTAAATTTCAACTATTTAATTAAAAATAAAGGGTTCCAGTTGAAAATTCAAAGTTGCTACACCTACCGCGTTCGCAGGCAGAACCGTGCTATTGTATAAGTATATAGATTTTGAAAAACCATTAAAAAAGCCTTCTTAAGTTTTTTCGACACGACGTCTAGTTCTTGAGATATTTGAGAATCGCCTTTCTTAACAGAGCCCTTTAATAATGTAAATATTCTTATTCAAGCTACAAATAAGCCGAGGGAGAGAACTGACCGTAAAGTTCATTTGCGATGTTTCCAAATTTATCGGATCTCGATTTGTCTACAAAATGTATATATAGCATATACACATCGGATCGCGCGCGCTGCCCTCTAGAGCAGACTTAGTGGAACTACTGCAATATAAAAATCACCAAAAGGAGTGCAAAATGAGGTCCAGACAAAAATAGATTTCCTTGTACCCCCAGCATTGTTACATCGAGATGTCACTATATACACGTGAATACAAGGTGAGATCCAAAATCGGATCTCGCCTTGCAAAACGGATCTCATCTTGTATAGCTTATGATACAAACGGATCTCGCCTTGATATGAAGACATATATATATATATATATATATATATATATATATATATATATATATATATATATATATATATATATATATATATATATATATATAATATCGGTTTACAACGTTCCTCGACGTCTTCCGATTTCCAATCTCCATCTCGTTCTGTCATTCCATAGATCGTCGTCGAGTTCTCTGTCCCTGATTTCTCTATCAACTCCTTCTCTCCAACTTCTTCTAGGTCTTCCTGGTCTGCGCCTTCCTCTTGGTTGCCATTCGAGGATTTGTCTTGGTATTCCGTTCTCCGGCATTCTCCTTACGTGTCCGTACCAGCTGAGTTGTTTCGTCCTGATGTCGTCGACAATAGTATGTGTAACCCCCATGATTTCTCAGACTCTCTCGTTTGTTATTCTGTCGCGTCTAGATATTCCTGCTGAACGGCGCCAGAAGTCCATTTCTGTTGCTCTAAGCATTTTCTCTGTTCTGTCTTTTAGGGGCCAAACTTCGCATCCACATGTTGTGATGCTTTTTATTAAAGTGTTATATATTCTTTTTTTATTCTCCTTAGAAATATTTTTATCCCACAGTACGCTGTTTAGTAAGGATATGCCTTTCCTCCCCTGTATATTTCGTTCCTTAATAGCTGCATTTAATTTTCCGTCTTGAGTGATCTTTACTCCCAGGTATTTGTAGTCTTCACATAATTTTATTTCTTGATTTTCCTCTACTCGGAGGCTATGTTGGTCTCCTCCGATACTCATGTATTCAGTTTTTTCCATATTCACTTCTAGGCACCACTCTGTAAACTCTTCTAATAGTTTTCGCATCATGTAACTAAGATCTTCAGAGTGCTGTGCGATGATCACCTGGTCATCCGCAAAGCACAGCGTGTACAAAGTTGAGTCCGTTAGTGGTATGCCCATATTCGTACATTTTTTCTTCCATTTGTTGAGTGCTGCTTCGAGGTATATTTTGAATAGTGTTGGTGAGATACAGCATCCTTGCCTTAGTCCTTTAGTTACTGTGAATCCAGGTGTTATGAGATTTCCCGTTTTAATTCTTGTTGTTTGTTGGTAGTAAAACGTTTTTTCGGCTTCCACCAATTATATATTTACATTTGTTTTCTCCAGTGCCTCCCATAATTTAACCAGCGGGACACTATCATACGCTTTTCTAAGGTCTACAAACATCAGATGGACTTCTTGGCCACGAGCAACTTTCTTTTCAATTATCTGAGTAATGGAGAAAACATTATCTATTGTAGATCGACCTGCGCGAAGACCAGCCTGTTCTTCGGCTTCCATATTTTGGTATTCTTCTTCTATTCGATTTTTAATAAGTTTTCCATATATTCTGCTGATACTACTAGTGACTGCACTTCCTCTATAGTTTTCAGGTTTTGATTTATCTCCCTTTTTGTGGATAGTGCTCAGATGTGACTCTTTCCATTCTTTAGGTATTTCATGGTTATTCAAGCATTGCTGGAAAAGTTGTCTTAGCCGCTTAATTAAAACTTTAGGTCCATATTTGATGAGTTCCGGAGCTATATTTCCTGGGCCCGGTGATTTGCCATTCTTCAACTGTTTACATATGGTTTCGACTTCTCTCTCATTTACTCTGATTGGTGATCCTATCAACCTGACGCTTTGTATACCGTTGGATTGTATCTGTTTGAAGGGCTCTCTTGTTTCTGTTAGTAAATCTTCAAAGTATCTTTCCCAAGTTTGTGGTGATATGGACTGAATAATGTCTTTCTTTCTGTCGTTTCTTAAATTTTTTAATAGTTTCCCACTTTCTGAACTTTGGCTTCCACCTATGTATGTATTTAGCATGGTACACTTTTTTGCCAGAGTTCGTTTTTCTTTTGACATATTTTTCTCCTGACCCTCGCTTGCATTCTTTTATAATGTATTCTGTCTTCCACGTTTTTTGTGTTCAGATATTTTTTATACAATTCTCTTTTCTTTGTTATTTCCTGCGAAATATCTTGATCCCACCAATAGGTTTTCGATGTACGGTTTTTTCATATCGCCCTAGTGCTTCTAAGGCAGCGGCGTGTATACATTCTTTGATGTTTTCGTATGACTGATTCACATTTCTGGTATTATCTTCCGTTTCAATTAGTTTTTCTTCCAGTCTACGTTTATATAGGTTTTTAACACTTTCTTGGTGTAAACTATTCAAATTGTATCGTACTTCTTGGAGCTGTTCATTTGAATTATTACCTTGCTGCGTTTGTTTTTCTATTTTCGGTGAAAATGAAATATCTGAACGTAGTAGATAGTGGTCACTGCCGCAAATTGGTTCATTACTATTGGTTCTAAAAAAAAAGTAGGGATATGATGTGTGGAGAATGCTTGTGATTATCTAGAAGACCGATGAAAGGAGAATAGAGTGGTGAGTTTCAAATTGATGAGAGAAAAATAATTCATTATGTAATTACCATCGAAAGCAATCAGTCCAATTTGAAAGTATTATTTTTGTGTAAAGTGTGTTAATTTGGTGGCCGTGAAAGCAGATTCGTGTGAGACAAAATCGTGATCAAGTCGAGAAGTACAAACTCCTTGTGTCCGAATAGATTCCAGTTTCTGTCTGGAACGAGTAGCCGTATTATATAAATTTTGCACGAGATACCGAGCCGAGAAAAAAATCTTGGAATTCTAAAAAATTGATATTGTTTTTATCGAGTCCAAGATTTTAATTTGAGGAGAGAATTCGAACGAGTGCCCTTTTTTGAAACAGTTTGAAGGAGAAGGACAGTTTGCAGAATCCGAGGAGCACGTTGTGGGAGAACTAGGAACAACGCAACCCAGCAGAAGAAATAAGGACGTTAGAAAAGGTTAGTCAGATTATTTATGAAAATAGAGAGTTGTTTTGCATTACATACCATATTTGTTTTTGTCATTTTAATAGTATTACAGCATAAATTATTCATTCATAAATTCATAGATGATATAAGTAATCTATTTAAAAAGTGGAAATTAAATTTTGTTTTTTTTTTTAATAATAATAAGAACAGTCTACTGATTCAATTGAATGAATTTGGGTTCAAAAAAGGAGATAATAGAATTAAAGTTTATTGATTAGATCAATTTATAGTTTTTGATTAGATAAGAGAGTTTACAACAGAATAAAGTTTAGCATAAATTTGAAATATGTTTATATTTATGGTATAGCATATAAATAAATAGTAGTTATAAAATTTATATGAGTTTGAGAATATTTATTTTCCCTGTTTTGTCCTGGATAAAGAAACGAGAAATACTAGAAACCACAAAATAAAGGTAATACATCCAATCAATTAGCCCTGAAAATATTTTTTATTGAAAAATTTATTGAATTTTGGCTTTTTTTTTCATAAGTAGCAGTTAAAAGGATTAATTAATTAATCTAATAAATAATATGCTTGTCAATCTCATAACAAGGAGAAAATACAGAGCGTAATAGTATGTATAATGGACTCTTGTAAAAAAGTCAGTACAAGTCGTTATCATTGTGCAAAACCACTTTCTCTTTTTATTTTTTGATATTAAACTGATTTATTTAAAATAATTATTTCATACACTGATATAACAGTCCGGTACGTAGCGTAAAATTTGACCGGAGCATCTTGGCATGGCTGTTTTTTTTTCATATACGTTTTCCAACACAACAATTATGGAAAAAATCTTTCAAAATAAAACTAGATTTTTATTTTCCATCAAAATGAAAATATATTTTCGCGCCACGTAATATTCATATCAGCTCTTTTGTAGCTAGACTATTGTATGCGCCACTAATTTTTACGGCGTTTAGCGGTTTTTTATTCTTATATTTATAAACATAACATTTAACTCAACAGTTTTATAACTCTATTAAAGAAACATGTTTTAAACATGTCTGCATTCGATTGATATTAGAATAAAATGTACGCTGTTTAACTTAAACCAACTATTTCTAACATTTACCAAACGTTTTTTGTTAATTCAATTTATATCATCTAATAAACCGTTTGAAAACATTTCAATCAACAAAAATGTGGAATATTTAACATAACTGAGTGAACATTTTTCCGTGTGCTCAAAAATGGAGTGTTACATGATTAGTCGTCATGTATCACAAAAATTATTGTGAGGTTGCTACCGTTACATAGGGGTTCGATGCGAGGGATGTTTATGTCAACGGGGCCATTTGAAAACAAAAATCAACCTGTCATGATTTCAAATTGTTTTTATCGTCGAATATAAATTTATCCTATTTGCATGGATGCTGCTACTCTTTATGGATTATGATGAAAAACAATTGCTGACTGATTTAATCATTTATGTTGCGATAATTTCCTCGGCATCTTGTATGACTTATAATTTTTGAAAATCTCAGGAGGTTGTAACCAAAGAAAGTATTCCACCTGTTGTCAATCTGGTGGTATGGGAACGATATTTATTGTCGTTTTCTGTGCTACTTCGATTAATAACTTACTTTGTTTTTCGGTAGATGGCTCTAGTACATACGTCACATTTCGTTCTTTGCAATTCGGAAGGGCCCAAAGTATGATGCCTGGGGAAATCGGAGAGAAGGGGAAATGGGACTACTGATGAGGACGAAAACCCTCCGAAACCGGTACAGACTCTTCCTGCACTCTCTGATTTAACCAGAGTATTACGCAGCTGCTGCATTTTCGTGTTGCAAAGAAATTAAAAATGTTTATACATTTTAAATCATTTACTCTTTTGTTGAATACTAAGAAATATTCCTTGTTGGAAGTTTTACCACGCTGAGCAGATGGGTTTTGAACTATTTAAAATTCTCTCATCTTCATTTCCTCGGCATCCTGTATGATTTATAATTTTTGAAAATCTCGGGAGGTTGTAACCAAAGAAAGTATTCCACCTGTTGTCAATCTGGTGGTATGGGAACGATATTTATTGTCGTTTTCTGTGCTACTTCGATTGATAACTTACTCTGTTCAACAAACGTGTTTATGGTCTGTTTTTTTACTGATTTCACAGTAAACAAACAATAAAAAAAGACGGTAGAAGATTGGTAGGCCGTCCCAGAAAAAGACTGAAGGATGATGCTTAAGCCGATTTATCTAGGATTGGGGTATACAAATGGGAAATGAAAGCTCGAGATCGTAGAAGAAGATAGAGAATTCGGCGAAAACTCAATCTAAGTTGTAAAGCCAGTCAAGAAGAAGAATTGGCACCCGATGATCTAGGTCAGGGATCGCCAATTATGTTCCTTGTGGGTCCGTTTCGAGAACCTATGACACATACGGGGTCCGGATTTAATGCTGCCTGTTTCTGGTTGTTCTTTTTTTCTGCAGCTATACAACATTCAACAGTGTTCAACAATTTATGGAACATATTTGAAAAAATAACGCATTTAAATTTTGAATTTAGTACTAGTTTAAGTTAAATGGGGAAGGGACGGTTTGATTTTTTTATGATTATTTTAAGTGAAAGTAGATAACTTCAAGAATACTCTCTGAAAATTTCAAATTGATTGATTGAAAATTACCGGAAAGGCAATAACAGGCAGTACAGCATGATAATAATATCATCCGCGCCAGCGTGCTTGAGATAGAAAATAAAAAAGAGATTGAAAATAAAAGTTGTCAAAACTTTAATCTCATTATTCTCAAAATAACTTTTTTCAAAGGTAGTGGACATTGTAATAAAAAACTACCTGACAATTCCACCTAAAATTTTGCATAGACATTTCATGAGGTAACGCTGTCGAGATATTATTTGTTTTATGCTAATTTTTTGTCTAACAATAAATATGATGATTTTCACCATTTTTTACGAAAAATTTCGTTATTTTGAATTCTGAATGATACCAAAAACTCAAAAATGATTAAAACTAAAAAAACTCGACAACATTACCGCAAGAAACTCAAAAGCTAATAAAAACTTTTTAATTTTTTTTTTGTTTAACATCGTCCAACGACTAGTTCTGACGTCCACCGCAAAATCCATTTTTTTTTGGACGTGTCTGTAAAAATTTGCTGCTGTTGGCTTATTTTTCAATATTTTGGCTTGAATTTTCCTTTAATATTTTTTGAATTGTACTGAATATGATTATTAAATTTAAAAATAAAATAATCCTAGCACAATCTAAAAAAAAAATCACAAAAATGTGCTTGAAATATTGATTTCAAACCAAACACAATATTCTGAATTTAATGGCGGTCCGCACAAAACTAGCCTACGGTGCGGATGCGGACCGCGGTCCGCTATTTGGTGACCCCTGATCTAGGTTATAGCTTTACTGTTAGACATTGGTTCCTATTTAAAGTAAATATTCTGTCAAAGTTTGACAATAGTAAGTCACACAGGAGAAATATGAAATTGCATTTTTTTGAAAATTATCCATCATAAGGTCACATAACCCTACTGACATCAGTGATTTCATAAAAGCAATTCGTGAAAAATAAAGAGAATTGCACCAAGTGACGCAGATTGCACTGATCGATTATTAAAAAACCTTCAAATAGTTTGTATCGATAGTCGCAACACAACCGTTGGTGGCAGACAAATAATTATTTCCACTACATGACTATTTCGAAATTTGTTTTTCATTTCAAGCCCTATGTGCTATTTTGTGTGAATATTTTATACTCTATGGGAATAAACCGCAAGAGTTTTAAATAAAATGGTATGTTTTTGACGCTTTGACTTCAAGTCAAAAAATAATTTTCCAAAAAACTATTTAAATACTGTTTATATAGGAAATATAGAATTGGTTGCTTATTAAATAAAACGTTAAAAAAGGAAACTTGACTTACTGTGAGAAAAAAATTGAAGGCACTCGTGGGAGTGCCGACAGAAGTGAAAACTTCTTATAGTATATAAATTACGAGCTCAATGCTTTTTCCCTATCCAAAAAGAAGTGATATGCCTTTATTATATACGCGATGCGTTTTCCCTATACTATTTATATATACATACATATAATTTATATACGTACAAAATTTATTTCAGCGAAGTGATGACGGTCGCAAATTCAATAAATTTTTCCCATCCAAGAAGTGCACAACGTCCCTAAAGAAATTTTAAATTCAAAAATTTATTTCGTCCAAGCGATGACTGTCGCTAATTTAATAATTTTTCCCCATGAAAAAGAACAAAACGTCCCTCAAGAAGTTTTCACTTCACATATTTATTTCGTCGAAGCGATGATGGTCGCGATGACGGTCGCTAATTTAATACTTTGTCCCATCCAAAAATGTACAACGTCTCTAAAGAAGTTTTCACTTCAAAAATTTATTTCGTCGAAGCGATGACGGTCCCTAATTCAATATTTCCCCCATCCAAAAAGTGCACAACGTCCCTAAAGAAATTTTTACTTTAAAAATTTATTTCGTCGCTAATTAAATATTTTCCCCCATCCAAAAAGTGCACAACGTCCCGCAAGAAGTTTTCACTTCAAATATTTATATCGTCTAAGCAGTGACGGTCGCGATGACGGTCCCTAATTCAATACTTTTCCCCATCCAAAATGTGCAAATGATCCCTAAGAAATTTTCACTTCAAAAATTTATTTCGTCGAAGCGATGACGGTCGCTAATTTAATAATTTTTCCCCATCCAAAAAGTGCACAACGTCCCTCAAGAAGTTTTCACTTAAAAAATTTATTTCATCGAAGCGATGACGGTCGGTAATTTAATACTTTTTTCCATCGAAAAAGTGCACAACGTCCCTAAAGAAGTTTCACTTCACATATTTATTTCGTCGAAGCGATAGCGGTCGCTAATTTATTACTTTTCCCAGCCAAAAATTGCACAACGTCCCCAAAGAAGTTTTCACTTCAAAAATTTATTTTGTCGAAGCGATGACGGTCGCTAATTTAATAATTTTCTCCACGCAAAAAGTGCACAACGTCCCTAAAGAAATTTTCACTTCAAATGTTTATTTCGTCGAAGTGATGACGGTCGCTAATTTAATAATTTTTCCCTATCCAAAAAGTGCACAACGTCCCTAAAGAAGTTTTTAATTTAAAAATTTATTTCTCCGAAGCGATGACGGTAGCTAATTCTATATTTTTCCCCATCTAAAAAGTGCACAACGTCCCCAAAAGAAGTTTTCACTTTAAAATTTATTTCGCCGAAGCGATGACGATCGCGATGACGGTCCCTAATTTAATACTTTTTCTTCATCCAAAAAGTGCACAACAACCCTAAAGAAGTTTTCACTTCAATACATATACGTACAAAATTTATTTCGCCTAAGAGATGACGGTCGCGCTGACGGTCGCGAAATAAATCGTTTTTCCCATCCAAAAATAGGTTTTATATTTATTTTAAATTTAAATACTTCTATACAATTTATGTATAGATACACATAATATAGATACGTACAAAATTTATTTCGCCGAAGAGATGACGGTCGCGATGACGGTCGCGAAATAAATCCTTTTTCCCCATCCTAAAATAGGTTTTACATTTATTTTAAATTTAAATACTTCTATACAATTTATATATACATACAAATAATATATAGCATAAGCGATGACGGTCGCATTGACGGTCGCGATGAAGATCGCGATGACGGTCGCGATGACGGTCGCGAATTCAATGCTTTTCCCCTATCCAAAAATCGCACAACGTCCCTAAAGAAGTTTTCACTTCAAAATCGATTGGAATAACTCTTGAATTACTATCAGCACAAGATACCCCTTGGTGTCACCTTAGAAGAATGGACTTTCGAGTCTCGGTGTCGTCGCAAGTAACAAAAAACATCAGAAACATCAAGCTCTGGTATAATTGTTCATACACACGGGGATAGTGATCAGAATACTTGCAGCAATAGATCATCAGATGTCCCAAAACCAAAGAGTTCCATTCTGCCCTTTAAGTAACGAACTTCCTGATGAGTACTGGAATATCCTCGAAACAATCCCCTAAAATATCACAGGCCATAGCATTTGCTACAATGCAGATCCAAGGACCGTCCCTAACGAAACAACTTATAAAAATAGTGACTGTAGAGTACAAGAAGTAACTGGCTAGAGTACAAAAAATAAATATACCTACTAACATACAATAAATCATAACAATTGTAATGAATATCCAAACATAACAACATCAGCTTCTGTGTTTTCGTGAGAGCTGATACCTACTACCCTACTTCTTCCACAAATTCTGCCCCTAAAACAAATCTTCGTTTACGAATCCCCCAGTCCAGGCCCCACGTAACAAATAAGACGGGAGCAGCCATACCTTAAAGAGGCGAGAGCCTATAGCGAATTAACTAGTTCAGTGGTATGTTTTCAAATTCAAGAGATTTATTATTTTTAGATAATTCTCGTATTTTCTTATACCAGGTAGTTCTAAGAGGGTAAAGGTGATAAAAGATAATTATGTATAAAGATAGTACAGCCAAAATAAGTGTACGTATATTTCCGAAAAAATTACCATCTTTATCAATTGGTACAAAGTTCATCAAGTTTAATCTATTTTACCCTCATTCTCAGTAACAGGGGAAAAAGTAAGTAACAGTTAATTTATAATTCTTTTTAAAAATTTAAAGCTGGCACTTACAGTTGAAAACTTAACATTTAATATGGAGTAAGCGTATATACTTAAATGTCGTATCAGCGGTTTTATCCATAGGCACCCTTTCACTTCAAACGTAAATAAACTAAGCAAGATAAATACTGGCATAATAAAACGGGAATCCGAAAATCCCGCCCTTTAAACTTTTAGACAGAAGGATTCAGGTGAATAAGGTTTAAAGTCTGAAATTATATTTCTGAGTGAAACAAGAGAACTGGTAAGGTCCCTACATACTCCAGTAAGACACTAACTAAAACGGAAAATTTCCATCTGGCTTGAGTAATACCAGCTAGTAAATATAAAGTTACAATGTTAAACTTAGTTTTTCTGTTAAAGGTATTTTCTTTTAAAGTTTTATTGAAAAAGAAAATGTAACATTAAACTGCTGGTTTTTGATACTTTATATTGGTTTAAATGGAAAATAAATTGATATTATTATTATTAAAATCCAGTAACTAAACGAGATTACAGATATTTTTTTTATTAACATAAAGCCGCATTAACTATGAAAGGTTATTAGCGGATGTTGAACAATTACAATATAATTATTACATTTTATGAAATAAATGTATATCTTTAAGATAATTAATTGTACTCACTAAATTATACTTTAATATATTCTTCAGCTGACGTGGTTCTTCAGAAATGTTGTTGATGCTTCGTTCATACGAGTAAAGTAGACATTCTGTAAGAATGTGCTGGACTGTTATCAGGCATCTACAGTATGAGCATTGTGGTGGTAGCTGTTTGGTTATTAAGTACTTAAAATTAACATGAAGTAAAACTCCCTAGTGTAGTTGGTATATTTAATAAAAATTCTAAAAATTTTTAAAAATCCAAACGGATTACGTTCATAACGTTTTCGGACTTATCATTACATCATCAGTGAACCTAAAAGTAAGTAATCTCACTTAATAAAATTGAAAAAGTGTGAAATTTTTAATGTTAAAAATTGAAAAGTGTGGTTAAGATTACTTACTCTATGCCCTTGCTAAATAGCCACAATGCCAAACACTGGTCAACATGTATGTTCTAACTACATGGTGAAATTTGTAAAATAATTTGGCTTACATTGGATGCCAACGGATTACTACTAGGAACATGATGCTCTACTCCATTAATTAAGAGATTTTTTATGAATAGGTCTACATTGAACTACGTTTAGTCTGTCAATGATTTAGAAGGAAGTAGAAGTACTTCAAATGTCAGTGACATTGACATCCAGGAAAGGGCAATTTTTAAGGTATTAACCAAGGTCAAGGTCCAATTTAAATTTTCGTAATCACATTGGATCTTGACCTTGGTTAATACCACGGTTATTAGACTTTATTACGGTTGTCTTGTCCGACGGTGGTGGGGAGACTTATATTTTTGACTTTACGTCACAAGAGTTTACATTCCCATATTTTTAAATGATTTTCGATCATTGAATATGTGTTATTGTGTATATATGTGTATTATTTGTGTTATTATGAAATAATTAGACAAATAGTACACATTTTATCTTATACCGGGTGGTGAATCGTAAAAAAGGCCATAGGAAACTTAATGTAAAATTCTGAATTGTTGAATTCCTACTTGCCTAATTATTTTACATCAAAAGTCATGAGAGAATACTTGTAGAGAATTAAAATCTGTATTAAAATCAAAAGTTTGTTCTACGATTTAAATGCATTCCAAAATTTTGAAAAATATGATACATTTGCCACAATAGGTATGCCTGTAAAAGTAAGGCCACACGTTACTATTTAACTGACAGCATTGACTGAATAAAAAATCTTTATTATTAATCCTTTCTCCGCAACTGAGGGTATCTTATCAACTATATTGTTTTTAAACAATAGATGCAATAGATGATAAAATAAAAATATTGACAGTTCAAAAATGTGAACATTATTGCATTGTGTGTGGCCTAAGTTTGGGCTGAAAACTAAAATGTATTACATTTTTACAAAATTTTTAACAGTTATTTCCAATACAGATTTCAATCCTCTACAAATAGTTTCTAATGTCTTTTGATGTACAATAATTATTAGGGGAGCTGGAATTCAACAGTTAAGAATTTTACAGAGTTAATATAAAATTTGGACGCATGTCAAAATTCTCAATGTGTTTTAATTGTATTCATTTTTTTCGAATGCTGAGAAAACTAATAAATATTTTTGAAAAATTTAAACTCAGAATGAAAGACTACATTATTACCGAGGGCTGAAAGTCCATGAAAACTTCTATAATGTTTATTTTAATAAGTTACAGGGCTGAAAATAAAAGAGAAGTGTGATATTTAATTTCAAATATTTCATTCAATAGAATCTGCTTGTTTATTCTAAGGGGCTTTCCGCCCTCGGTAATAATGTAATCTTGCATCCTGCGTTTAAATTTTTCTAAAATACTTGGTTTTCTCAGGATTCGAAAAAAATCATATTACGATTCAAATGACAGTAAACTCTCGTGACGTAATCTCACCCTTAATGTTCATTGGTTAGTCGATTTAGGCAACCGTAGTAATGTCTAAGAACCGTGGGTTAATACCTTAAAAATTGCCCTTTCCTGGATGTCAATTCACTGACATTTGAAGTATTTCTACTTCCTTCTAAATCATTGACAGACTAAACGTAGTTCAATGTAGAGCTATTCATAAAAAATCTCTTAATTAATGGAGTAAAGCATCATGTTCCTACTAGTAATCCGTTGGCATCCAATGTAAGCCAAATTATTTTACAAATTTCACCATGTAGTTAGAACATACATCTTGACCAGTGTTAGGCATTGTGGCTATTTAGCAAGCACAGAGAGTAAGTAATCTTAACCACACTTTTCAATTTTTAACATTCAAAATTTCACCATTTTTTATTTTTATGTGAGATTACTTACTTTTAGGTTCACTGATGATGGACTGATAAGTCCGAAAACGTTACGAACGTAATCCGTTTGGATTTTTAAAAAATTTTAGAATTTTTATTAAATATACCAACTACACTAGGGAGTTTTACTTCATGTTAATTTTATTTAACTAGATAGTATACAGCCAATCTTCGGGTATTATCCCGTTTTATTAAGTACTTACTTATGGGTTATTGTTGTATGCCCAAATCTTAATCGGTTTATTACCACTTGTTCTCTTCTCTTTTCAGGGAGCTGGAGCTGGATATTGATGTAAGGTTTGATCTCTTTGAGCTTTTAGCTATTCGAACCCCAACAATGCTGCCAAACTTTAATATTTATTTATAAGGGCTGGTTGTTATATATTATGACGAAATAAGTTATAAGCAAAATTTAACAATTTCTAATGTGTGTGTGTGTGTATGTAAATTATTTGTTACGGTACTTTTGATGATGAATGGATGCCTTTTCTTGTTCTTTCAGTACACTGGGATGGATTGAACTGCGTATTATCACACTTGGTTTACAGATGTATAAAACTGTTTCTCACTTGTGGCGGCTATAACATGACCGAGTATGTATGAACGCTTTGTAAGTTTTGCGTCCCTTAAGTATGTTAGGAGCGGGATCTACCTGACGGTATTGGTAACATAGAAAAGACATACATCATCATCATCATTTGGCTCTACAACTCTATGTGGGTCTTGGCAGCGTTTACTATTTCCTTCCATTTTTGTCGGTCCTGAACAGTATTTCCCATTGAAAACACACATTAATTAAAATAAATATAAAAATGAGTAAGAATAAAATACTTAATAAAAAATAAAAGAAAAGATATATGTGGAGAGTCGGAACAATTAGAATGTCAAAAATAGAGTAAATATAAAATTAGGTGATTACTAATAGACCTGGATCCCGCGTACCAAAAAAAAGTTGATTAATAGCAAGCTGAAAATTGGTTAATAGCTGGACGGTGTCTGTACTAAATTTACAATTAAGATGCAGTAGAAATAAACAAACCAAGACACAGTAAATGCTACTAGGAGCACTCGAAATGCATAATTTACTATGTATGTACATTGTAAATCCCAAATCATGATTTTCAAAGTTTATACATTGTAAATGATGATTCGGGAGCGCTCCTAGTAGCATTTAACGTGTCTTGGTTTGTTTATTTCTACTGAATCTTGATTGTAAATTTAGTATAGTCGGACAAACTTTAATCTATGAGAACACTGGAACAGGGGAAGTTTTAATTGTGGAACAGGTTGAAAATTTGGAACGTCAGACTACGAAAACCTTCCATGTATTTTGTCGGACAGAACTTCCAATTTATTTGGTATTATTTCATTAAACTCTCATGCAAAAATCGGAGTAGTGTTTATCACCAACTGGGCATTTTAATGAGTGGAACACGAAGAACCCTACAAATGACAGGAATCATGTTGGTTAGTAATAGCAGTCTAATTTTGGCACGAGAGTTTAATGAAAGGGTAACAAATCAATTGGATGTTCTGTCCGACCAAATACATGGGACGTTTTCATAATCTGACGTTCCAAATTTTTAAACTATTCTACAATTAAAACTTCCCCTGTTCCAGTGTTCCCGTACATCAAAGTTTGTCCGACTAGACACTGTTAAGGTATTAACAAATTTTTAGCTTGCTATTAATAAACTTTTTTTTAATACGCCGGATCCAGGTCTACAAAAAAAGGTTGACCAAAGGAAGTGGAAATAGTTATTTTCCTAACTAGTGCGGAAAATGATACTTTCACGCACGAGACTGCCGTTGACCCAAACGACGCGATAGCGGAGTTCGTGCAAGCAGTCGAGTGCGGGGAAGACCCTTTTCGCATGAGTTAGGAACAATATTTTTTCTAGGGCCGTACGTTTGGAAAAAATGTCACAAAAAATAGAGTTATATCAATTTTTAATTAGAAGTGAGAGTACACAAATTAATTCTTTGACAAGGTTGTCAAAACCAAACTTTCAATATAATGGGTTACCACGACGACGATATTGGTTTCCATGACGACCATTCAAAACCATTGTAATTGTCTACTGATCTGACTTTTAAATATTACGTCAAAATAATTTTATTTCATCGAATTATCAGTAGTAATTGCACAAGAGCTCTAAAATTATTGATTTTTTCTCGAGTGACACTTTGACAGTTTTAATTTCACGAGCCGAAGGTGACTGAAATTATGTCAAAGTGTCACGAGGGCAAAAATTCTATATTAACTTTAGAGATCGAGTGCAATTTGTTGCGATTATTTCATTAATAAAACTGTTCAAAAAAAAATTCTATTTTAATTTATTTATGTAAGAACAAATTAGTACTGTTAAACACACAGTTGATATAAAATATTTTACGGTTGAAAGTCATCACTTTTATACCTTTGAAAATATTAATTGTCATTAATGTCACTGAATGTAGTTTTTCATAGCAACGAAGGGCATCTGACATAGTATACTTGACGACGGGATATTATCAAAAATTATCGCCTTAATTTGCATTTCTGTAGCTTTCTATTAGTCAGAATCTCCTATGAATGAAATAATCGCGCTAATTTCATTAAAACATGAACATAAATTAGTTAATAATATCTAAATATTAGTTTATTGCATGTATTATAATATAATATAATGCCACTTTACAAGTTATTTTACTTTCCCGGACGCCGTACGGGAAAATTTACTTTCACGCACGCCGTGCGGGAAAGTGCAACTTTCGGAAACGAAATGCGTGCGTGAAAGTGGCTCTTTTAGCATAGCCGTAGAAAAAAAATTTTGGCATCGCTGATTTTGTAATACTTTTATTAAAATTTTATAACTTTTTTAAAGTTAAAAAAGATTTATACTGATACAATTTTGTATTAAAAATATTAAAGCCCTTTTATACGTAAGTGCTTTATTACATTTAAATTTTGAAAAAAGCCCCATAGTCCTGTCGCCAGGGGGGGTACAACGGCCTCCTTAATTCAGATAGTTTTAACCAAGTTTTTTTATATATTTTGACCCGCAGAATACGAATTTTTTGGGTAACAGTTGATCCGGATGTCGATAAGATTGTTATAGACAAAGAACTTGAGGAATTACATAACAGCGATTTCTCGCAAAACAAAACATATTTTTGTATTTTTTGGGTCATTTTAAGCAAAAAATATTCCTACAAGTTTTTTCGTAGAATGCATAGTTTTCGAGATAACCGCGGTTGAACTTTCAAAAAATCGAAAAATTGTAATTTTTGAACCCGAATAACTTTTGATTAAAAAATAAAGTAGCAATTCTGCTTACCGCATTTGAAAGTTTAAGTCAAATTATATCGGTTATGATTATTTGCATTGCTAAAAATTTATTATTTTATTGTTAAACAAAGCTATAAACACCTAGTATGTGAGTGATGTTTTCTATGATTTCTCATTTAAAATCGAACGAGTAGGTAGAGTAGCTACAAGTGCAAGCGAGGCAATTTCTACTTAGCATGCGTTAAAACGCATGTATTAGGCACGGGAAACACTATGTGTTTATAGATTAGTTTAACAATAAAAAAATTAATTTTTAGCAATGCAAATAATCAAAACCGATATAATTTGACTTAAACTTTGAAATGCGGTAAGCAGAATTGCTACTTTATTTTTTAATCAAAAGTTATTCGGGTTCAAAAATTGCAATTTTTCGATTTTTTGAAAGTTCAACCGCGGTTATCTCGAAAACTATGCATTCTACGAAAAAACTTGTAGGAATATTTTTTGCTTAAAATGACCCAAAAAACACAAAAAGAAGTTTTGTTGTGCGAGAAATCGCTGTTATGTAATTCCTCAAGTTCTTTGTCTATAACAATCTTATCGACATCCGGATCAACTGTTACTCAAAAAATTCGTATTCTACGGGTCAAAATGTATAAAAAAAACTTGGGTAAGTCCATCTGAATTAAGGAGGCCGTTGTAACCCCCTGGCGACAGGACTACCAGTTTTTTTATTTAATATGTTTCTTTTTGCGTTGTCTATTTACAAAAAAATATACCGATTTATTTCATATGTGAATATAATTATAAGAACCTCCGAATTATCCGTCAGGGCACCGGACCAAGGGTATGACGGATAATCGAAAAAACGGTTAAAAGAACATTAAAAATAAATAAAAATTCACAGTACAACTCTCAAATTTCACATGTATGGTTTGTTTGACAATATAAGAGGAATTTGTGTTCGTACAATCGAATCAATTTAAAATATTCTGAAATATGTGTTTGTTTTACTGTTGCTTCACATTTTGCGACGGCTAAATTTCTTAATCGGCATAAGATCATGCAATGTACTCTATTGGCTTCTTCTTGTTGAGATTACCACTCGATGGATTTTTGCATATGCGATGCAGCTTCTCTAGATTATTTACGCAAATCTCTGTCAGTTACAATAGGTTCATCAATATAGCTACAGTCAAATTCTAAGTCTGTGTCAGCTTCTGAATCTATTTGGTCCGCCTTTGTAGCCATTTCAATGATTTCTTTATCTGTCAGCAATGGACACAGCCGTCTGTGTCCTCATCACAGATCAAATAACTTTTTGTTTAATGTTTTAATGTTGGATTCCGCCTTTAAATCTTTCGATAATTTAGGACATTTTTATGGAGGGAAATTACTGGGCTATTACCAGGTAAATATTTTATGTTTATATAAGGCAGATATCATTAGGAGGATCGGTACGTATTTTCGGCTGCAATGCTATTCAAATGGGGATTAATTTTTTTGAAATCCTGAGAAAACTAATAAGTATTTTTGAAAAATTTAAACGCAGAATGAAAGATTACGTTATTAGCGAGGGCCGAAAGTCCCTAAGAACTTCTATAATGTTTATTTAAATAAGTTACAGGGGTGAAAAACTAAGAAAAAATTTAGTGTGATTTTAATTTCAAATATCTCATTCAAAGGGAAACTTTTTATTTATTCTAAGGGACTTTCAGCCCTCGGTAATAATTTAATTTTTCATTCTGCGTTTAAATTTTTCAAAAATATTTATTGGTTTTTTCAGGATTCAAAAAGAATGAACACAATGCCGTGGTAATATTTTCCAAATATATCTTTGTCTTACAACGCACTCAGCCGAATATAATATTGTCAGCATATATTGTCAGTCAGACACTGACAATTAGTGACAGTTTTAAATATTTGACATTGCATCGGGAATATTTTGAAGTATTGATTAAATATTATTGTGTATTTGATAAATAATTGATTTAAGACGTGAACTTAATAAAAAGTTATTTATTGTGTATTATTTGTGGAAGATCCAAGCAGAGAATACATTAGGATAATATATTCTGTGATCCAAGTATTTTGTTGTTAAAGATGTTCAAAATTGTAAGCGTTCCATAACAATATATTATTAAAAAATCACTTTAACACTTTTCCTCTTTTCTCGATTGAGTATTAGTTTTTGTTGTACAAATAAATTGTTACAATCACTGAATATATAGTTAGTGAAAAAATTATCACATTTATTAACTGAATTAATAATTTGCAATTATAAAAATAACAGTTATCCAAGAACATTCAAAAGCCATCTGTTTAAATTAATGATGACATTTTCAAGTAGAATGACATTCTAGTAATGTTTACATATCCATAGCAGTGTGAATTTTACTACACGTAATTTGCCGTGTAAAGACAGAAAAAGTAGGGATACACGTAAAATATTTGCGAATTATGTACCCATAGCCTTAGTTACAAAATATGTATGTTAAAAATAAAACAGATGTCAAAATATTTTATGAAAAATTGTACTTTTCTATATTTATTTATGAAACTAACCTTGGCATAAAAAATGTTAAATATGAATGAACTTTTCAACACACTCAGTGGTATTATAGCATATTCAGACAAAAAAACCTAAAATGTATAGTAACTTTTACATCTCTCGTAAAAAGCTATTAGGTCATACGTAAAAAAGCTAAAAATAAGGGTGTTTCTACACTTTAGGGATTTTTATTATAAGCTTTTAGTTTTATTTCCTTTCAGAACATCATTTAGACATGAATAACTGGGTTGCTTTTACTACCACCAACCACATTTCTAAATTATTTAACACGTTGCTGCTCTATTGTTTCTGACATCTTATATACCGTTCTTTTTGTAAAAGATCTAGGTTCTTTCAGTTTTTATAATTCATTTGAACTACTTCTTCTTTTAGTGCCTATTCGTTTCGAAAATTGGCGATCATTCTGGCTATAATTATTTTAATAACTGATGCCTTAAATAGATTAGTTGTTGTTGTGGAGAACCATATCCTCAGGTTCTTTAACCAAGATATTCTTCTTCTCCCAATTCCTCGCTTTCCGAATTATTTACCTTGAAGGATTACCTTCAGTAATCTGTATTTGGTGCCGTTTCTCATTATGTGTCCAAGATATTCTAACTTTCTCCTTTTAATGGTATACATCACCTCTCTTTCTTTGCCCACTCTTTGTAATACGGTCTCGGTTATCTTGTCTGTCCATGATATCCTTAGGATTCGTTTGTATAGCCACATCTCGAAGGCTTCAAGTTTTTTCTCCATTGCTTCAGTGGGTGTCCAGGATTCAACTCCGTAATACAATATTGAAAAGATAAAACATCATAGGAGCCTTATTTTTATCTCTAGATTATAGTTGTGGCTTTTAAAAAGTTTGGCCATATTATTGAATGCACTCCTAGCCTTCTCTATTCTACATTTTATTTCTTGTGAGTGATCCCCTTGTTCGTTTACTATTGTTCCAAGAAAGTTATACTGTTTTACTCGGTCCACTGGTGTATTATTGATAAGTAGTTGGGCGTCTCTAATTTTATTTTTGCTGATGATCATTAATTTAGTTTTTGATATATTTACTTGAAGTCCAAATCTTTCACTTACTTCATTTACTTTGTTTATTAGTTGCTGTAAACTGTTTAAACGGTCTGCAAAAATAACGGTGTCGTCTGCATAGCGGATGTTGTTTAGGCGTTCTCCATTTAGAAGTATTCCATGTTCCCAATTTTCCAAGGCTTCACTAAATATTTCCTCTGAATATAGGTTAAATAATATAGGTGAAAGTATACAACCTTGTCTAACGCCTCGTAGAATCTGAATCGCTTCCGTTGATTCACCTCAAAGATTCGTTCTTATTGTGGCTGATTGGTTCCAGTATAAATTTTGTATTATACGTCGGTCTTTATTATCCATTTTGGCTTTTGTTAGAACATCCATTATTTTTCGGTGTTGAACTGTATCAAATGCTTTTTAGTAGTCCACAAAGCAGGTGTAAATATCGCAAGTCATATCTCTGCATCTTTGAAATAAAACCCGTAGACTAACAGTACATTTCTTGTACCTACTCCTTCCATGAATCCAAACTGTTTGTCTTGTATTCTCTCTTCCCATGGCTTCTATATTCTACGATGTATAATTTTAAGAAAAAATTTTAAGAGCAAACAGTAGCGAGCAACAGGTAGCAACAAACGCGTTCCAAGATTGCGGCTCTAACTTTGAATATTTTGTCGAGATATTTGGCACACATAATCGTAATATAATAAAGAATGCAACCTTCAGATTTGTTTAAAGGGAACATTGTTTAACATGAATACGCAAAAAACCGAATTATAAATTTTTTCACACGGGATCGGCCTCACACATGGGCTATCTTTTTAAAATATCTTAATTCGTCGTAAGCAACCATATTAGTGCAGTCACTGAAGGTTTTCACCTCCGATTTCGTTCAAACTCCATCTATTTTCATGAAAGTTGATGAGTAGTTAGATGATACCTCAAGCAACAAGGGTGACATGATGCCAACTTACGATTTTACCCTGTAGGTGAATGCCACCCCTTCTAGCGGGTGAAAATTATTTTATTAAAGATAATGCCGTAAATCGATAGAGGGACAAATTCTAAGCAAAATTTGTTATATAAAGTTATTAATTTAAATCAATACTTTTTGAGTTATTAAAGATCAAAAATTTTATTTCTTCATAAAAAATGCATGTTTTAAATCCGTTTTTCACGTATAACTCAAAAACTGTAAGCTTTTACAAAAAAGTTATTATTATAAAAATTGAAGATAATAAAAAATTGAATACACTCCTCACTTAAACAGCTAAACTAATGTTAATTCAAAGTGAGTTATGGGTAATTAAATGTATATTTGTATATTTTTTTCAACGCGTACTTAAATCTAAGTACTCAAGCTTAAATAACGGGAAAACGATACATTTTATAAAAAATATCTTCTAAACAAGTGTCCGATTACTTGGAAATACCTATCAAATAAGCTCCAGAAGAAGTTAATAGCATTAAAATTAAGGAAGTTATGATGAAAATAAAAGAACCCTTTAAATTTCTTTAGGAAAAATGAAAAATAAAATATACTCCATTTCCACAACAATTAAAATTTATAGTAATCCTTACAAAAATTTATTTATATTAGCATAAGTAATGATTTCAACAATTTTGACCGGTTTAGAAGGCATATTTTTGAAAAAAAGATATAATTTAAAAAAATCAGAATTTTTAACATTATCGTAATTTTCATTTTCTTTTGATAATAACTCCAAAAATGCTCAATATGCGTAAAAATTATATATAATAAAATTTTAGTTTTTTCTGTATCAAATATTTTACCTGTTTTATTAATTATGTAGGGTAAAAAATTACCGAGATAGAAACGTTTAAAACTTAAATTTTGCTGCGAGAACCATGTAACCAGGGCCATTTAACCCATTATTTTTAAGAGAGTGTAAGGCGTTTAAAAGATTAAATTCAACGTATTTTAATATCCCTTAGCAGTAGATTAATTTTGACCTGCATTATGAGCTGTAATATCTCATACTCCGCACCTCTAGTAATGTGGCCCAAATATTCCAGCTTTCTTGTTTTAATGTTCTTCACCTCGCAATCCTTTTGTATATTATGTTTTGAATATGTGTATTTTCGCATTTTTTAGATTTTAGATCGCTTATAACTCCAAAACTATCAACTTTTAGAAAAAAAGGCCGTTTTTTTTTTGTTTAGAATGATCCAGAAAACCAAAAAAAAATATTTCTCGATGCAAAAAAGGTGATGTTTTGAATTGGTTTACAATAATTGTCCAAATTTATGTCCAAAAATTTTGCCCGGCACCCTTCAGATTTATTTAAAGGGAATAATTTCGCAAAAAACCGAATTAAAATTTTTTCATACAGAGGGGCGGCCTCACACATGCGCTATCTTTATATTTTAATTCGTCGTAAGCTACCCTATCGGCTTTTTTTTATATTAGAAAACTAAAGGGGAAAATCCCAGTAGTTGACTATACATCATAGTTTAAAAAACTTAAAAACATGTGAAAACTTCGTGTGTAAAATGCTACATTTTATTTAAAAACAAAATTTAAAAGTCATCCACATGGATTATAAATTCTCCATACTGTGTGTGGTCTAGCCATTGGTCCATATCACACGATCAATCATGTTCGAACAGGGAGATCTATGTCCCCTTAAAGTTAGTCCGATAACGTCGACCTAGTTTCAATTTAATTTTATAATAATTTAATATCATAAACATACAAGACAAAGCATTTAACAACCATAAAGTGGGCTAGTTTCAAGTACAAGTAGAATGTTTCACTGATGATGGTCTGCCTAAAGCGAAAACGTTCAGGAGAATTTGTAATCCATTTGGATGATTTTTAAAGTTTTTTAAATAAAATATACCATTTTACACACGACGCGCGACGTTCTCACTTCTTTGTAAGTTTTTATCATTATTATACGCTTGTAGAATAGAAAGGCAGTAATTTGTGTAACCAAGTAAATCTTGAACAAAATGCTATCGTTTATCGTTTTAAAATTATTCGTCGATGTATAAAGCCTTCAAACGCACTTATAAAATAAAATTGCTTGATATATTGGGCTTAAAACTGGAGTATAATTTGCTTTTGACAAATGCAGCATTCGCGATCAACGGGAAGCAATCGAAAATATGAATTTCCTATTATTCAAAGGTTTGACTATATTATTCCAACGATTTGTTTACGTTTCATTTGGCAATAAATTCTATCAAAGCAGGCTATCGACCGAGCCGAGCCGCGCCGCATCGTAAATCCGGCGAGTATGGTTTGTGCCGTTTTCGAGTGGACAAACTGGACGTTAGAGATATCGGGGCGAAAAGTTTTGCTAACCCAACAGCTATGCTGATATGTCCTGTTTTGGCCGATGAGTAGATTTACAAGCCACGAATGGTGGATGTTTACCTGATAAAAGCTTCCGGTGAATTCAAAGTCAGTCAGATTTTAAGATAACGTTCATCTGAGCGTATATCGGAATATAAAACAACACATGCATAGGTAATAAAAAATGTGACTAACATAATTTTGGCCCATGCAACATAACACGAACAATATTTTTTCTGATCCGTAAAAATCAATATACGTTTTCGTGTGTCTGAGCCAATATTAAAGATAGTTTGTCCACTTCGATTACTATAATTCCTACACAAACATCAACGAAACGATGTCTTTCACTTAGAACTTTGACTTTAACATTGCAATATATAAAAATAATTTAACGTTTAAGGACCATTTTTACATCCATTTTATGGCAATCTATTTTATCAAATAGGGCCGGCGTAGCTAAGCGGTAGTGTGCTTGGCTCGCGTGCCGGTGCTCCGGAGTTCAAATCCTACCGCCGGCAAGAACAACTAGACATTTTTAAAATGTTTATAGGCCCCAGGTCGACTCAGCCTGAATATAATGAGTACCTTGGGTGAAACCAGGGGTAATAATTGGCGGTTGAAGCGTAGCACTGGCCCTGTTACCTTCCTTGTACATATGCCGTGTGCCCTAGATATAGCAGACTACCCTGCTATACTCCCAAAGCCACGTGAGCGATATAAAACCGGAGACTATTATTATTATTCTCAGATTTACCTACGGCTTCAGTACGGCTCACACTCCCTCTAAGGGGAAAATTGACTCATCCCAGATACCTACGGTATCAAAAGGATTGAGCTCTGGTGGGACTCTTTCCGTGTTATCGAGCCCTAGGTGACTTGGTATGCAGGTGTATCTCCCAAAAATTTTCGTACACATCTGGCCGTTGCGAGTAGTACAGCTTTCTGCATGGTCTTGTAAAGATGTTCATTTAGTCCCAGCCTTTTTATGCTTCGAGGAGACCCACTGTTTGGTCTGTGAGCACAGTGCGGTCCCAGTATAGCTTGTAGTTGCCATCCTCAAGCATACTCTCAGGGGCGTATTGATAATATGGGAGATGGTCCGTTTGGAGAAGTCCCAGCTTAATAGCTCACTCCTGATGAAGGATTTGTCCTACTGCGTCATGCCGTTCCTTGTATTCAGTTGCAGCAAATGCCTAGCAGCCCAAACGGGAGACGAGAGACTATTATTATTATTATTATTATTTTATCAAATGAGTGTTAAAAGCGACCCACCTAGTGGTGAATACCTAAAAGAGTACAATAATAAATAATTGCATTAATTATATTATGTGTTAGTTTAGATGTGTTAGTTTAGTTTCTAGTGTTAATGTCCCAAGTGTCTGCTCTTTTTAATCTTCTCCCCTATAGAGGCATCAGGGTATTGGTGACCAATATGTTTGGGTGATCCTGAAGTCTATTCTCATACTTAAAGCAGAGAGAAATAATTACTTTTTTGACGATTTTGAACTTTGATATCTCTATATATAGTCTTGCTGGAAATGTACCAAGGAGTTTAGCCGATTTGTCTTAGAACTTTTGATTAAAAGGGCTGATCCTTGTGTAAGTTTATTAGCTGGCTGTTCCGCAGATTTGGAGTCCATACGTCCATCGGTTTCAGGACACATTTGTAGATAAGCAGTTTACTCAGGACACATTTGTTTACGAGATATAGGCGTGATTTTTGATTCATGAACCAGTACATCTTTCTGTATATGAGTCCCAGTTACACTAATTTGTTCCAAAGATGCTTATGACATGTTAGGCGACTGTCTAGGTAAATCCCCAAGTATTTAACGTCACTTTTAATTGACACTGGAGTGTTGTTAAAGGCTACGCTACAGTGACAGCTGGATTGATCCCCTTTCTCAGTGTAAACGTAATGTGTGTTGACTAGGAGCTATTAACTTGAACTCCCCACAGTTTGAACCATATTTTGTTGTTTCAAACAGAAAACTTTGGCTAAAAAAATGTGCTGCTGAATGTTATGTATATACCCTATGTTATATCAAATTCTGATTTTTCGGATTATTCGGTGTGTTTGAGCAATATTTAAATACATAATATGTTCGTTCACAGTTATATGGTCCTGTGTTTGTGAGTGTTCATGAGTTACCAGGTATCAGGTACTAAGGTATAAATAATTGTAAAACTTATTTTTGTGTATTGTGTGTTACATACCGCACTTTGAAAACCATATGGCAATATCTGCAATTTTTTCTGCAGTCTAATAGGAAAAAAATCTATTTTTTAATGCTATATAGCAGCATCTGCAACGAATTTTAATTTCGGCACCAGAAATATACGTCCCTATGACTTTTGTCAAAAATCGATTCTTCTGTTTATACCATCAGGCATTATCTGCAGTTGATGCTCTCCGGTTCTAAAATTGGAACAAAAACTCAGATCTATATGGCAATATGTGCAAAATGTGACCCACGCTAGTAAAATAAAAGCAAGATGTACTGAGGAAAAATGCTTTGCATGCAACAAAACATAGAGTATGTGTGTGTCAGCACAATTTCATTGCAACACTGGAAATAAGCGACAAGACTTTAACAAATTAATATACAACGTCGTACTGCAGATGGGTTTATCCCAGAAGAAAAGCGAGGAACTTATAAGAATGGAAAAAGAATCAACGAAGTCGTGAAACAAAACATAATGAAAACACTACCTAAGAAAACAAACTACCAGATAATTCGTCAACGATGACAAAACTCTTGCTGATATTCATCGCGAATATATAAAATTTTGCAAAGAAAAAGGTTCGGTGTTCGGAAATTACGCTACGATGATGACCATATTTCACACGAAATTCAATATAGACTTCTTTAAACCCAAGAACACCTTTGTCGCTGTGAGAAAGTTACAGAAATTAATTAAATAAATCGACATTAGAAACAGCCTATAATACTCACCGTCAAGAAGTGGAACTCAATAGGAAAGAGAAATAAATGACTTAAAATTTGCAAAATCCACCACTTGCATCACTGCTTGTTTTGATTTACAAGCATTACAAGCCCTTCAGGCGAAGTCTCCTTATTTTATTAAAAAAGAAGATTATCAACATTTAATTTCAAAATTTTTTACCTGACCACAAATGCAGGACACTGCTATCTTTGGTTCGAGCGAATTGCTAATTGTGATTCAAATGAAATAGCGTCGTGCCTGTTACAATTTCTGAAGAAACATGCCAGGGAAAAAGAAATAATATTATACTCAGATAACTGAAGTGGGCAAAATAAGAACAAGTAGGTATATTGTCTGTCTTTATCAATATGCAGTAGAGAAATTGAACATACCTAAAATTACGTACAAATTTTTGATAACGGGTCACTCCCAAAATGAGGTAGATAACGTGCATTCTTGAATAATTGAGAAACAAAAAAAAAACACAGTAGTTCAAATAGCGAAAAAAAGAGGTGAACCTTATAAAATTAATGAAATGTGTACATCGGATATATTGGACTTTAAAAAACGATGTAAGGAAATGGGGAAGAATTATAACATTGACGAAGAAGCAAATCAGGTCGTCTGGAATGACATAAGATGAGCAAGGTGGAGAAGACACTTGAAAATAAGTTTCAGGTTAAGGCAAGTTTCAGCGATACAGAGTTCAGAACCATTAATATTAGGCAAAGATAACGAGGGATGGTGGCTAGTATGGAACTAAGAAAACATATTCGCATCCACTAGGAATATGCAATCTCAAAAAACATGATGTAGACTCTCACTATGTAAGGCTAATATTATTCAAAAGCACTATCATAGGTTTTATGCTGATTTACACGTGACCAATGCAACAATAGAAACCGAACAGACAGATTATAATATGCAAGACTTTGATTAAGTGTTAACACTAAAAATTTGTAATAAATAAGTGCAATCTTAAATAAAAAAATTGTTATTTGATATGCATTTTTACTAGATCATTTGCGAAAATTGATATATTTTTTAAAACCATATGGCCGTATGTGCTAAAATACCTATTTCCTGGAGGAAGTTTTAGGTACTTCTTAATTCATATACAAATATGCAAAATTAAAGACAATTATGCCAAATACCAGGTTTGTAGCTTAGTTTTTGGAATTACAGTAAATAAAACTAACTATACAAAAACTTAAAATGCCCATAACTCAATATCATGATTTTTGCAGTTACTGCCCTATGGTTTTCAAGGTGCGATTATGTATAGTGTATGATTGAGACTTGTGTTTCATATTTCTCTATCCTCTATTGTTGGTATGTTCCTGTTGTTCACTTTTAAGGAGTTACGGTAACAGTCATAAATACCTTCCCCACACTAACAATGTTTTCGACTTTCAACAAGTGAGAATTAGAAAAATCTGACCAACCTTAATCGTAAACAAGAGGATCTGTACCAAAAATAATATAAGGATATCAGCGCTATGAAATACCAAACCTCGTTACAGTTCACAACGCCCTGATAATTCCAATACAGTGGCGCACTGAGCACGGTTCCGCGGGATCCACGGAACCAGGGCCCGGGCCCCGCAGAGGCCCGCTTTAACGCGCTTTTTGCTTCTTTAGTTTCTAATTTGTTTGGAACATGTTGAACTACAAAAGTACATACTACCAAATTGCTTAATAAATTTTAATTTTTGTGTAGGTATTTATAAATAAAAACAAAAAATATCTATTCATCAAAATATTTGGAAACCTTTAAAAGAGAAATACAGAGAACGCGATTATAAGGTTCCTTCGTTTTACCTGCTAAACAAAGCCCTTGTCTCAACACTTGTTTAGAATAACCGCCGATGCCTGCCTAAATACGTGCTAACACAAACACTTTTGTATTTTTTATATTTTCACGATCTATGAGTAAGAGTTGTAAATTGCAAAGTTACAGAAATTCGGGAACAGATATTTAATGCAAGTGTTTTACGCTGGGTTATTAAATAATAAAAGACGCTCGATGTTCTTTTTGTTCGTATTTATAGCACCCTCATAACACTGCATAAATATAGACAATTATATTTTTAAGGATAATAACGGTAGGATTAATATTAATTTACTGCTTTAATAGTATTAATAGTCCATTCACTCACGGTTAAATATTGCAAAACCTTCAAACCAACAAAATTTAAAGAACGGCTTGGATAAACATGAAATTTTGCATACACATAGCTAGTATGTCAAAGAAAAAAAGTGATATTTTGCCGATGTGTGCTTTTGCCCAGGGGGTGACTTTCGCCCCTTCTCGTGGTAAGAAAATATACCTTCAAAATAATTTCTGAATTGGATGAACTAACTACTAATTCTAAGCAACTTTTTTTCTATACTGTTTTTTCACTAAGTCATTACTTTCCGAGTTATTTGCGAGTGAAAATGTAAGTTACGATCAAAATAACGTTAGCCCTTTTTTGTTAGTATCAAAAATCGTGAAAATTACCCTTTAATTAGGATGCGAAATGAAATTAATCGTTACCGCTTCACAAATTACTTTGCTTATATATTTTTTATAAGATCTGTATTTTTATAAAATTCATTGGTTCATAGGCTCCTTGGTTCATATTTTTGAAAAGGCTGTAGTTAAATGGGCTAAACGAGGCACTAATCACGAGTGTATACAAATTTTTAATAGCCATACTTTAACCAATTTTTGTCTTCAGGAAAACAAAAATCCAAAATATTTACAACAATTTAAAACCTATATTTTTTACTACTTCTTGAGATTTTTGGTATCACCAATAATTTTTAAGTGATTTAAAATTATTTTTTCATAATTAAAAAACAGTTATTACTCAACCAACTTTTTTCAAAAATGGGAACCGATAAAACTTACAGATGATACAAACACTACATAGGTAAGTCAAGTAACCATTTGAGATGCTAATTTGGTGGTGATTTTTACGATTTTTTTTACCAAGAAAAGGGACCAACTTTGTTTTGAGCGTACCTTGTTTACTTTTGATACTAGAAACTTAAAAAAATCAGAAATTCAGCTTTTTTAAACACTTTAAAAAAGGTGTGATGAGTTAAAATATTCGATTTGGAATTTAACGAATTTTGGAACCTACTTTTCATTACCTGCAACTCTGCTCCTACTGGGTCTACAGAGGACTTTTTGAGTTACTTCCGAAAACCGTCTAGAAAGGTCGTTTTTATATTGAAAAATTAAAACATTCACTCGCAAATAACTCAAAAAGTATTGACTTAGTGAAAACAATCTATGAAACTTAAGTTGCTTAGAATTAGTTAGCTTATCCAAAATTAGTGAGAAAAAATCACACATCGACACAATATCACTTTTTGAAGTTATACTTCTTTACGGGCGTAATGACGGTGAAATTTTATATGGGAAAACCTAGCGACCGGGCGCATGCGCATTATAACTTTGTTCTGATTGGATGTTCAAATGACATGACAAAAATTATCCAATATGGCAGCTGTGGCACAGCTGTGGGACTGTGCATGGTTTGGTTATAATGTATGCTTGTTGCGTTTTAAAATTTGTAGGAAGAGAAACAACAAACAAAAAGTTAGTTAATGGTTATACTGCCTTTTTAAATAGTTTTCATATTATATTTTTGGACTTATTTACATAGAAGAGATGATTGTTGCATGCCAATGTGAAAGCTCATCAAACTGTGCCTAGTATGAGTGCCGCAGATCTCGCTTATTCAAAGCTAAAGAATCTTTCACTGGTAAGTGTTTTATAAATAGTTGATCAAATTTTGTTATGATATTTGAACATAGCCACTTTGCACGACGCAAGTGATTGCGAAATTTATTAGTCGTTATACGGGCTCCGATACCTACCTTGAACCTACCAAAATACATAAGTAGTATGTAATACTTTTATTTTACACCTTAATATTCACCTAATATATTGTCTTCTTACTCTATGTTTTGTTGTATTTTTTCAATTCTAAATCATTTCAATTCAAAATCAAAATAATTTGATTTACATAAGTTAAAAATGTCAAAAGGTTAATCTGTTTAGTTAGACGATCTTCGCACATAATGACAAGCTGTCTCTGTGGCGAAGTTTTAATGCGGGTGAATCCCAATACAACGCAAATACCAGCCGCGTGGTAAGTTGGTTCGAATCCCAATAGAAACTTTTATTTTTTTATTTTTTTTTTATACATTTTATGATTGTAAGTATATTTATTATATAATTTTATTTTCAGAAAATACGTATTTAGTTAAAAAATTTTCCGACAATTAATATTCAGAAATCATTTGTGGCATTTTTAATGTGTTTTTTGGCACTGTTTTAATAAAAAATTTTGGGAAGTAGTAAGTATAAATTAATTTAATATTTAAATAAAATATAAATAAAAATTATATTAATTTCGTTTATAACCATATAATCATATAATAGAAGTATAACTTCTTACGTGCGTACAAAGTACACACACTCTTTTTTTTTCTTTGACATTTTAGCTATGTTTATGCCAAATTTCAAGTCAATCCAGACGGTTATTTAAAATTTGGAGCAACAACCGTGAGTAAAATGAACTATAAATTAGCTTGAGTTGTTATAAAAAATGTATGATACATTTTATGATATATGCCGATCTATATTCAATGTTTATTAAAAACTTTTGATGGGTATACAATGTGTGGTTTTATTGGGCAGGCGGGCCCGCATCCCAACTGGAACCAGGGCCCGCTGATCTATCAGTACGCCACTGTTCCAATACCCATGGAAATCAATCGACAGAAGCCTAGCGTAAATACATAGCGCATAAAATGGAGAAATATTATCAGTACATAAATGGAAGGAAGTTAGATTATTATCATATTATGGCTTTTATAATAGATCCCGTAGTTGCAAACAATGTAAAAAATAATAGATCACGGTCTATATACCTTGATATTCAATTATTGATTAAATAATGTACTCATATTATATTTAAAAGCATCGTTTATTTCAGCTTTTCCTAGAAAGTCATTAGATATGCCGTTTTAACCCACATTCGTCATTATCTTTGAAATAAAAACAAACAAATAGGATTGTAATAAGCCTCAATACAAGCCTCGTTATCATAGGGACACATGCAAATATTTGACACACGCAGAAGTATAAAGTGGAGTTATAATCCATGATATATTCCAAATTTATCACTACCGAACAAAAACCACCATAAAACCCGGGGCTCAGCGAAAATAACCCTTGCATGTTTGTCTGACTGTGTCGTGCTGAAAAAAGCTTAAGGGTTTATTTTTGGTCTGTAACATTAAGAAAATAGCTTGCCTAATTCTGTAAATAATGTAGTTCAGTCGTGACTTTTTACGTACTAACACATCTCGAAGTTAATAAAATTAGGAATTTATGTTTCACAAAAATTTTCTGAATAGCTGCATATCGTTAGTGGTTTGTAATAGAAATTTACATTTTTATGTAGATACGTTTCGTGTTTACAAAAATCTAAAACAGAAAGTTGCTAATTTTGCGGAGTAAATCATTAATCAAGAAAGAAATGTTGGAAATAACGTAGTATTTGCTTATTTAGTGTTTAGCTTAATGGTAACAATAATGGAGTCAAATAATTAAGAAACTATCAGAAATTATTAAGCATAGGTACAATATACCCTCACAAAATTTTAACATTAAAACATATTATATTAAAAGGTATAATAAACACCTATAGAACAAGCAATTGAACTTAGTAGGTCGCCTAGGTTATCACCAACCGTGACTGTAAGTAGAACATTTCTTCATTCGTTCCTGTTTTAGCTTATGGTTACCCATTCTGTAACTTCCATATTCTTAGGCTCAATTATCTCCCATATGGTTTTGGGTCTTTCACGTGGTTTGTCTGATAATTGTCTCCATTTGGTGATTTCCTTGATAACTACTTCTGTATTTCTCCTTTCTATATGTCCCATCCTTCCGAGTCTCTGTGCCTTGATGACGATGTCTTCTCCTTGCAAAAGTTCTCTTACTTCGTAGTTCATCAGTTTTCTAAACTTGTTATTACCTAAGCTTAGTAGGCCTGCATTCTCTGAATTATGTTTCTTATCAAGTCATTCATCTTTCTTCATCTTTTCGAGTCAGGTACTTTATCACTAATCAAGACACAAATGTTGAAAATAACGTATATTTGTTTATTTAGCGTTTAGCTCAATGGTAACAAAAATTGATAAAAATTATTAAGAAAATATTAAAAATTATTAAGCATACAATATATGCTAACAAAATTTGAGTCATAAAATATATATTAAACACCCATAGAACAATTGGAATTAGTAAGCCGCCCAAGTTTTCAATAATAATTGTGGCTGTAAGTAGAACATTATTCCATTAGTTTCTGTTTTTGCTTATGGTTACCTATTTTGTAATTTCCATCTTCTTAAACACCTCAATTATCTGGTCCTCCCATAGGTTTTAGGTCTTTCACTTGGTCTGCCTGATACTGGTCTCCATTTCGTGATTTCCTTGATAACTACTTCTGCATGGATTTCTCCTATCCGTATGTCCCATCCTTCTGAGACTCTGTGCCTTTGAGGTTTCCCTGCTCAAAGCAACACGAGGAAGTGTTAAGAATAGAACATATTTGTCAAAATCCCAATCCCTATCGAGAATTCTACGTCTATTAGTACCAATTATGGAAAAAACAAAATTAACACGTTGACGGACAGAACGTCTATAGACGTCTAATTTCCATTGATGTAGTGTGACACAACGTCTATAGACGTTGCATTTTTCCCTATTCTACTTTGCAAAATACATATACTGTCACAACACTTGCTTACTCGTATACATTTGACGCACTGTCCGTCAACGTGTTAACTCCAAAACACCAATTTGGTTTTCGTAACAAACAGGGAACAATAGAACAAACACATCGTATAGTCAAACAAGTCAGTAATGATCTGGAAAACAAGAGGTATTGTAGTGTAGCTTTTTTCGACATCAGCCAAGCGCTCGATAAAATGTGGCATATTAGGACTCATCAATAAGCTAGAGAAAAATATTTAATGTAATTATAAAATTGTATCTAACAGATCGCTTTTATTAAGTAGTGAAACAAGATACTCGCTCAGAACTATTTAAAATAGAATACGGTGTCCCACAAGATAGCGTACTCGATCCCTTATTATACCTATCTGTTATTGACTGCTGACCTATTCACAACTAGACTAACAACAGTCGCAACATTCGCAGACCGCAAAGTTACTATCGCATCTCACACATATCCCACAAAGGGCGTCTCATAACCTACAAGCCTATTTATTAAATAAAGGAGAAAAATGGTTAGAAAAATGGAAACTTAAAGCTAATGAAACAAAATCGACCCACGTTACATTATTTACCATGCGAGGAGAGAGAAGTAGAAGTAGATATTACCAAACACCTGGGCGTACATCTAGATAAAAGGCTAATATTAGGAAACGCACCAAAAGAAAGCAGCTTGGACTCAAACTTCAACAAATGTTCTGGATCCTGAGTAGACATTTAAGACTCATTCAAGATTCAATGTCAATTGAAAATAAATTATTGGTATACAAAGCCATAACGAAACCCATATGGACCTATAGCCTACAGTAATGGGGCTCAGTCAGTAATTCTAACTTGGAAAGCATACAAAATTTTAAAAATATGGCATTTTTTGTGTGAATTTGATGGCCTTGGCTGAGCCAATTAGCCAGACATTTTATTTTAAAAACAAACAATTTTTTTTCAATCAGAGGAATTTTCTCTGTATTTCTAACTCTAAATATATGTACATAACAAACTAACATACTAGTATCTAAAAAATATGGGCCATTCCACGAACATACGCCTGTTTTGGATTACTTCGACATCGAATATTTTACTGTGCAACATAAGAAGTACGAAAGTAAATGGCGCTAATAATTATTCCAATAAACAACAATGTAATTTGCAATTTACTTTCGTTCTTCTTATTTTGCACAGTAAAATATTCGTTGTCGAAATAATCCAAAACAGGCTATGTTCGTGGAATGGACATACACTGTTTTGGATGTAAATATTTTTTGTATATGCATAATTATTATTTTTATATATTTTTTATTATATTTTTAATTTGTCTTTTTTCTTTTTTTTATTTAATTGTTTTTTTATACTACGCTAAGACATAAACCCGATTCAACATCTCGGAGGTTTACATCTTGTTAGTCTTTTTTTCTTTTATTTTCCTTTTTTTTTTTTCTCTTTTTTTTGGGTTTTTTCTCTTTTTTTTTTGTTTTTTTTTGTTTTTCTTTTTCTTTTTTTTTTCAATTATAATATACAATAATTACTTAAATCTACAGGGTTAAAAAATTAAGGCATTGATAACTATAGTGAACGCTCTATGGGACGTCCCGAACGCATTAATAGAGAGAGAGAGATCTGAAAGTTTCCTGTATCAAGGAAGAGATCAGCAAATATAGTTAAAAGTATAAAGAAATACTTAGTGCGCATAAAAATGATTTTGCGAGTAAATTGTTAAACACAGAGGGTGAAGTTCGCAGATTGAAGCATTATAAACCAACGGACCTATCAAGTAGATTTTAGAAAAATTATAGGTTATTATAAAAAATATCTGCAGGTCTGCAGACACTTGTCTCCAGGGTGGCAAAAGTAAGTAGCAGGTTTGGGCTTGATTTTACCATCAAAAAAACCAAATACATGGTTATAAGCAAAAATAGGGTACCACCTGGTCAATTACTAGTTAACCAACAACCTATAACACAAATCACCAACTTTTGTTATTTGGGTGCAAACTTAAATGAATACTTGGACCAATCGACGGAAATTAAGATAAGGATCGAGAAGGCAAGATCAGCTTTCGTCAAAATGAAAAAAATCTTTAACAGCCACGATATAAAATTGGAAATAAAAGTGAGTTTACTAAAATGCTACGTATTCTCCGTTCTTTTGTATGGCGTGGAGTCATGGACCTTAACTAAAGCATCACTGAAGAGACTCGAAGCATTTGAGATGTGGTGCTATAGACGCATGTTGAGGATTTCCTGGATAGACAGAGTTACCAACGAAGAAGTTCTACATAGAATGGGTAAAGAGCGCGAACTAGTCGTAACCATAAAACGTGGCAAACTGGAATACCTGGGCCATATAATGCACAATGAACAACGATATGACCTACTTCGGACCATACTTCAAGGTAAAGTGCATGGGAAAAGAGGTCCAGGACGAAGAAGAATATCCTGGCTGCATAACCTGCGAAAATGGTTTAACTTAACCACTACCGGACTTTTCAGGGCAGCAATCAACAAAGTCAGAATAGCCATGTTAGTGTCCAACATCCGTAACGGATAGGCACCATAAGAAGAAAAAGATAAAAAATATTACTTACTTGTCCTAAGTACTATCTATACATTACTTGGTAATTTAGAAACAAAAGGTTTCTTTAGAATTCTTACCTACTTGTCTTCATTTATTCCTGTTCCGAGTCATAATCCTGTTTGTATGAGCTGTATATAATGGTTTTAAAGTCTATTTTAGGGTGCTAACCTGGTTGTAGACCAGGAGGTTAGACATAATGCATCAGAAACAAGACGCCGACACAGCCACATGATGAACACTACTGTAAACGGCAGAGATGAGAGTACTTAGAAGAATTCCAGAAAATATGCTGAGAGATCGAAAGAGGACTGAACAAATTAGAAGACAACGTAACGTACCGTGTATAAACGAAAGGACACTAAATAGAAAAATGAATTGAATAACCACAAAAGCAGATTGAGGAGACACGTGTGATCAAAATAGTAAGAGACAAATCACCTACCGGTGAAAGAAGTATCGGCAGACTGCGCAAAAGATGGAGTGACAACCTTCCATAGAGGTATCAATCCTTTAATGAAGAAGCAGAATTGATTATAAAGAGAAAGAAATATGTCCTACTTTAAGAAACTCATACCATTGACTATGGTTTGTTTTTTAACCAAGAGGAGTGATTCAAATTTACCGCGCTGTATTGCTTGCTTGTAATTGGTCCAACCGAAGGCAAGTTTACTCCACTGTTATAAAATTTTGACACTAATGACATTTATCAAATTTTGACACTAGTGACATTTCATAGGTTAATTAAGTTATATCGGCGATTTTTCTGTTTTCTGTGTTATTCCTTTAATTTTTAGATTGTTAGTCTGCTTTTATATAAAAAGCAGTTGTTTTTGGAACTCTTTAGCGACGTATTAGATTAATATAATATTTATGGACTACCGTTAAGGGCCGACTAGATCAACCAAAAAAGAAGATGTATTTGGTTATTATTCTAGTGACTTTTTTGGGTGTGAATCGGTCTTTTTAGTTTACTCCTCCTGGTTAAAAATAAACTATAATTGTTTGAAAAGGTACATATTGTTATACCGGGTGGTAACTCGTAAAACGGGCCATAGGAAACTTAATGTAAAAGTCTAAACTGTTGAATTTTGCTTCCCTAATTATTTTACATCAAAAGTAATGAGAGAATATTTGTAGAGGAATGAAATCTGTATTAAAATCAAAAGTTAAAATTGTTCTACGATTTAAACGCATTCCAAAATTTTGACAAATATAATACATTCGCCACAGTAGGGTATGTGTTTAAAAGTTAGGCAACAGGTTACTAAACTGACAGTGCTCCCACCATTGACTGAATAAAAAATCTTTATTATTAATACTTTCTCAGCAACTGAGGGTACCTTATCATCTGTACTGTTTTTAAACAATAAACGATAAAATAAAAATATTGACAGTTCAAAAGTATGTGAAAATAATAACTTCATCTTGACACATTATTGCACTGTGTGTGGCCTAATTTTGGACTGAAAAACTGAAAAATGTATTATATTTTTACAAAATTTTGGAATATGTTTAATTCGTAGAACAATTTTAACAGTTGTTTTCAATACAGATTTCAATCCTCTACAAATAGTTTCTAATGTTTTTTTATGTAAAATAATTAGGGAAGCAGGAATTCAACAGTTTAGAATTTTAGAATTTTACAATTGACTACCTGGTATAAAATAGAGTACTAAAAACAATTTCGAGTTGATATATTTAAAAGTATTTTAAACTATTCAATAAAAGATCGAAAGAATAATTTCATCTAATCCCATCAAAAAAAATTTCACAATAATTCTCCAACGTTCAATAAAGATTACGAATCGATTCAATTTTTATCTCCTAAATCATGTTGCTTAGAAACTCGAGGAGTAGTTTATTTCGAATGAAGTTTCCCTGCTCAAAGCAACACGGGGAAGTGTTAAAAAGAGAACATATTTGTCGCAATAATCCTGAGGAGCCCGTGACGGATTAGTTTTGGATTATTTCAAGATTGCGTTCGAATATTACGTAGCAATAGTTATAGCAATCAGGTGAATCATAGAAATTGGAAAATAAAAATAAGACAAAACATAAGATATCGAATTTCGAACACTGAAATGACACATAATTTCTTGTCTGCTTATTTTTCTGTAACACGAACTGAATTCTTAAATATTATCCTTTATATTGGGTTTGTTTATGAAGTATCTATTACTGACGATATACCTGTAACTAGATAATGTCTAATATAGAGAAATATCATATCACAGTTTGTTATCGAACTCCTTTGAAACGCCGATAAACCGATTTTTATGTTTTTGTCTATATTTGGTAGATCTAAAAATAGGTCGTAAGCCGTTTTTTATATCCCTAGGCCCTAGCTAGATCATCTCTCTCAATTTTTTCTTTTTTATTTTTGGACAATATTCTTTCTACGATTTTTTGTTATTGTTTATTTAATACTACAGTCTGGTCAAAGTAAATCAGTCGTACTTTGGTAAAATAGACCTCTTTAAATGTAGTTCTACATGTCGTACCAGGCGCGGATAAAGGGGGGAGGGCAACGGGTCCATGGAGCCCCCTATTGTATTTAGTCTATAAGTATTTTTTTTATTACTTATTATTTTTTTCTGTTAACTTTAAACTTTAAGCCATCAGTACAACACTAAATTACACGACAACCGCTTCCAAAGAATTGAAAGAAGCCATAAAATCTAATAAACCACCCTTCTCTGAAAAATAGTCTGTAGGCGCATTTGTTTGGGTACCGGTGGAACCATAAAAATCGGAAATATTTTTCTCAATTCAAAAAATAACAAAAATGATATTTTAAAATGCAAATACATTACACTGGGTATAAACCTTATCTCATGAAAAGTCACGTTTCTTTGCGATACAATAAAGATATAAACATTTGTATTTTACTAGATAATCCATGCGTACCTACCCATTGATGGTAGAAAGGTTAATATTTTGGTAAAGAACGACCAGTGAGATTAATAGTCGTGAATTGTCTATCAATCCTTTTGATACCGTAGGTATCTGGGATTATATAGTGTATTTTATCCTTAGAGTAAGTGTGAGTCGTATGGCTAAATCTGGAAAATATAATATTTTACTTATTTGAGGTAAGTCTGGCCCCCCCTATTATGAATTTTTAGACCCGCGCCTATGTCTTACCCTATCAAATGCTTGTGCTCCATCCAGAAAAACACCAGAATAGACATTTTTCTTCTAAAGCATTTTCTCTCATCTTATCTATAGTCGAATGCTTGGTTCTAAATCCAAATTTTTGATTGGGCACTAATTTTTATCATCAATAATTCTTTATAATCTTATAAGGAAGATTAAAAAAATACAGTTTTTATTTCAATTCGTTTCAAAGGTGACCATCCAGAGGATCCACTTACGTTCGTACGTTTCACCCTCTTAAGGCTCCTCAAAGGGACTAATGGTCTACTCTTTTTTTGGTTGTTACCAAAACTTGGTTTCAGTAAAAAGCCTTAGATTTTTTTATCTAAAACTTTGAATTGTTTTTATAAGGAATAGTTTCTCGAGTAGTTTACATTACTGATGTACGTTAACATAACAAATGCTTATTAAAACGTTTTTATATATTTGGATTGGTCTTTGTCACTATGTCTGGCAAATTTTTTAATCCATTTTAAACATCCTTCTAGGCTACCTAGGCACCTGAAATTTTCAGAATAGCC